>NC_083109.1:27013392-27334816 GCF_949774975.1 Lagenorhynchus albirostris
TCACGCCTGTGTCAGAGGCACTTCTGGCAAGAGTACAAGTCTTTAGACTTTAGAGCATGGGGTCTGGGTATGGTCCTCACCCAGAGCTTCACTGTCTTTTCCTATTTTATTTTTTCTCCTTTACCCCAGTTTCTTCCTTTATTATTTTTCTTATGCTGTTGGATTTAATTTTTATAAGTTGCCTCAAAGCAATCAGGTTTAAATGAGGTGGGATAAGGTAAATTTTATGATTTTGAGAAATGCAACCAACTCCAGTGCCCCAACCAGGAAAGGAGGAGGAAAGGGGCAGAGTGAGAGCCACTGTTAAGCAAACCACAACCAGCGGTCAGTCTGGAGTCTGGAAGGGATCTGGTGGCCGTGCTATCCAGGCAGCTGCCTCTCAGACATCTCAACAAGGACACTCTGGTGACTTGGGAGGAGGTACGCTGTGTCCTCTGGCACAAGGCAGGCTGGGGCTTACCTGCCTGGAGAGGAGGACAGGCTGAGCAACAGGCGTCCGGAGCCTTAAATAAAAATGTTCACACCCTCTGCTGCCAGAAAGTCCTTTCTGGGGAATCTAGCCTAAGGAGAGAATCCTAAATACTAAAAACGTTAGATGGTCCTGAGGCAAAGGCCTGGGTGTATATTCCTAGCACTTAGCACAGCAGAGACTCGAGAAATATCTGCCAAAAGCCAAGTCGGAGGCAATGAGCTAGATGTGTACAGAGCCACAGAGATCTGAGCAGCACAGGGGAGAGGAGAAGGAACACAGTTCTACTTACAGAAACCAGACTCTCACTAAATACACACAGATACATTAACACCATATATTTTATAAAAAGAAACACATCCAAGGACACAAATCAAACGCATTAGGGCAGGTGCCTCTGGTGAAGGGAAATGAAGGTGGCAAATGGAGATGGGCATCAGGGTGAAGGTGGTGAAGGAAACAAGGAGGGGGCCCTCGCGTGGGCCGATGCCAGTGTGCTGTGAACCAAAGCATATGATAAATTCACCTCTTCTCCCGAGGTCCAGGAAAAAAAAAAAAAATCAGGGAATACCTAACGTTATTCGATGCAATCTTACTTATAAGAGTAAAAATCAGAACGACATTTTCTGTTTAAAGTGAGGGGGATGCTATAAGTCAGTCGTGGTGTATCTGCTTGTGGGGATATTCTGAAATCATTAAGAAGAGCAGTTCTGATCCAATAATGAGGGAGTGATGGAACAGGAAGCAGGCGTTAAAAATTATGTTTCTGACTCACTCACAGACTGGTAAAAATAAAGAATTTTGATGCGAGTCAGTATAGGTGGGAGTACAGTGAAGCCAGCACACTTGTAACTGTTGGTGGAAATGTAAATTGGTACAATCAGAGGGATTTGGCGCCAACTATTCCAGATGCTGTTTGATCTGGTAATGCTACTGCAGATATACTTGCCAGATACTTACATGAGGATGCTCATGGCAGCAGTGCTGGGACATCCCACCACTGAATGCCCCTCAGGGGCACATCCACGAAACACAACCACAAGCAGCTGTTACAAAAAATGAGGTAGCTCTGACTGTGTGGATACAAAAATATCTCCCTGGTAAGAACCATATGTTCGATACATATATTTGTTTTAAAATTGTTACCTAAATGTAGACCTATGCATAACGGAGTGAGTCACAAGGAACTACGCTGGGGAGAGGACTATGGCTCGTTTGCACCTTCCCTTAGATTGAAAAACATTTTCTTAAACTATGTTTATGTATTTTAAAAATGTGAATTAAAAGTTATCCTTGAGGAGGGATTTCCCTGGTGGTCCAGTGGTTAGGACTCTGCGCTTCCACTGCAAGGGGCATGGGTTCGATCCCTGGTCGGGGAACTCAGATCCCATGTGCCGAGCAGCGTGGCCGGGGTGGGGGGGTGGTGGTGGTGAAAGTTATCCTTGAGGAATTTTCAACGACCAGGAAAAAAGTGCTTGTAATGTATTATTAAAAAAAAAAGTTATAAAATGATCATTAGGTTAAAAATACGATTATGAAAAGCCTGAGATAGGCCAAAACGTTAATAGTGATTACCTCTGTGTATTTTCCCCGCTCTTTAAGTTTTCTGCATATATTACTTTTATAATCAGAAAACAGTACATGTTATATTAAAAAAAAAAGTTTGAGAGTTTGCAGTAACATGAGAAAATGCTCACGATGTAATTAATGTGAAGTGAGAAAAGCAGCTACAGGACTGAACACACCACATGTTCACAGCTATGGAGGAACCATGCACAGGGAAAAGCAGAGCAAGGACACACCTCCAAAGGGACTCTGTGACTGTCTCTGGCAGGGGGGTTTTGGATGGCTGCTGTTTTCCCCTTTTTACTTTTCTGTGTTTTCCAGGTTTTCAACACTGAGCCTGTGTAACTTTTATTGGGAAAATAAACCTCGATAAATTAAAAAAAAAAAAAGCAATTAGTATGGTAGAGGTATGTCCGAGACATAGCTATACCCCACCCCAATATGAAGAGTACAATGAAACCAAACCGGTATCAGGAAAACAAAACAGAAAGCTCCTCGAAGAAAGGAAATAAAGACTGGTGGGAAGGGGCCCCCGACATCACAGTGGGGTCTCTGGGTAGTGGGCCTAAGGGTAAATTGTTATTTTTCCTGCTCTTTATTATCTATAAATGAACATGCATGTCTCCTGTGATGGGAAAAATAAAACAAAATCAAATAAAGTTATTCAAACCGAATGCTACAACAGGTGACAAAGGACTTACTTTGAAAAAGAGGTAGAGCCCCAAGAGCGTGCAGCTGGCGATGATGGGGAACCGGGCAGCGTCCCGGCTGGTGATGGTCTCGGGCATGTCCGAGGCATTCTAGACGAGAGAAGAAAGGCCCTGCTGAGTGCGGGGAGTGCTTCTGGCCTCTGAGGGTTGGATGCTGGCAGGAATTTGGTGCCCCAACAGCTCGTTCATCTCCTTCCCCTCCTGCCATCACTGAGTTGCCTCAGGGCTTTGCAAGTGCTGTTCCCTCTGCCCGGGCTGCGGACCACCCAACCTGGGGCAGGACGCTCTGATCCCATCGTCTTGCTATTGAGGAGACCTGCACTCCAACAGGGACAATTCCTGGGAGGACCCAGGGCACATGCGGCAGAGGCAATGGGTACATAATAACTGAAAGAGAAAACCCTGGACACTGGTGACAAGAGAGCAGTTCTGGGCCTCACGAGGACTACCTCCAGTTTTCTTATGGATTAGCTGAGATGTAAATATGATCAGTCTTTTATCCAGTAGGCAGTGAATATTATGAGTGGAAATAAACCAACAACACACAAAACTTAACAATGGCTAAAACCGAGTATGGGAAGACACCAACTGCAAGGAGAAGCAAATCTGGACAAAACTCAACTCAAGAAGTGTGACTGCGAAAACTGAATCTGGTCAGAGTAAAAGCCACCTTTAAATTCACAATGGCAGATGCAATAGTTGGCAAGAATGTGATCTAGGTAAAGAGCTGACGGAGGATAAATATTTACATGAAAAACAACTGAAGGCAATCAAAATCATTTCAGTATTATCAAAATGGAAAAAAACTGGAAATAGAGTAACAGTGCAACATAGAAAATTAAGTCAGCTCCATAGAATTCGTGACAGAAGACTTTCGAATGCAAATCCATCATAGTAGTATAATTCTGGTTTAAATTTATACTAAAAATGTTTTTTAGTCAAGTGGGGAGGCCCTTAACCAAACTCCAACATATGCATGGCTGAGGCGGCCCAGGCACAGGGCTGAAGGGAGACCCGCCCTTGTGGAGGGACCAGGTAGCTCTGTGTGAGTCACTCTCTGGCAGCTTTGCTGGGAGTGGGGTGGCGGTGGGTGAGCAACAGTGACATGGAGAGGCAGGGTCATCTTCCTTCCCTCTTCTCTCCCAGCCCTTGGTTTCTGCTTTTGGCAGCACTGTGCTGTGGGGTCTGGGCAAATTCATCGCCCTCTCTGTGTACCTCCATAAAATCATTATATTTCCTGTGTAGCAGCAGGGTGGGCACAAAAATAAATGAGCTCCTGACCATAAAGAGTTAACAGGCAGGTAGGCCAAGACCTTGACATGTAAACAGAATATCACCGCAAACTGTGACATGTGACAGAACAGAGACACGCGTACTGCGGTGGTACGTGGCATGAGCGCCCAGTGGTGGAGGGAGGGCTCTGATGTCAGCAGGCCCAGCTGCACTCCCAGCTCTGCTTCTTTCCAGGTTTGGGACCTTGGGGAAGTTAACTTCCTTCTCAGAGCCTCAATTTCCTCAGCTGTAAAATGGGGTGACAGGATTTGATGATTTTTTTTTTTCCCACAGCACTGGAAGTACTTGTGTTGTGCCTTGAGCTTCCTACAAGTTGTATAAACCATTTGTGTTATTCTTATGTAGAAGGGAATCATGAGAAAGCAGACAGGACACTACTTTCGCAAGGAAGCAGGGGAGTGTCAGAGGTGATTAGAGCAGATATCACTTAAGCAAGGCCTTGAAGGCCAACCACAGGGTCTGGTATGTAGTCGAAGCCAGATAAACGCTGACTAAGTTGAGGAGTTTGCTTTGTGTACGAGGAAGGGAAGCGCTTACCAAGCAGAGGGACCTGTAGATGCAGGCAGGGCACATGGTATGAAAACATTCACAGACTCTGGCTTCACCTACAAACCAGTGTTACCGCTCATTTCCACAGTCATTTCAATTCAGCCCAGGATCCTGGGCGGGAAGAGGCTTAATATTATTCGATGACAAACCAGGCTGGACAGATGCTCCATCACACAGAGGAATCTGGTCTCCTCTGTGGGTGGCTATTGGAAATATCCCACGTGCAATGTTGAGTCAGAACGGGAGACTTGAAATCTGACCATTGATGACAGTAACACGGATAACACTTACTGAGAGCTTTCTAGGTGCCAAGCATCGTTCTAGGTGCTTTACATGATTTCATCCTCACAGTAACCCCAGGAAGCAGGTACTTTTAATAGCTCCACTTTACAGATGAAGAGACTGAGGCTCAGAGAGGGACATAACTTGCTTTAAGGTCACACAGCTGACGAGTGGCAGAGCCAGGATTCACACTGAGGCAGTCTGGTTCCAGAGCCCAAACTCTTGGCTATTACCCCCTAGACGTCCTCTACCTTTTCTATCTGGAAATTTCTGCTGGAAAGTTGTGACAAGATGCTCAGGGAGCCTACGACCTTTCTGAGGAACAGAATCCTGAAGGCGACAGAATCTTTGTAGTTGGAAAAATACAAAAAGTTGTCAGGATTCTCCACTGATTCAATTTGGATTTTTAAACTAGACGTTCTTATGCAAATGCAATGGCTCCTGAAATGCAAAACATACTTGGGGGCGGTGGGGGGGGGTTGGGAACTGACACAAAGAGCAGAAATAAATTCAGCTTCCAGTGACATTCTGCACGCTCAGTTATCAGGGCGGAAGCAAAAGGAGCGAGGGAAGATGGCTCGCTCAAGTCGTTGGCTCAGCTGGAGCTCTGGGAGTTCTGCTTCCAGGCCATGCCCTAGAAAGGATCTGGAATTCGTGGGCCATTCTGTTACCCCAGGGTCTCCTCTCCTCACTGCCACGTGCACTCACTCACCTGAGCATCTCCTGAACTACCCCCCACCCCAGCCCTTTGCCCCTACTGCAGTCTCCACTAGCACCACCTCACCAGCCCCCTTCCTGCCTGTCACCTCCCCTATCAGGAGCTCTTTCTGAAGGACCTGATCGCATCCCACAACAGCTCAGAAACCTCTGGAGAATGGACTACCAAGCAGCCGTCAAACAAGAACTGAGGTCACTGCGGGTGGGAGTATAAACTGGTACAACCTCTATGGTGGATAACGTGACAAAATCCGTCTAAATCAAACATGCACAGAGCCTTTGACCCTGCAAATCGATTTTAAGGAATTTATCCTACAAATACACAGAAAAGTGTAAAGTAACAAATGTATAAGGAGATTAATTTCAGCATGGTTTGCGATAGCAGAAGACTGACACACCTAACTGACCAGTGGAGGACTCCAAATCAGGGGCCCTCACGCTTGGGCTCGCGTCAGAATCGCCAGGAGGGCTTGTGAACAGATCTGCGTTTCTAACAAGTTCCCAGGTGATAACTGATGCTGCTGGTCCTGAGATTACATTTTGAGAATCATGGCTGGGGGGTACAGGTGGACACCACACAGCTGTTAAAGAACACAACCGTGCCATGTGTACTGACATATTAGATCTCCAAGATGTAAGTGGTGAAAACAGCAAGGTGTAAAAAAGAGTGTATCTATAACAAAATGTAAGTTATGTAGCAAAAAATGGGGGGAAGCATATGCTTATTTATTTGTAAAGGCACAGAGGCTCTGGATGGATAGCCAAGGAACATGTAACAGGGGCTGCCTCGGGGGAGGGAAACTGGGAAGCTGGGGTGGGAGGGAGATTTCACTTTGTCCCCCTGTACCTTTGGAATTCTACACCTTGGGCATGCGTGACCTACCCTCCCCGCCATAAAACAAGGTACATCTACATGTACTGACATAGGAAAATGACCAAGACATACTGTTAAGGAAAAAAAAAAGAATCAAGTTTCAGGGCAATTATGTCCCGCAAAATCCCACTTTCATATGCATGCGCACACAGGCGCATACACGCTTGCATGTATGCAGGAAAAGGTCTGGAAGCGGGCACACCAAACAGCTAACTGGGTCACTTCCACAGAAGTGGTACTGGGGGGGCTTTTCCTTTATACTTCTGCGTTGCTTGAATTTTTACAAATGCAAACATGTAGTAACTACGAAGATTAACTGGTGCGTTGCCCTCAGGATTCTGGACCTCAGAATGGCCGCAGGATCCTAGAGCATCTTCCTGTTACATCACCCGAGTACCTGTACTGGCTCACATCAAACTGCTCACTGCCTCCTGGAAAACACCTGTGGGCCCACGCCTCCCTCTCCTCCTGTCCTGCCTGCTGAGCTATCCACCCTGCCAAAGATCACTGCTGCCACCTCTAGCAGTCGGCTGGTCACACAGCTGTTCCTCCTTGGTGACTGCGCTCTGTGAGGGGAGGGCTTGGCCTTCTTTGTCTTGGCACCCCTGATACCCAGCCCAGAGCAGGAACCCAGTCCAGCTGGCTGAGGGGCTTCTCTGAGTTACAGGCCAAAGGCCTTTGAAGCGATGATGAGTAGCTGTTGCTGGGATTTGCTCCCTTCTGGGAACAGAGGTCTCTGACAGGAGTGGACACTGCTCTCAGATGGCTCTGCCCATGGCTACTTCTTCCCAACACACTCCTGGACTTCTCCTCCCATGATTTCACAACTCGCCCTGCCTGTCACGGACAACTTGCCCCCAGGGAGAATTCTGTCCTCACATGCCCTCTCAGCTGGCTGTGGGGGGTCTAACACTAGCGGGAAATCAAAGCTCCTGGGCCCCCAAGCTAACTTTTCTCTCCTTGGCAAATGATTAGAGAAACAACTCAGGGTAGAAAAAGGGCGTCGTTTGGCCTGTCCTCTCCCTAGGCCACTTGTATGGGTCTTTAGAGGCACCTGCATCAAGGAGAGAGCCCCGGACTAGGACCAGGGACACCTGGTTCTGCCCCTAATTGGCAGAGAAGTCATTTCTTTGACTCTCAGTTTCTCTGTACAATGGTGTTAATAAAACTGGCTCTGCCTGTCTCACTCAGTTGCTGGGCGAAGGCTTGTAAACTTTAGAATACCCTGGTTACTGGTGGTGGGAGGCTAAGGGTCAGGCTGTTTGCAATTCCATGCACAGTCTTCCAGCACCCCTGTCTTGCCGGAGATGCTGGGGAGAGGTATTTAGATGCTTCAGTAGATCGAAAGCTCTCTTCTATCCCTACCTTCTGCTCCAGCCACTCCAGACCTTCCACCATCAACTAAACTGCCTCGTACAGCTGCTTTCCTGGTTTCCTCTGCCTCGAATGTCTTCTGGGGGAAATTCGACCTCTACCTCAAGGCTCCAGCCCACCTCCAGCACAAAGCCGCCCTGCCCTGCCCCAGGTGTGTTCAATTTTTCTCCCTAAAGCCTGCAGCACTACCTGCACTACAATCACAGATCTCGTTATTCCTCTCTCATCCAGACACCTAAACTCCTTGGTGACAGCGCTCTGACCCACTGATCTTTGCAGCATCCGTCTGCCCTGGACAACAGTGGAGGTTCAGGAAATTCTGTTGTCTGGAAGGTGTTTTCTGAAGAGATTACTAATCCATGTGTAGATGGTGCCAAGGAGAATTACTCAGTGTAGGGAGCCCCTCACATCAAGTGCCCAGCTCACTCCTTGCTGCCCTTCACCTTCTTTGTCCTGATCTATTTCAGAACATCCCCCTGTACCAACTGTTTGCCCGAAGCAAAGGTAGGGAGGATGAAAGCCACCAGAACTCTGCTTAGAAGAGGCAGAATTGTACGGAAAATGGGGCCACCTAAGCGTGACCAATCCCCTTTGCATCTGACCACAGAGGGAACCAGCCTCAAGCTCTCTGATCTTGAGAAAGGAAGGTGGCAGGCCTCGGCCACTGCTCAAGTTGGGTAATGTTTTGAGAACCTGGGCTTGAGCAGTTTCAAAAGAGGCAGCTCCTCTATGGGTCTGCCCTCTTTGGGTACGACGGCTTCCGCTAAGGTTCAACTTCAGGTCTGGGTGGGGGAGGAGCGGCAGGGAGCTGCAGATCAGGAGGTGGTGGAGGATGATGGGAGAGGCTGCCAGGAAGTGAGAAGTCACTGGTGCAACGGGCTAGAGAGGGCTTAATATCGGGAAGAAGGGTGACAGAGAGGAAGTCAGAAGGTGGAAGGCCCTGGGGTCCTCTTAGGTATCCAGTGGGACAGATGTTGAAGGACAGGGATGAGCTCTGGCCCAGTCTCACAAGAGAGGCCTACAGCAGCTCAGTTACTCAGCCCAATTTGGTGGAAAGACTGTCTTAAGGGGCATGAGAAGAGCTACTTTGAGGTAGGGTTTGGGGTGGGACCAGGGTCAGGGTTAGGGGTTAGGAATAGGGTCTGGGCTCAGGCTCGGACAGGTCCGAGTTTGGGTGTAGTCAGGGAGAGGAAACCAGCAAACCAAGGGTCTATGGCTGGTTAAAAAGAGAGGCACCAAAGTGCCAGTTCCTGAGGAGTTGTGTGACCGGAACTGGTTCCAGAAAGTGATGCAAAAAACTAGGAGCTGAGCTGGGGGTTCCAGGAGCTAATATTCCTGTGTTAGTTTTTTTTTTATTTTTTATTTTTTAGGTGGGGCAAAGGCTTGATCTGGGGGTTCTAGGAGAACACTCTATGGGTCACAGATTCCAGCTGGGCAGGTGTCAGAGTCTAGGGATGAGCCTGGGTGCCAGAATTTGCCCTGGGTTAGGGTGAGGAATGACAAGAGGCTGTACTATTCAGGAGGTGTCAGAACCAGTGCCCCATCAGATACAGATGGATGTTGACCCAGAGCCTGGGATGGGGTGACTGTCCCAGATGGGATGAACAGCCAGAGCAGAGCGTGAGGCTGGTCTGGCTGGGTCCAGCAGGCTCAAAACAATTAGTACCCGAATCACAGTGTCAGGGTCGGCCAACAGTGCTTCCAGCATGGTGCACAGAGGGAGGGATGTGTCAAGGTCTGAACGGGGGTGGAAACCGCTCCCTATTTGAGAAAGGCGTCAGTACCCGGTTCGCGGATCGGTGCCCAGATCCTGGGGCACCTAAGGTCAGCCCCGGGATGTGGGCCCGGGTTGGGGATGCGGTGGTGAGCAATGCTGGGAAGGGTCAGTGTCCGGGGGAAGTGTCTGTCCCGTCCAGGGCGGGCGGGGGAAGGGTCCGTGCCAGCCGTGTCAGGGTGGGAGGTGGACAGCGCCCGGCTTTGCCGCTGACCCTACCTTGCCGCGGGCGCAGCGCACGGAGCGCAGGGCGCCGAAGAAGATGGGCAGCAGCGCCATGAGCAGGAGGCTGCCATAGGCCAGCGCGATGCCCTCGGGCGTGGAAGGCGGCCGCGTCGTGCCGTTGGTTGGGCCGCCTGCCTCGACACTGCCGTTATGCGGGTCGCTGAGGGCCGAGTCCATGGCAAGGCTGCACTCGGGGTCCGACTCCAGGTCCGGCAGCTGCAGCAGAGACGCAGAAGGGAAGACGGGCTATGCGTGGAAAGCCACGTTCCCCTAAAGAAACAGGAAGTGACGTGCTTCCCTCGCCGGCCTGCGCCGCGCACGCGTGCGCGTTCACGTCTCCCCGCCCGCGCGCCCTCTAGCGGTGGCGGAGGGACAGGCGGCCGGTTGCTAAGCAACTTGCTGGTAGCAGGGAGAGGATCACTGGACCACTGCGGTGGATATCCATCCCTAGGGAGACCTGAGGACCCCATTCCCTAGTCCCAGTCAACCTCCTTAACTCCAGGACACTAATAACTAAGAATTTGTTTACTCATGCAGGCATTCATCCAATATTTAATCATTCCCTCACTCCTTAAGTATTTGGGTATCCCATCATACCCAGGCACTGTCCTAGGCTCTGGGGACACAGAAGGGAACAATATAGGCAAAAGTCCGTCCCTGCCCTCATGAAGCTTGCACTTTTAGTGTGGCGGGGGGTTGTTGGGAGGATAATAAATAAAATGAATAAAATAAATAAATCAAAGTCTATAGGATGTTAGTGTGTAGTTATATGTTACATAGCATGTTTTTTTAAAAAAATTATTTATTTTAGGCTGCATTGGGTCTTCGTTGCTGTGTGCGGGCTTTCTCTAGTAGCGGCGAGCGGGGGCTATTCTTTGTTGAGGTGCGTGGGCTCTCTCATTGCGGTGGCTTCTTTTGTTGCGTAGCATGGGCTCAGGCTTCAGTAGTTGTGGCACGCCGGCTCAGTAGTTGTGGCTCATGGGCTCTAGAGTGCAGGCTCAGTAGTTGTGGCGCATGGGCTTAGTTGCTCCGCGGCATGTGTGATCTTCCCGGACCAGGGCTCGAACCCGTGTCCCTTGCATGGGCAGGCAGATTCTTAACCACTGCAGATTAAGTAATTTAGAGGGAGATTAGTAATTTAAGTAAATTAAATTAAATTAAATTAAGTAATTTAAGGGAGATTAGTAATTCAGAGAGACATCCCTCTCTAGGAACCTAGTGAACTTTTGTATATGGCTTGGGCCAGGGTGGTTCCAGCCAGTTCCAGAGGACAAAAGTCAGGTGGCTTGCTCTGCAGATGGCCAGCTCTGTCGGGTTCCCAGTGTATGTGTGTCCAGGAGTGAGGAGAGGGTATAGGTAGGAGTGACCTGAACTTGGGTGCAGGCCCAAGCTGTCTGGGGCTCCTGGCTATGCTAATGGTGCTCTAGTTAAGAGCTGGAGAAAGTATGTAGCAGACAAATTGATGAAAGCTGTACCCTGCAGGCACCTAGCACTGGAGAAACCCTGCGCCAAGCAGTGGGAAAAAAGCATGTTCTCCAGGAACCCAGGAAGTGAGGCAACCTCGAACCAGGAAGGGAAGGTCCATTATCCTCCAGTGTTCCTCTAGTACACTCCACTGAAAAGGCTTAAAGTATGTCAGCTGGCAAGGAAGAAATATTTACGAGGTCTGGCTCCATTATCACAGAGCTGGCAAAAAGAGTGGTTTTAGAGCAGAGAGGCAATAAGTTGATAAGTGACACTGATAGTGTAAAATCACATGGCCTGGTCCAAGCTGGGCAGGTGGCGAGGTGGGGTTGGAGTATAGGGTTCACAGTGAGAGGAGACAAAGGCAAGGAGTCAGACTATAGAAGTTTGCATAATGGAGTTTGCCTAGTTCATGCCAGGCACTGTACTGGTAACTTTATAGGTGTTTTCTTTGATCTCAATAACACTGGTAAGATATGATTAGTCCCATTTTGCAGATAAGGAAACAGGCTCACAGAGGTAAACTAGCTATCCAGGTCACACAGTCCAGCAGAGGAAGAGGAGAGACTTGAACTCAGGTCTGTAGGGCTCTGAAGCCTCTGCTCTTTATAATATCCCAGCTACAAAGAGGGCTAAGGAGTTTGGACCAGAGTGACTTAGTTCTGGGCAGATGGTGTACAGTTTCAGGCTCTGTTTTTCAATAAACTGGACATGACCTGAGTGGATGGGTGAAGGCAGTGTGCCTGATGAATTCATCCATCAATAATTCAGGCCACAGGATTTGCCCAGCAGCTGGGCCTCATGGCTCCGAGCCTCTTCATCTGAGAGCATACAATTGGAAATCAGAGACACTCCTGCTTCATGCAAGGCTGAGCACTTGATTTAGTTTGGTCTGGGGCAGATCTGGCCATCTCCCTTTACACTCATGGGAGACTGTGAATATGACCCAGGGAACTGAGGGGTCGACTCAAGTTCAGAAAGCTCCCGTCAAGGCTTCTGGAGGGTTGGATTTCTGGCTTGGAGCCAGCCTGTCTTGGTATTCTCTGGAGACAGGGATAAGACAATCTTGTGCTTGGGGGGGGTGGTGCCCCGAGGCTTCATCTGCCAAGCCTCCTGTATGGTGTTACTTTCCCAGAGGAGATCTGAGCTGAGGTCAATAATGGAGCCTGTTTAGAGCCTGGGATAGTTAAATTACCAAACACTTGTTCCAAAGAAAGATGCAGACTTACTCCCACCCCATTTCTCTTATTACTGTGTTCAGTCACTGTGAATGGATCTCAGTTTTTCCAATTTTTTTCTCATATATGCGCACACACATATACACACACACTTACACACATTATTCCATGCTTAAATAATTCTTAAAATAGTAATCAAGGATCATTAGTGGATGCTAACCCTTGGGAGAAAGGTTTTTGAGGGACAGGATAGTCACAATTTACCCCACAGATTACTAGTTCTTTATAAAAGGGAAAACTTCCCTTTAAAGTGGAGTGACCTGGTGGACACTCCCTTAACCAAGCGATCAAATTTAGCATCACCGAATGGGATGGGACAAAATGACTAGACGTGATGCAATGCGGGGGACACATCACCTGCGTAGTCTTCTTGCCAAACATGTTTAACCTGCATCTACTCATGAGGAAACATCAGGAAAAATAAGAAAAAGCCAGACTGTGGCATATTCAGAACAACTAGCCTGAACTCTTCAAAAATGTTGGTGCCATGAAAGAGAAAAAACCCAAAAAATCCATGTTGTAGATGAAAGGAGAATGAAGGGAGGGGAAAAGCAAATGTAATCTATCATCCTTGATTGGATCCTGGATCACAACATTTTTAAAAAGGCTATAAAGAAAAATTTCTGACACGTGGGGAAATGTGAATGTGGATTGTTTGGGAGTGATAACGGTATCGTGGTTCTGCAGGACCTTGCTAATCAGGGCGTGATCCCCAGACTAGTAGTAGCAGCTGGGAACCTATCAGAAATGCAGAATCTCAGGCCCCACCCACACCTACTGGATGTCCCCATGATCTAAGTGCACATTTAGTTTGACAAATGCTGGTGTAGGAGATGCACTGTATTTGTAGGAGGTATAGTCCTGCCTCAGGAGCCCAGGTGATCCTGTGTTCTTGATTCTTGGGAGAGAATGGGCAGGGAAGCAGTAAAACTGTGTAAATGTTTACTGTTAAATTACCTACTGAGGCTCAGGACCTTTAAATATATGTGCTCAATAAATATTTATATGTGAAGGAATGAGTTTATTGTTCCCTCCACCTAACCATGTTTATCTTTCCTCACAACACTGGTTAACCCCTACTCATTCCTCAAAGCTTGAGTCAAATGTGATTTCCTCAGGGAACTTCAGGGAACTCCTGTATTTCTAGCAGTGTGGAGCCGGCAGTAAGCACCACAGGGGTTTTACTAAGATAGAAGGAACAGGGTGAAACACTCTCTGTGCCCCTATACCTCCTTACAGTAAGACTGGAATTCTCATTTGGGAAGATTTTTTTGGAGGCTAAAACTGTTCATGTAGCTTGTGTTTTCAGTTCCATCATCCTAGAGAAATTCTCACACAGGTCTATTAGGGAACATGTCTGAGGATTTTCCTGCAGTTTTTTTTTTTTTTTTTTCCTGGTGGTAGCAGGAAGTTAGAGTGAACCTAGGTGTGTGTCCCTGAGGAACAAATAGACAAAGTGTGCTGGGTGTATACCATGGGATACTAGGCAACAATGAGAAGCAACAAGCCAAGTGCCTGCTCGGTCAGTGCAGTCAGGACAGTCATGGCTTCTGCCCTTTTCCCTGGACGACTTTTTTTTCAATATTTTTTATTTTTTTTCAATATTTTCAATATTTTTTCAATATTTTAAATTTTTATTTTCAATATTTTCATTGATTTACAATGTCGTGTTAGTTTCTGCTGTACAGCAAAATGATTCAATTATACATATATATACATTCTTTTTTTTTAATATTCTTTTCCATTATGGTTTATCATAAGATTGCGCTGGCTGATTATTAATAGAACCCCTTGCATTCTCAAATGTGTACCAGTTTGGATGATCATGCGTGGTCACTCTCATAGGTCAGAGAGCCAGAGATGAGGATTCTTGTTTAACTGCCTTTGGTGGGGAGTGTCCTTAGGAGGAAGGGAAGAAGGAAGGAAGGCAGGAGATAAAAGGCCAAGTGAGGGGCTTCCCTGGTGGCGCAGTGCTTGAGAGTCTACCTGCCGATGCAGGGGACACGGGTTCGTGCCCCGGTCCGGGAGGATCCCATGTGCCGCGGAGCGGCTGGGCCCGTGAGCCATGGCCACTGAGCCTGCGCGTCCGGAGCCTGTGCTCCGCAACGGGCAAAAAAAAAGGCCAAGTGAGGATGGGGTCTCTGCCGGGGACTCGCTCCAGCACGACCTCATGGGGACCTCTGTGGCACAAAGTGTGCCACAGACTTGTTCCCGCCTTGAGGCCTCTTGTAATCCTGTATCTGTCCATCACTGGCCAAGTCTAGGGGTCAGGGAGGGAGGCGGGGAGTCTCCCTGGCCATTTGGCTTCTGTTTGACCAAAGGCAATTCTCCAGAGAAGGTGGCAGCTGTGAGTGTTTTTTAACCAATACTCACAACAGCTGGTGGTCAGGCCACTATGTCTGGTAAAGGGGATCTGGGTGGGGCAGCAACTGCATCCCTCATAATCCCCCTACCCTTGTCAACATGTGTAGATCTTTAAAACATAGAGCTGAGCATTAAGAAAAATGTGTGATATGATTTATGTAGATTAAAAGCACATATCAGGAAAAAAAATAAAATAAAAAAATAAAAGCACATATCAGGGACTTCCCTGGTGGCGCAGTGATTAAGAGTTTGCCTGCCAGCGCAGGGGACACAGGTTCAAGCCCTGGTCCGGGAAGATCCCACACGCCACGGAGCAACTAAGCCTGTGTGCCACAAATACTGAGCCTGTGCTCTAGAGCCCATGAGCCACAACGAGCCACAACTAATGAGCCCACGTGCCACAACTATTGAAGCCCACGTGCCTGGAGCCCGTGCTCCGCAACAAGAGAAGCCACCGCAACGAGAAGCCCGCGCACCGCAATGAAGAGTAGCCCCTGTTTGTCGCAACTAGAGGAAGCCCGCGCACAGCAACAAAGACCCAATGTGGCCTAAAATAAATAAATAAAATAAATAACAAAATGTTAAAAAAAAGCACATATCACACTGATAAACCCTAATGGAAAAGAATATGAAAAAGAATGTACACATGTATAACTGAATCATGTTGCTGTAAGTAGAAATTAACACAACATTGTAATCAACTATACTACAATAAAATAAATTTTAAAAGTACATATTACATAGCAACATTGCAAATCTAACAAGGATATTTACATATTAAGGAATACATATTGAGCATACTAGAATGGTTGCCTATAGAGGGATGGGAATGAGGGTGGGAACTGGTAATTAAAACAAACAAAATATGTACATAAGTAAAGTAAAACAAGGGCCTTGGGGAAAAGAGTGATGATGGTCTACTATGAAGGAATGAGTGTGATGAACCCATCCCTCTGCTCCTGACATTCAAAAAGGAAATAAAAGATCTTTGAAGACTAAAGAAAAAGTTGTCACTTACAGTTCCCTTTCTTCCTCGCTGGATTGGGGACAGAGGCTGGGTTTGCCAAGGGAAAGGCAGTGCCTCTGACGGCGAGTCAGGGCGCTGTGGTTGGTGGAACCAGGAAGGCCAGCCGGATGCACTTTAGGCAAAAGCGGCAATGTATAGGCTCCAAGGAAGAGGTGAAAAACCAACCCCTGGACAGGACAGGCAGGGACAGAGCTGGACCTTGGTTAGCCCCCGAAAACCAGGATGTCTATATTGCCAGGATCCTTTCTCTGCATTGTGTCTTTGTTTTCTTCCACAGCATATCTGTGCGCTACAATGGCAGCCCCGATGAGCTGAGTTAACATGCTGTGATTTGCCTCAGGAACCCGGAGGCTCCCTTGTGGTCAGGGTGTCCAGTTCTACCGACACAAGTCCTCTGAGGGGGATGAAGCATCCATTACATGGTCTGAGTTTGGGCTCAGCGGAGATTTCAGTAATCTCAGGCCACGCCATAGGATGTTGGAATGATGGAATGTTAGTCATAGAATGTTAGCACCACGCTGTACTCAGGTGAAAATGTTATTGTCTTGGTATTGGTATTTTTCCTGGGGAGGGAACTGTGTATATGTATAGTATGGGAAGATAACCTTGACAATCCGCTTGAGGGGAATGTGAGACCCCCAAGAGCCCTCACTGGCAGGTGCCAAATAAACAGAGATGGCAAATGTGCTTTGCATTAAAAATGATAAGGAATTTGTGGGAGGGAGAGAATGAGGCAGACAGAAATGAAGGGGAGGATGGAGGAAGGAGAGGAGCCAGTGAGATGGTGAGGCTGGGACACCACGTGGAGAGAGGGGAAAATTCCCGGTGGTGGGCGGGCAAGTGCGTTTGTAAGGCTCGGATATGAGCACCTCTGTTCTCCTCAATCTTCATAAGATTTTCCATGCCTGCAGAGTGCCCAGGGTGGATGGGGCTGTGTGTATATCAGGGATTTCCCTATTTGGTTCAACATTGAATGGTATGAGGAGCTATACACTGAGGAGAAAGGATTTTGGAGTCAGAGTATACCATGAGCACTCTGCCTGCTGAGTGGGAAATGGATTGGGCAGGACAAGAGTGACAGTGAACAAATCGGCCAAAGAAGAGATAGTGGTGGCTTTGGCTAGGGTGTGTCTGGTGGAGATGGAGAAAAGTGGACGTGATTCGATATATTTAGGACATTTCTGATTTAGGATTTTATTCAGAAAATAGAGTCAAAAGGACTCCCTGATGGGGAGTGAGGGAGAAGGAGGAACTGAGTCCTGGGTTTCTGAATTGAGCTACTGGATGATAGAGATTCTACTAACTGAGACGGGGAAGATGGGTGCTGGTGAGGTATTCTCATTTTTTTCCCCCACAGTTTATAGTACTTTATTTTATTTTATTTTATTTTTAACATCTTTATTGGAGTATAATTGCTTTACAATGGTGTGTTAGTTTCTGCTTTACAACAAAATGAATCAGTTATATATATACATATGTTCCCATATCTCTTCCCTCTTGCGTCTCCCTCCCTCCCACCCTCCCTATCCCACCCCTCCAGGCGACCTTTTCATTGAGAATTGCGCAGCTTTGGGAAGCAGCTGCTCCCCTTGCTCTAGTGCCCTCTTCTGCCAGCAGAGGGCAGCTGAGGCCAGTTAACAGATTCAGTCCAGGTGAAATGCGGGTGTCCAAGATGGGCCTGGGGGACACTGGCTATGGGAAGGCCACTACCTGGCTGATGTAAAAGCAGCGGGTTTGCTTTGAGGCTTAAATCCAGCCTCTGATTTTGAGGCCAATCCAGACTCAGAAATCTGGGGCTGTCCACGTCCAAGGGTGCTGGCCAATCCAGGCCACATCGTCTCTCCCAGGCTATTTTAACAGTTTCCTAATTTGTCTCCTGAAGTCAACTCTGTATCATACCTCTTTGCTTGAAACCCTTCAATATCTCCCAATGGCCCTTAAAATAATCTCATGCTCCTCACCGTGGCCTTTGAGGCCCTGCATGCACTGCCCCTGCCTACATATCCGGCTCATCCATTACCACTCTCCTCTTTTGCATTAAGCGCTTTTATGCCTCAGGACCTTTGCATAGGCTGTTCCCCCTCCGCCCACCATCTTCTCTCTTCCTGATTGTTTGTTAAGCTAGCTCCTTATCACAGGTGACACCTTATACATTACCTTCCCCACAACCTTGCCTATTCTTTCTCAGCTACTTAAAAAAAAAAATCCTCATAACACACAGCACTTCAATGTGCAATGTGCTATCTACCAGGATAATTTGATATGTTAATTTTTTTCCCCTCTATTTTCTCCTCCCCTTCCTGTATCTCTTGGTTAGGAGAGGTTTGGTCATGGGGTTCACAGCAGAAACTGCCTCTGACTCTTTCCTTTCTGGCTTCATTTTCTATGTGTTTAAACATCATAGAGCAGATATTGCAAACTGCGTTTCCTAGGCCCTATCCTGTTCATAGAGGTGTTCTGTATGCCCTTCACCAAGGTTTAACAACTGTCTTCACTCAGTTGCCAAAGTTAAAAAACAGCAATTTCAAAATGAAAATTTGGATATTTGGAGTTTCTTGAATATTTAGAAGATCTGGCAGTCTCAGCCCTGCATTTTCATGAGATGAGCACTGATAGTTACTGAGTACCTACTAATGTCGGGCACTGTTCAAAGTGCTTTCTCACAGGAAGTTGTTGTACAGGAGGTACGAGTATTATTCCTTATCATGGTTAAGGAAATGGACACAGAGTGGTTAAGTGACTGGCCTAAGAACTCACAGACAGTAGACAGCAGCGTCAAAATTTGAACCCAGGCAGCATAGCTCTAGAATGTGGGCTCCTAACCACTGGGCAACACTGCCTTATGGCTGTTTGGTGAGCTGAGCTGTGCTGCCCCCTTTAAGTGGGACCTGTGCTCTCCGGTCACCAAGTCTCACACTTTTTTTTTTGGTTACCAGTTTGTCTCCTGGAGACTCAGAGTTTGCAAACCTTTGGTGTAGAGAGAGTGCTCATTTTTTCTGAGGTCAAGGACAGAGGAGGGGAAGGAGCTCTTGGAGGCTGTGAACTGAAGGAAGATCAGTGGAGTCTGGGGTCAGGGGATCCTCCCCCTTCTTGGCCAGACTGTGGGGATGAATGGACAGGGTATGGGGAGGCTGGACCCAGTCCTGGTGATCCCAGCCTCCAGCAAGACTCCCAGGTCCCTCCTCGGCTTAGAAGCAGGGGCTGCTGGACTCAGGTGTCCTTGAGGGCTTGGGCACTGTGGTTAGAAGCCCCACATGGTCCAGAGCTACTGAGAGCCCCCTGGCTTCCCTCCCTGTCCCTGGCAGGAGCAGCCTCCAGTAAGGATGAAGACTGAATTTCCCTCCAGTCCAGAAGTATAGGGGAATAGTAGAACTTAACTTGGTTTTTGAGAAATGAATATTCCTTGCCCACCTGAGTTTGGGGGTTAAGATTTACATCTGATTGCAACAATTTGTAATTATTTTTATTTTTTCTGTTTTTATGAAGTTTTCTGTTTTGTGTTTGTCTCCTCTGTTAGACTATGAGCCCCTTGAGGGCAGAATAATGTACAGTGTTTACCAGTGTTCACACTGTACATCTACTGTCTAGAGGGTTCCAGGCACATAGTAGATGCTCAATAATCATCATAATTATAACACACATTTATGGAGTGTTATAACACACATTTATTCCTATGCACTGTGCTTAACATTTACATGTATGTATTAACTGACTCATCTGAGCCTCACACCACCCCTTCTGTGGGTAGGCATCTTCACACAAGAGGAATCTGAAGTGCAGAGAGGCCAAATAATTTGCATGAGGTCATACAGCTCAGGTTGTGTCTAACAGATACTCACTGAATGAATGGATGAATGGTTCCCTGGTCTCTTTGCTCTCTTTGCCTCCAGGCTGTCCCTCATCCTACATAGTTGTATCCCACAGTATTGGAATTACGTGGGTCAGACCCAGGCAGGGGACTGTCTCAGAGCCTTCAGTGAGTCCCTGAGGTCCATGGGGCAATGTCCGCACACCTGGGACTGGTGTGACTGATCCTTTTCCATCACCTCTGGCCTCTCCTTGTAGCCTCCTCTCTTCATTCCCAGCCGTACACCCTACACTTCAACACACAGACTACTCAGAGGTTCCTAGATTCTTTTCGGCCTCCTTGCTTTTGCTCAAGCTCTTCCCTATGTGGGGACCATCCTTCCAAACCTGAGATTCCATTATTCTAGAAGAAGATAACAGGAAGGTAGGCAAGTTCTTTAAACCACACTACCCCTTATGTGGTGATGCTACGACGCCAAATTTCATCTGGTCCCCAGCAGCCTTAGGATGGTGGTGGTAATGGAGGCGATTATAGGACAGTGTGCTCATCCCCATCTCTCTGGAAGGATACAAGTCCCAGAGAAAAGAAGGGACTTGAATAAAGCAAAACAGGGGTCAGACTCAGAGCAGGGAGGGCTAGAATCCAGGCCATTGGCTTTCCAGCCCAGAGCTCTCTCCACAATGAGGCAGCTCTGTCTGGCATCACACAGGACCTGACTGCCCAAAAAGAGCTCCTCAATTCTGAGCTAACAGTGCCTGAAATTCCACCATTGGAGATCATTTCTTCTGGGGGGGGGGCAGAGGGTGTTGAAGGCTTTCCAGTCTTCAGGGAGCCCCAGCTAATGATGAAAACCCCTGTGATGGGGCCTACACTAAGCTCATGTCAGCCTGTTCCCAGGAAGATGAGTGGCTGACAGGCAGCCAAGGGTGAGATGCCGTGGGAAGGAGATCCTGACCGAGGGTCGAAGAAATATGGGAAGCACTAAGGCAGGCAAAAAAACAGGGGCAGGGGTGGGGGTGTCAGCCACAGAAAGGGCGGGGCAGCTGTGAGCCTTGGGCTGGGGACTCAGGAAACCTGGCTTCATCACCAACTTGCTGTGTGATGTTGGGCAAGTTTCTTTCCTACTTGGAGCTCTGATCTGGGTCAGTGCTATGGAACAAACTTGCTTCTGGGTTTATCTTAAGGCTCTTGGTGTCAGGAAGTTGGGGCCCTGGCTGGTGGTTGCCATGACAACTATCTCTGTGGCGATAGTGACCAAGGAGACTGTTGCCAAGACTATAATTACCAGGTACAAGAGTCAAGTGATTGGTTCTCAGTTCTGTCTTAGGGCAGGTTCCTCCCTGTCACCTTCTTCCATCACCTGCTAGAGTTTACTGTTTGTGGGGCCAGATGACTTGACACCCAGGGAGTTGTCAGGAGTCTGGAACCTGTGTCCTATTGTCCTCGCTTATGCTGACAGGCTGTGTGACCTTGGGCAAGTCTCTGCTTCTCTCTGGGCCTTAGTTTCCCCATCTGGAAAATGAAGAGTTTGCACAAGGCCCTTTCACCTCTAAATTTGTATCAATTTGCCTTTAAACAAGGGACAAATTTATAAGTGAAAGTGTTGTTTCTAGGAATGATATGAAAAGTGTTAACAACTGTTATGACTGTCACTCACCAACATATCCACACAGTCTTGGACGGCCCTGCTATGGCAGGGATTACCCCTTCAGTGGTTGTAAGTGGGGAGGTCTGCGTGGTCCCAGAGGAAGCTCTGGAGTGGCCATTACTTGGGGGACATTCGGGACAGGGGTTCTTAACAACTAGTAGGAATGTATCTAAATATTTTGACAACTGGTACAGCCATACTTTGCATCCTGGCTGAACACCAGCCTTGGTCAAATCTATAATGGTGGAATTGCAGGCACTGTGAGTAGCAAAGGGAGATTTTCCAGGCAGAGGGGCTGCACGGATGAAGCCAATGGCTTTCAAGCCCAGCCCTGGTCAAGATCTCCAAGAGTAAGACCAGTCCTTCTTCCTGGCCACTGCACCTCCCTGAGTCAGCTGTGCACAGTCCCCAGAGAGTCGGGTTTGCCAGTGTCTCAGTTCTAGGATGGCTGATGCCCAGACAAGCGGGCAGGGCACAGCAGGAGCTGGCAGAGGGAGAGAGCCCAAGGAGGAAGTGGGGAGCTCGGGGGACGCCTGCTCCTCCTCTCCCAGGAGAAGAGGCCCTGGGCAGATGCCAGATCTTTGGCCTCCCGGGTCTACTCCCCCTCCCCCTGCATTCCCCTCCTTGCATCTCCCAGCAGGACTTTGCAAACAGCCTCTCCGGATGGGGATGGACGTGGCTGCCGCCTCCTCCCTGCACACTTTCCATTCCCAGCCCTGAGCCTCAGCCAGGGTTCCTCAGGAAAATTGGCTGAAAGAGACATTTTCCATGCTCTTGACTCCTCTGCTGGGTGGCTGTCCCTGCCTCCACTCTCTTGTCTCTTCTGCAGCTGGTCACCCAGACCTGGAAGGAGGGGAAATATTTGGTCAACTGGTTGCTGCTCGCTCACCATTTAATTTTATATGTTATTTTGTCTCCCTGGGCTTCAGTTTCCTAATCTGTGAAATGAGCTAGCTATGCTGGGAAGCAGGCTTGGGAGTCAGACATTGTTGTTTTAATCCTTAGCTCTGCAGGTTACTAACTGAGTGACTTTGGACAAAACACTTAGCCACTTGGAGCCTCAGTTTTCCTCATCTGTAAGATGGTGTTGTCTCTTACTGTTGTGAAGATTAATGAAACAGCTCTCGTATCTGGAAGAAAGAACACCCCTCTACTCCAGGCAGATAATGAAGAGTGGAGTAACCTAGGCTAAAAATTTAATCTGGTCCTTGGAAGCTGTAATTTCAAAGTTTCACTGGGATTTTGGGCAGCGAATAGGCACACTCATTGAGAGAAATATTGCTCAACTTCAGAAGAATCAGAGAAATACAAAGTAAACGATGAGACATCTTTTTCCCCCCAGCCTTCCCTCATCCTGCCCCTGAGAGAATGTCAAATGAGAAAAGACTGGTCTTTTGGGTTCCTAGACCCAATTCCAACGTGTGTGTGTGTGTGTGTGTGTGTGTGTGTGTGTGCTTCCCCATACCAACAAGCAATTCTTGGATACCCTGCTGGTGTCAATCCTGACACCATCTACCTGGAGATAGCATCAGATCTCCTAGGTACAGGGCTCAGTCCTACAAGACAGCCCTCCACTGCAGATGCCGGGTTGTTAGCTGTACTTCTGTCTGACTGGCTATAAATTAGAGGTTCCCATGACCCCTTTCTTGGGTTTGATTAATCTGGTAGAACGGCTCACAGAACTCAGGAAAACCTTTTACTCACTGGATGACTGATTTATTACAAAGGATATTAAAAGGACACAAATCAACAGCCAGATGAAGAGGTGCATAGGGTGAGGTCCTGAACAAAGGACTTCTGTCCTCGTGGATCTTGGGGCCCAGCACGGGGACACGTGGAAGTGGTCTGGTTCCCCAACTTGGAAGCTCTCTGGACTCCCTTCTTTTGGGCTTTCACCTGGGCATGTTTGATTAACTCATTGGCCATTGGTGATTGATTCAAACTCCAGCCCCTCTCCCCTGCTAGGAAATCACATGGTGGGACTGAAAGTTCCACCCCTCTATTCAGGGTTGGTTCCCCTGGCAACCAGCCCCAATCCTTAGGTGCTTTCCAAAAGTCACCTTTATGAACATCAACACAGTTGTGGCAGAAAGGGACTTGTTATGGATAACAAGCCACCCATTTCACCTTTATAGCTCTGAAGCTAGTTTTCTGGAACTGAGGACAAGAGATCGAATATTATAACAAAACACGCTCCCATTGCTCTTATCATTTATAAGGGTGTTGGGAGCTATGAGGCAAGAACTGTGGATGAAGACCAAATACACATGAGGAATATATTTTGGTTGTCTGAATGACCAAATATATATGTTTCCTGTAAATTACAATATACTTGGGCTTCCCTGGTAGCGCAGTGGTTGAGAGTCCGCCTGCCGATGCAGGGGACACGGGTTCGTGCCCCGGTCCGGGGAGATCCCACATGCCACGGAGCGGCTGGGTCCATGAGCCATGGCCGCTGAGCCTGTGCGTCTGGAGCCTGTGCTCCGCAACGGGAGAGGCCACAACAGTGAGAGGCCCGCGTACCGCAAAAAAAAAATAAAAATAAAAATTACAGTATAGGAACTGGTAACATCTAGTGTGGGGAACTGGGCACTGTTGATATGAATATAAACAAATAGAGCCCTTTTGGAGGGCAAGTTGGCAGTCTATCAAAATGTAAAACGTACATGTCCTTTGACTCAGTGAATGTGAATTCAGTAATTTCTCCTCCAAGTGCAAGAATATTCACTGCCTAAAACAAACAAAACCAAATAAACCCTAAAGGGACTTCCTGGTGGTCCAGTGGTTAACACTCCATGCTCCCCATTCAGGGGGCCAGGTTTGATCCCTGGTCAGGGAACTAGATCCCACATGCCGCAACAAAGAGTTCGCATGCTGCAACTAAAAGATCCCGCACGCTGCAATGAAGACCAGGCACAGCCAGATAAATAAATAAATAAATATTAAAAAAAAGAATATTCACTGCCGCACTGTTTGTAAAACAGTTACACTAGCCTAAATTCACTCACCTTCGATTGGTAAAGTATGTAATCCATATTGTGGAATATTTTGCAGCAGTGAAAAGAACAAGTTAAAGAAAAAATGTACAGACTGAAAGGAGAAAAAGACATATCACAATTATAATTGAAGATTTCAACACTCCTTTCTCAGGATAAAACAAGTAGACATAAAATCACTAAGTATATGGACGACTTGAACAGCATTTTCTTTTTCTTTTTTTGCAACAAAATGAATTTTTTTTTTTTTTTTTTTGCGGTATGCGGGCCTCTCACTGTTGTGGCCTCTCCCGTTGCGGAGCACAGGCTCTGGACGCGCAGGCTCAGCGGCCATGGCTCACAGGCCCAGCCACTCTGCGGCATGTGGGATCTTCCCGGACCGGGGCACGAACCCACGTCCCCTGCATCGGCAGGCGGACTCTAAACCATTGCACCACCAGGGAAGCCCCAAAATGAATTTTTATAAGAACTTTTCTTTTAGGCTATAGCATTATTTCAACATCTCATTGATTTTTTAAAAAAACTTTATTGGAGTATAATTGCTTTACAATGGTGTGTTAGTTTCTGCTTTATAACAAAGTGAATCAGCTATATGTATACATATAACCCCATATCTCCTCCCTCTTGCGTCTCCCTCCCATCCTCCCTATCCCACCCCTCTAGGTGGTCACAAAGCACCGAGCTGATCTCCCTGTGCTATGCGGCTGCTTCCCACTAGCTACCTATTTTACATTTGGTAGTATATATATGTCCATGCCACTTTCTCACTTCGTCCCAGCTTACACTTCCCCCTCCCCGTGTCTTCAAGTCTATTCTCTATGTCTGCAACTTTATTCCTGTCCTGCCCCTAAGTTCTTCAGAACCTTTTTTTAGATTCCATATATATGTGTTAGCATACTGTATATGTTTTTCTCTTTCTGACTTCACTCTGTATGACAGACTCTAGGTCCATCCACCTCACTACAAATAACTCAATTTCATTTCTTTTTGTGGCTGAGTAATATTCTATTGTATATATGTGCCACATCTTTATCTATTCATCTGTCGGTGGACACTTATGTTGCTTCCATGTCCTGGCTGTTGTAAATAGAGCTGCAATGAACATTATGGTACGTGACTCTTTTTGAATTATGGTTTTCTCAGGGTATATGCCCAGTTGTGGGATTGCTGGGTCATATGGTAGTTCTATTTGTAGTTTTTTAAGGAACCTCCATACGTTCTCCATAGTGGCTGTACCAATTTACATTCCCACCAACAGTGCAAGAGGGTTCCCTTTTCTCCACACCCTCTCCAGTATTTATTGTTTGTAGATATTTTGATGATGGCCATTCTGACTGGTGTAAGGTGATACCTCATTGTAGTTTTGATCTGCATTTCTCTAATGATTAGTGATGTTGAGCATCCTTTCATGTGTTTGTTGGCAATCTGTATATCTTCTTTGGAGAAATGTCTTTTTAGGTCTTCTGGCCATTTTTGGATTGGGTTGTTTGTTTTTTTAATTGTGAGCTGCATGAGCTGCTTGTAAATTTTGGAGATTAATCCTTTGTCAGTTGCTTCATTTGCAAATATTTTCTGCCATTCTGAGGGTTGTCTTTTCATCTTGTTTATGTTTTCCTTTGCTGTGCAAAAGTAGGTCCCATTTGTTTATTTTTGTTTTTATTTCCATTCCCTAGGAGGTGGGTCAAAAAGGATCTTGCTGTGATTTATGTCATAGAGTGTTCTGCCTGTTTTTCTCTAACAGCATTTTCAATCACCTAGGCCTCATTGACATTTTTAGAAGACTACACCAAACAATGGCAGAATGCAGATTATTTTCAAGTGTACATGGAACATGGATTATGACAGACCCTATATACAAAACCACTCTCAAATTTGCAATTGGATTAAATTAGAAATCAATAACAAAAAGCACCTATAGGAACCCCTCAAATATTTGGAAATTAAACAATGTATTTCTGAATAATCTATGGGAAGAAGAAGTCACAGGGGAAATTGGAAAATATTTTAAACTGAATGATAATGAAAACACAACATACCAAAATTTGTGGGATGCATCTCGAGCAGTGCTTGGAGGAAGATTTATAGCTTGATATAAATTATATAGCTTTTTTTTCCTAATACAGCTTTACATGCTTGTATTATAAAAGAAGAAAGGTCTCAAATACTTGATCTAAGTTTCTATCTTAAGAAGCTAGAAAAAGAAGAACAAATAATAAGGTAGATTTATGTGTACTGGCATGGATAGAAAGCCAGGAGAAATTAAGTGAAAAAAGCAAATTATACATAATATGTACAGTATCGAGGCAGCAATTGCTTGCTGCCCCTTGCTGTTCTTCTACCTTTCCTTCAAACATAGAATCCCTGATTTTTTTTTTTTTTTTTGCCGTACGCGGGCCTCTCACTGCTGTGGCCTCTCCTGTCGCGGAGCACAGGCTCCGGACGTGCAGGCTCAGCGGCCATGGCTCACGGGCCCAGCCGCTCCGCGGCATGCGGGATCCTCCCGGACCGGGGCACGAACCCGCGTCCCCTGCATCGGCAGGCGGACTCTCAACCACTGCGCCACCAGGGGAGCCCTAGAATCCCTGATTTTGAGCTGGCACATGGCTATTCAGAGTAAAGTATTCTAGACTCCTTTGCAATTAGGGGTGGTGATGTGACTAAGCTCTGCCAATGAGATGTAAGCAGAGGTGATATGTACATCGTCTGATAGGCTTTGCTTTTTTTTAACCCCATAACTACTTCCTGCTGGCTGAAATGTGGATGTGACTACTGCAGCTTGGGCAGCACAGTGGATTGAAGAAGGTGGAACCACAAGATAGAAGGAGCCAGGGTCCCTGCACTGTGGAATGCCATGCCTGCCTTTGACTGCCCGCTTCTGGACTTCTTTTGCATGAGGGAGACAAATACTTCTATTTTGTTTCCATCACTGCTAGTTTGGATTTCATCCCTTGCAACTTTCCAGTCCCTTGTAGCAACTGTGCAACTGAACACATATAACTATGACCCCATTTATGTGAAAAAAAAGCGAAGAAACCTATATATGTGTACCAGATGGATGATTTTGACTTCGGCACAGAAACCCCAAGGTAACTTGCTTCAACATTGAAGACATATTATTATCTTACATAACAAGCCCAGAGGTGGGGCATCTTCAGGGTTGGCTAATTCGGGGGCTGGACTTCATCACCAAGGACTCAGGGACTTCCCATCTTTCAGCTTTGCCATCTTCTGACTAGATCCCGTCATAATTGCCAGATGGTGGCTACAGTTCCAGGCAACTCGTTCATATATTTCAATTACCAGAAGATAAGGGACTCCCTTTCTGCTGCAGCTCTTTTTTTGTTTGTTTGCTTGTTTTTCATCTCTTTTTCAAAAGCAAAGAAACTTTTTTCTAGAGCCCTCCAGCCAACCTTCCCTCACATTTCATTGGTCACAGCTGGTTTGTAAGTCCGTCTTTATTTTATTTATTTATTTATTTGTTTGTCTGCATTGTGGGGCTTGTGGGATGTTAGTTCCCATATCAGGGATTGAACCTGGGCCCTTGGCAGTGAGACAATAGAATCTTAACCACTGGACCACCGGGGAATTCCCAGGATTTATTCTTGATCCCATGAAAATGAGAACAACAGAGCAAAATTGTGACTCTGACAGTACGGAAGAAAACAAAGATGGCCAAATGTCTGCTACAATATATATCTAAGTGTGCTGAAAAATCGGGAAGGATACACTCCAAACTGCTAATGGTGGGTACTTCTGGGGAGAGGAGTGGGATGGCGGGGAAATGAAAGGAGTTCTGTGGAAAATACTAAAATTGCTATCCAACAACCCTTACCCACTTCTCTGTTGCTCACAAAAGAGCGGCAAAGGGATGAACCATTATTGGCCCAAGCCAAATGTGGCGATCTCATTCCTTTTTGCCTGTTAGTTGCTTTCTCAGCCTCCCTTGCAGCTAGAGGTGGCCATGAGACTCAGTCTGGCCAGTGAGATATGAAAGGAAACTGCTGGGAGAATAACTTCCTCCTCGATAAAAAGAAAACCTCTTTCTGACCTTTCCCCTCCCATTCTTGCTTGTAATACTGGTGTGAGGATGTGATGCTTGGAGTTGTTGTAGCCATGTTGCAACCATGAAGGAAATGCCTAGAGAATTATGGAGATGCAGACCCAGTGTCCTGACATTTTAAGGCTGATGAATCAACCTTAGAATTGTCTACTTCTGGACATTCTGTTAGAAAATATCCTTATAAGGGTTTCTCTCATGTGTAGTTGAGGGCAGCTTAACAGATAAATGCATTTTTACTTTTACCATATGTTTTCTGTTTTTCTGATTTATCCTTATAATTAAAATGTATTATTTATGTAATTCAAAGTTCAATTAAAAATATGTACCACTTGGCATTGGGCACCTTTGGAATCCCAATAGGCCTGAAGAGGCACTCTGGGAAAGGAGATTGGGAGGAGCTGAACAAAAAGAACAAATCGTTCTTTATAATTAAGTCCTAACTACATGGTATGAGGTGACCCTGCAGACTGGGGAATGGCTGAGAATACATTTCTTTCTCACTATTTGGGTTTAGGCCAGAGGTTACAAACTGTCAGCCTCTGGTCAGAACCTGGCTGGGGGACATGTTTTGCTTCTCCTGTCCAGGGCTTAAAAAAATTGGAATTAGCAATAGTGATTTAGGAATTGGGATACTGCACATAAGTATCTGGCTTGCTGCTTTTCTTAGAAAAAATGAAATATCTGAAAAATATTTTTCATTTCAAAAAATGAAATATCTTAGAAAAAATGAAATTTCCTAACAGGAGTAATAGGCAGCTTAGTTCTGTCATTCCTTTTAGGTAGGAAAGGACTTCCAGTTTGCCACAGACCTTGATGCTCCCTAATGTTTGTCACCTAGTCTACGTCATTGATTTATATTACCTGATTCTGTGAGCATCTGCATTTGTGACCCCTGGCTTAGGTTTTGGATTCAAAGTGCACATGTGCATACGTGCACGCATGCATGTAAGATTCACAGACAACTGACTGTGTGGAAAGGCATGCAAACTTATTCACACAGGTGGGCAGACCTTGAAGAGGACTGAGTTTGGAGTGGTCACACTTACTCTGGACTCTTCTGTAAGACTAGAAGAGCTAAGAACACCCTTGACTGCCCTGCTGGGGCACCTGGAGTCTTAATCCAGCCCCAATAACTCAGACTTCTGAAGATTACTGCTAGGGGTGGGGGATAATTCTGAGGCAAGACCTATATCTGTCGGTAAGGAGTAGTGTTTTCTGAAAGGTGGGTGGAGATTTGCCCAGTGCAGGCTTGAAGAAACTGGTGATCCTGGAGAGAGGCATGGGTTTGAGGAAGGGAGGCAAGGTCAGACCCTGGGGACAGTGTCCCAGTGCCCCCGACATCCCACTAGGAAGGAACCCCTTTACCTTAGGGCCTTCTCTCTGTACTCATTAGAACAAGACTGAGTTTGTGTGTTGGAGGAGAGTAAAGACCCAGCCACAGCCTTCCTTCAGCCTCCACCTTATTCTGCCATGGGTTGGCTCCCCCAGATGTCCACATCTTAGTCTCTGCAACCTGTGAATATGTTTTTTTTAAAAAATATTTATTTACTTATTTATTTTGGCTGTGCCAGGTCTTAGTTGTGGCACATGGACTACTTAGTTGTGGCATTCAAACTCTTAGCTACAGCATGCATGCGGGATCTAGTTCCCCGACCAGGGATCGAACCTGGGTCCCCTGCATTGGGAGCATGGAGTCTTACCCACTGGGCCACCAGGGAAGTCCTGGAACCTGTGAATATGTTATGTTACACGGCAAAGGATAATTAAGGTCACAGATGGAATTTCAGGCTGCTAATCTGCTGACTGTAAAACAGGAAGGTTATGCTGTTGCTAATCACAAAGGTGGAAGAGTGAGGCAGAAGAGAGAGAACCAGAGAGATGGCAGCATGAGATGGACTTGGCTCGACATTGTTGGCTTTGAAGATGGAGCGAGCGCCAAGGAAAGCGGCTTCTAGCAGCTGAGAAAGGCAAGGAAGCAAAAGCTTCTCTAGAGCCTCTAGAAAGGAATGCAGCCCTGCAGACACCTTGGTTTTAGCCCAGTGGGACCCAACTTGGACTTCTATTTGACAGAACTATAAGATAATAAATTTGCTGTTTTAAGCCGTTAAGTTTGTGGTAATTTGTTACGGCAGCAATAGGAAACAAAAGCACCAGGACACCTAGAGAGTCCACGTTGTAGGTGAGACTCCACTTTACTGCTGGAATCAACCTCCAGACGACATGTGAGGTGACTCCAGTCGCTCCAGGCTTTGTGAGTTTCCCAGCCGAGGTCCCAGAGAATAGCAGTACCCACTTCGCCTTGCCCAAATTCCTGACTCACAAAATCTATGAGTATAATAAAATGATTGTTTTTATGCCGCTAAGCTTTGGGTGGTTTGCTATGCGGCACAGAAACTGGAACAGCGATCCATCTTAGCCTTGAACTTGAATCAGACGGAACTAGGAAAACAACACACACTGTTGAACCCAGAGCTCCCATCCCATCATTAATATTATTTTTAACTAAACCCTGAACTGAACGGAAGGAGACGGCGCCGAAATTGAAACTGAACTTGTATATTTTTTCATGCTGTTGAACTAGAATATTCAAATATTCTTGAGACAGTCGCATAAAGAATTCTACCCTAACCCCTTCACTCCGTATATTTTGATTTGCCTAAGGTCACATGGTCATGGCAGAGCTTAGAGATTCTTAATCTTTAAAAACATTTTGTTTTACAAAGCAGCCAGCTGTGACTCTCTCTACCCTCCTTACCTTCCTTCAGAGCACATACCCTTATCAAAGTTTGCTGAGTAAAGGAAGGACTGAGCTGTGCCTGGGAGATGTGAATTTCTCACCATCCAAGGACAAGGGAGTTCCAGCCTGAACCTGATTCCTTGGGGGTCCCCGAGTGGAAGCTTCGTGCCCTTGGCTGAGAAATTGGAACTTTCCGTCAGGGCCAGTGATCCTCGGTATTTGAGTAGCCAGGCTGGGGTGTGCTGGGATCCAGGTGGCCTTCCTCTCGTCTGGATCAGGACAGCATAGTTTGTGGCCTTCCCCCAAAGCAAAAGGAGGGGGGAAACTCTGAGGAGACTTGGGGCCCCTGGGGAGACATTCCTCTTTCCAGAGCTTTATCACTTTTTCCATAACAGTGCCCTCCCTTCAAGGTGGAAAGTCGCAGCTGGCGTCTGAGGATACTCTCAATGTGCTTTTGTTCTCCACCCTGCCCCCAGCCCCGGCAGCAGGGTGCTGGGCAGACACCAGCCTGCACCGGACTTGCTGTACCGTCGGACGGTGCGATATAGTTGAGCCTTTCACACCCTGGGACTAGACTTCCCTGGTTCGAATCCTGGCTATTTGCTAATTGTGCAACCTTGGCCGGGTATCTGCTATAGTTTCTCCATCTGAAAACTGGCATGGTGATAATGTGAGAAGTTTTGAGGATTTAATATGCGAAAAGCACTTAACACCGCACCTGATACATGGTAAGAGTGACGGAACTGTTTGCTGGTGTTATTACATGACCTTGGGAGATTCTTCTTTCTCTGGGCCTCAGTTTCCCCAACTGTACAATGAAGATGGCAGTTCCTACCTGCCTCTTGACAGCCGATCTGGGTGTGAATCCTGACTACGCTTTCTTGCTGTGTGGCCTTGGACAAATTTCTTGTGTTCTCTTAGCCTCAATGTGCTCATCTGTTATCTGTTAAATGGTACCTATTAAGCAGATGGAGATGATGAAATGAGAAAATGTGTACCAAGCATGGAACATGGGGCCTACCACATAGAAAGAGCTAAAACAAAGTTAGCTTTTTGCTTTTTTTTTGGCTTTTTTTTTGGGTTTGTTTTTATGTCTGAGAAAGAACTTTCTAAACTATAATAGGCCATGTCCCTGGGAGGAATATTGTGGTTTTCTTACATGCTTTCCCAGCCATGCCTTATTTACAGACTCCTAGAATCAGAGAGATCAGGTTTGGAAGGGCCCTTTAACAGATTGGTTAATTAATCCATTCCACAAATATTTAGTGATCCCCTACAATGAGCCAGGTACTGACGCAGGTGTTGAGGAGAGAGCAGCACCAAGGGTTTTGCCCTTGCGGACCTCTCATTCCTGTGGGGGAGGCAGACAGCAAACGTGTGAGTACATGAGTATATGCTACAAGCTCAGATTCAATCCCTTTACGTTACAGATGGGAAAACTGAGGCCCAAGAAGGGAAGAGAGTTTCCTAAAGTCCTCCAGTGTCTTAATAGGGCAAATACTCCCAAGCGAGTCTTCACGGTCTCAAAATATCTAACCCTAAACAAACTCTGGTTTCCCTAATGTTTTAAGATATGATAGCAGGAACCAGCATTTCCTGAATCTTCCTAGACACAGAAACTGTTATAAGTACTTGACACATCTTAAGTCATTTAATCCTCACATCAATCCTGAGGGAGGGAATTGTCATGAAGTCCATTTTATAGATGGGGAAACTAAGGCACAGAGAGATGGAAGAGAGCAGGGGTTGAATACTGACCCCCTGGTTTAGGGCCCATGCCCTCCACCACTGTGCTGTCTCGCTGTGTTGGCTGCATACTCACCCCTGCATCTAGTCTGCACTATTTCTTTCTTTCTTCCCTCCCCTGCCTTCCCCCAATCCTGGTCTCAATGATTTCTTCCACAATCTGAGTAGCTTTGGGTACTCCCTTTCTGGCCCTCAATTTCCCCATCTGTGAATTAAGAGGATTATTTTCATGACCACCCTGATTTTTAGCACCCTATCAGTTTGTAATTCTTTTAATCATATACGTGTTTTCTAGTCTGTTTTCCCCACCAGACTGTGAGCTCCAGGGAGCAACACCCTACTCCTTCTTCACCACTATGTCCCTAGAACCAGGCACTGTGCCCTGCACTTAGTAGGCCCTCAGTTAATATTTGCGGATGAAGAAAGGAAGGAATCACGCTGATTGTCCCCAGGTTTTTCCAAACCAGCTCCTGCGCTCTCTCCCTGGCCCTCTTCCTTTCTCAGCCTGTGAGGCCTCCTCCCTCCCTCCCTCTCACCTCCCAGGGCCGGCCTGGGCCCTCCATCCGGCCTGCATTTTTCTGGGTTTGATATCATTTTTTCCACTCTCCCGGGCTGCTGCCGGCTGCCTCTGCCAACTTTCCACAACTATAGCCCCTCCCCCCATGACCACAGGCCTCCAGAGACAGCTTAGGGTGGGGGAAGACCCTCCTCCTTTTCCCTTCCCCGGGCTGGAGTTGGGATAGGAAAGTAAGTACCATCAGTGCCCTGCTGGCAAGATTGGGGGGTCACCGCTGGGGACATGGCCGACGTGGGGGGCTGAGGCATCTGGGCAGGCAGCTGGCTGGGGGCAGGGGTGTCAGGCATCAGGGACACAATGGTCCAAACTGTTTGCATCATGTTCTCCTCTCAAAGTAGTGACACCACTTCCCCTTATGCTGGAAACTCCTGACCTGACCCCCAAGGCCCATCCCCAGCCATGGTGCCTCACTACCTCCTACTTCCCACACAGACATAGGAGGAGGCTGGGCCCTGAGGTCTGGTCCTTACCCTTACTGGCTGGGCGACTCTGGGGTGCTCACTTCCCCTCTCTGGGCTTCAATTTCCAAAGTTAGAAAACGGAATGAGTCGGACTAAATCGGGGGTCCATCCCGGGGATTAATGGATTGAGTTTCATGGAGTCCACCTGCCCCCTTTCAATTGTGTGCAAAATTGTGTTTGAAAGTCCATTCCCCTGGGAGTCTATAGTTTTTTGTCACATTCTCCAAGAGGACTGTGGATAAGCTGGCCACAGACTCTAGCCTCACAAGCCTGGGCTGGAATCCTGGCAACTTCACTTATAGCTGCTGTGTGATCTGGAGCACAAGCCTTCACTGTTCTATGCCTCTGTTTTCTAACTAGTTAAACATGGGTCGTGAAGATTAATAGTTGTGACAGCTTAGTACCCAGTCAGCTCCCAACAAACACCAGCTATTATATTGCTAGGATGAGGGCGAAGATTTTTTTTTCAGAGAATATTTTGTGAATTTATAATCTAAAAAAACGAGTTAATGAGAGAATAGGAGGTCATCACACTAAACTGTGGTTGCTTGTGCTGCACTGTGTCTCCCTCCAAGTCGTGGGGCAGGGGCTGTGCCCCGTGGTTCAGAGAAGGGCCTGAATGCATAATTGGTCCAGTGATTTTACTGACTAACCCTGACACCCAAGTCAGCAGACCAACCCAGTCTGCAGCCCGTGTAGATGGAAAAGCGGGAGGTGGAGACGCCTGGAAGAGCCCAAAAGAAGAGATCTGGGCGCTCAGACAGGACATCCTTCTGGTCTAGTTTATTGTGGGGGAATTTCTGAGGGTTGGCCAGAGCCCAAGGACAAGGAAGACTTTTTACAAAAAGACACGCACTGCATGAAAACCCCAATTTAGGCTTTGGCCCCATGGTCTGTCCATCACTTGCCCAGGGCAGAGAGGTCCGTGAAGTTGCGGCTGGGGAGATGCTCTGTACGTTGAGGGAGTGGACGGCCAATGCCCACGATGTAGACTGCAAGCCACAGAGACTCTGCCTCTCCGTGGCCCTGGTGGAGGCTAGAATGCACCCCAGTGCCCCCCACCCAGAGAGTGGGTGGGTGGCCTCAGAGCACGGCCAGGTTGTGGCAGGACTTGGAGCGGGCCTTGAGTGCCCGGCGGCGGGCGCTGCGGGCAGTTAAGCGTGCCAGGAAGTGTCGAGCCCGCTGGCCTAGGCTTGCCCGTCGTCGGGGGGCCGGTGGCTCCCGGCCTGCGCAGTTCCTGCGGCGCAAGCGCAGTTGGCGCACTACGCCTTCGAAGAGCTCCGCCACGTTGTGCTGCAGCGTGGCTGACGTCTCGATGAATTTGCAGTCGAACACCACAGCGCAGGCGCGGCCCTCTGAGGGGGCGGGGTCAGTGAGCCAGGGCGGAGCCACAACCGGAAAAAGGAGATAAAGGTAGCAGGAGGTGTGTTCAATCTCAACCGGAAGTACGATTTTTCCTTTCCCCATCCCTCGTGCTGCGTGCCAGGGGACTCAGAGATAAATCTGGCTTTGAGGAGTTAGTTCACAGGTTAGTGATTGATACTGATAGCAGAATGAGGCTGGGAAGACCGGGAGGTCCCACGGAAGGGTCTTGACTGCCAGGGAAGGGGTCTAATCTGTGCAACAGAATTGTCTGGGGGAGCATGTTAAAATGCAGGTTGCTGAGCCCACCTGCAGATATTCTGATTCGGTAGGTGAGGCCTGGGAACTAGCGATTCAACAAAATCTCCTGGGGATAATGTTGCAGAATTTTGGGACGTCTGCTCATAAAGCATATGGTCTTCCGTCTCCAGGATGCCACTGGGCTGGATGCAGGGGCCTGGGTTCTAGTCCTCAGTGGCTGGTGACCCTGTAGAACTGGCCTCCCCACTCTGGGTCTCAGTTTCCATATTTTTTAGATTTTGCCCTGTGAGTAGGGCCATTTTTAGATCGTTATGGGTCCCACCTGATACATCAATTGTATTAAAATATTCCCCATCCCACTTTAAATACAATTTAAGTATAACTTTAAACATTTTGGTTTGCAGTTGCTGGCTGACACAATATTATGTTTTGTACGCAAAGCTCTGTGAAATTTGAATTTATCATTTTCTCACTGTATTTTGGAGTCAATAATTGTCTTTTTCAGGTCTCAGATGTAAGCCCTTGGAAAGCTTACAGGCACTGAGCCTATCATGCCTGGTGAATAAAGTGTCTCAGACTAAGGGCATTGGGGCACATAGGGGAATTTTTAGGCAAAGAAGTGACAAGGTCAGCTCTGGTTCGGGAAAACTCTGGCAGCTGGTGAGGAGAACCGATTGAGTGGGGATAGAGAAGTACCGGGGTTGGCCCAGGCTAAAGTGGAGATGCCAGGATGGGGCAGAGGCTCTGGGCATGGGGACAGGAAGGGAATGTGGGGTTAAGGGAGGTGGACTGACAAGGTCTGGGGACTGGTCTGAGGGAATGAGAGAGGAGGCAAGCCAAGAATGGTTTCTAGCTTTCAGGCTTAGGCAAGTAGATGCAGGATGGAGGTGGCCGGGGTGGGGGTGGTGGGGCACGAGTCACTGAGATCGAGGAGCACTGGAGGAGACGCAGTGACAACGGGGCTAAGAGAAAGGTGGAGGAGGAGGGTGGAGTGGAGGGCTTACCTTCCACGGAGACTTCCCGGCAGCGTGCCAGGTCCGCCTTGTTGCCCACCAGGATGATGGGCACGTGGTCCGCCTGATATGTGCGCCGCAGCTGAATGCGGAGCTCAGAGGCACTCTCGAAGCTGCCCCTGTCTGCGATGGAGTACACGATAACGTAGGCGCTGCCCACCTGCAGGCACGACTCCTGGCTCCAGCTTTCATCCTGTAGGGGAGGGAACCCAGGCCCATCCTCAGATGGTACCTAGGCCCTGGCTGAGAAAGGAGGGGCTGGGATGGTCTATGGGTGGGATGGGGCTGAGGTTGATACTTTGGACAGGTTGGGGGACAAATTCTGCCATATTTCCCTGTGTCACCCTGGAAGACCACCGATCTTCTCTGAGTCACAGTTTCTCTGCTTGAAAAATTGGGCTAATGACACTACCTCACTCCATTCTCTCATTCATTGGTTCCTTCTGTAGGCCGGGCACTGGAGACAAAAGATTTATTGGGTTCTGCTAAGGAGAGTTCTGGCTTTGCCTTTTCAGCGCCTTTGTCTGGTTTGAGGAGGGTTTGGTCTTGCCAGACAGTCCTTTTGGCTTTTTGCAGTCCAGAGTTAAGAAAAAAAAAGGAAGGGAGAGAAGTGGGGACAGGAGGCTGTCTTCCAGGGGAGGTTTTTTTCTGGATACTCTTGAAGAGAGAGTTGAAGGAGCAACTGTGGCGTGTAAGGGAAGGGGGTGGGAGAGGCAAGGGTCATTTTAAGAAGTGGAGTCCATTCAAGATGTTTGACAAGGAAAGGAAAGAACTGGAGTAATTTTGATATTGTTTTGGATGACGCTCTTTTGTCAGGGACAGCACTCCGAGACTGAACCACCTAGGTAATGGCTTTCTAAGTGTTTCTAAGTGTTTAAGGAGACACAGTACCTGCCCTCCAAAAGCTCATGATTAGGAAGGGATGCTATGAAAATGGAGAGATATAATGCGGTGTGATAAGTACCATTAAGAGAGGCATATGCAGGGACGTCCCTGGCGGTCCAGTGGTTAAGACTCGTGCTTCCAATGCAGGGGGTGCGGGTTCGATCTCTGGTCAGGGAACTAAGATCCCACATGCTGTGCAGCTCAGCCAAAAAAAAGAGAGCCATATGCAAGTGGCTGGAGGACCCATGGGGCTTGGGGCGGGGGTAGACCAGAAGAACTCAACTGGGCAGAGTGTGGGAGGGCTTCACAGTGGACTGGTGAGTGGGGTTAGAAAGAATGAGCGGCTGAGTAGTGGGGAAGAGAGTGGGCAGGAGTGGGAAATGCCGAGCGTGGTGGAAGTATTGTTTGTGAGCGGAAAAGAAGCCAGAAAAGTTTTCTGATAACCAAATAAGGTAGATAAATAGGAAAGCATCAGATCCATGGTCAACATCATTGTCAAAAGGGGTAAGTTCTGAACAGCTGTACTGATCCTTCCCCGGGGCCAAATAACCCTGAACTGAGTCAGACAGATGTGGGTTCTTATTCTGGGTTCTTAGCTGTGACTATGGACAGGTTCCTTCCTCCCTCAGAGTCTGTTTTCTCATTTGTAGAATGAGAGGGTGGGTCTTGACCATTCATTCATTCATTGCACAAATATTTATGGAAGATTTGCTATGTGTCAGCATCACAAAAGCTGGTTGGTACATGGATTGGTGGGTAAGAACCCCTTGGGGGTGTGATTAAAAATGCAGATTCCAGAACCCCACTTTTATAGGTTCTATTTCATTAGGTCTGGGGTGAGACTTGAGAATCTGATTTCTAATACTCTTCAGGTGACCCTGATGGTCAGCGAGGCTGGGGTACCACTGGATGAACCAAAGGCCCTCCCAGTTCTGTCAGATTTTGCCTCTCGGACATCAACATGGACCCTCTCTGCATGGACCCTCTTTGGGAACTGCCTTCACAGACACTGGCCAGGGAAACTGTAGGGAAATCAAGGGCCAGAGAAGAGAACACTTTCTCAAGGCCACCCAGCCAGCTGGGCACAGAATTCCAATTCCTGCCTTCTAGTCTGTCTCCCAAATGGGACTCCCAGTCTGATCACTCTTGTTAATTCACTGGACTCTGTCCCATAGGATTCTCAACTGCATCCGAAAAGTAGACCCTCCTTCACCAGTCTGAGCTCCATGAGGCCAGGAGGCACGTCTGCCTTAGTCACTGATGGGTCTTCAGTGTCCTGGCCCATTATAAATATCCAGCCAGTGTTTCTTTCTTCTTCCTTCCTTTCTTTTTTTAAAAATAAAGCTTGGGTGTGAGCTGGCCACTGGATCCCCAAGGCCTTCCGCTGGCCCTAGGAGGTGGGACCCTCAAGGCTGCCGCCCTCAGGCTGGCCCTGAGGCTGGCTGTGTGTGATGGGCCTGCAGGGACCTGATGTCGGACCCCCGGGCAGACCTTGCATATCTGGGTTTGGTCATGGTGCCCTCCCTTCACCCTGGCTGAGGTGGGGACCAGCCAGCCAGTGTTTCTTTTTTTTCTTTTTGCGGTACACGGACCTCTCACTGTTGTGGCCTCTCCCATTGCGGAGCACAGGCTCCAGACGCGCAGGCTCAGCGGCCATGGCTCACGGGCCCAGCCGCTCCGCGGCATGTGGGATCTTCCCGGACCGGGGCATGAACCCGCGTCCCCTGCATCGGCAGGCGGACTCTCAACCACTGCGCCACCAGGGAAGCCCCAGCCAGTGTTTCTTAATAAACAAGTGAGTGAAGGAGTGGAACCTCAGATGGAGGTTCAGAAGTGATGCTCCCAGTGGGGATGGTCCTAGTGCATAAGAGTATAAGCTTTGGGCTATTATAAATCTGGGTTTGAATCCCACTTGCTATCTGAGAACTTGGGACACATAACCTCTCTGAGCTTTGATTTCCTCATTGGTAGGATGGGAATCAGAAATACACTCATTGTATAGTTTTTGTCTTGACTGAATGTCAAAATACATGTCTAGTGTTTAGCACAGGGGCTGACACTTAGGAAGAAGGTGCTCCATAAATGTCAGCTGCTCTTAGAGAACCATCATCATTATTATGATGCTCATTTGGACCTGGGTTTCCTTTTATGCTAGTTAAAAGGAATTGGTCTCATAGCTCCTTCATCCCTAAATTTGGGCCTATCTCTGGAGCTGTCAGCCATTCTTGTCAATCACCCAACATTGCCCTCCTAAGCCCCACCCTGTGGGCAGGGCCTCCCTGAGTGTTAGGGGAGGGGCCTACCCCCTAGAGAGATGGGATCCCAGGTGATTTTTAGATCCTTTTTGCTTAGTTGCATTTCTTCAAAGTTCTACAATGAGCATGTGTTACCTGTATAGCAAGAAAAAAGACTCAACAAGATAAACAAAGGTAAGAAAACTCAAGCAAGATAAGAAAAGCATAATGGGGACATGTCCCTGCCCAATGCTCTCTTCCTGCTTTGGAATGGGCTAGGGAAGGACATCTTTGGTGTCCTCTTTTTACTAGCTACGAAGTCATGATCGATAAGAATTATCATTATTTACAATTCTTCACTCACGTTCAGCATTTTTGCATGCTCCAAACTGTGCTTATCTCTGTGAAACTGCGTAAGAAGTTTAAAAAAACCAGCTGGTAAGGAAGGCAGGAATGATCCACCCATTTATTAGGTGAGAAAACTGAAGCTCAGAGCGGGTAAGTCAGGTGCACAAAGCCAACTGGTAAGACAAAGGAAAAGGGGGTTCAACCTCAGGCTAAATCTGGCGTTCCTTTTTCTGTACAATGTGGGTGGGTGGAATGGGATAAGGGTGCTCATGAGGGGAAGATTTGCAGGGGGAGAAGCACATCCTGGGATGGCTGTGAGGAGAGGATGAATGTAGTGAGAAAGGGGGTCAGGGTCATGAGGTTCTCCTGGCTTTTGTTGGAAAGGCTGCTTGGGGAGGTGCTGAGGATGGGCCCTGCCCTGTCCCTGCTCTGTAGTGTCCTAGGAGGGGACAGGAATCTGGTACTAGCCTCGGCATCCCTCCCCCCAAATCCTGCTTGTTGTGCCATACCAGTTTCTCAGCCTCCCAGGTGTCCACGACCAGCAGTGTGGTATCCTCTCCATCCACCGTGAGGGTCCTCTCGTACACATCTTCTGCAACTGAGGAAAGACACGGATTTCAGGGAGGAGATGCAGGCCTGGGGAGGATGCAGGCCTCCCTAACCCCTCTTTCCGCCCCCTCCACTTCTCCTTGAAGTGCTCACCATATTTGTTAGATGTCTGTCTCTCCTGATAGGCCAAGAAACACCATGAGGAGCCCCTGTCCCACCAGCTGCCAGCACAGTACCTGGCACACAGTAGGTGCTGAGAAAGGTTTTGTTGGTTTGGTTGATTGAATGAGTGTGGGGCAGTGGGGTTAAATTTGGGCTGGGAGTTCTCCCTGGCTTAGTGTATGCTTCAGGCAGGTCCCGTTACCCTCTCTGGAACCCTGTCTCCCTATCTGTCGTACATACCGGTGTACGTGTGCACATATAGGTTCACGCTCTGAGCAGTCAGGGCTGGAGAAAGGGCGTGGTCAGAGTGTCCCCACCTCCTCTCTGCCTTTAACCTCCCCTCTCCCCCCGCTCACCCTGGGTCCTCTCTGCCAGTCCTACAGGGACTCATCTTCATTTCCTCTGTCCGGTCCCTGATCCCCATCATTCTGGGACCCCAGGCCCTCTCAGCTCACTGCACCTCTTGGGAATAAAGGAACCCAGGGCCCAACTTAAGAGTCTGGGAGTCTCCATTTTGGGTAGGACCTTAGTTCGGCTGCAGGTCATGGTGGGCATGGATGGTTGTGGGGCAGGGTCTGAGAGTTGGGAGGAAGTTCACCATTTCTTTATACTTGGGACTTGTGGAACTCAGAATTGCTTCCCTTAGGACATGAAAATGCATCACACACCTGTGAGAAATTAGCACAATTCTCATTCACTATTCAAGGAATTTCCCTCCTGTGGATCTTAGTGCAGGCTGTGCCCTGCACAACTCCGGGGGGTGACCATTCACTTCATAGTCTGTGTGAAAGATGCCCCTCAGAGTTGAGCAGTGCATGAGTTGTACAACTGTTCTTGGCAGCGTTATGCCCCAGATAACAGGGATTTCACTCCATCGACCGCATCCCTTCCCAGCCCACAGGGTCCCTACCTCCCAGCTGTTCATGGAGATCCCGCTCTTGTTTTCCTGCAAAGAGGTTGGCCAGGCTGGTCTTCCCTACACCAGGATCTCCAAGCAGTACCACACGGTAGAGGGCCTCCCAGGAGCCTTCAGAGTCGCTGGATTCAGAGGACCAACCACTGGGGGCAGATGAAGGTTGCCGGGTGGGGGTGTTGAGGGAGGCTGATTGGCCCAGTCGGGGATGCTGGGACTGTGTAGAAGGTGCTGTGCCCAGGAGGCCAGGCTGGTGGCCCCGGGTGGACAGGGGCAGTGGAGTACTGGCTCGGCGACGCAGGGGGGTCTTTGCCTCTTGCTGAGTATTTAGTGTCATCCTTGGGAAGGGGGGTTTCCTTCTTTCCTTCGGCAGGAAGGGGGAGTGGGTGGTGAGCCAGGTGCTTTGAGCCCCTTCTCCTATGGAGTCCTGATGAGCTGCTGCGACGGCTTCCTCCAGAGCCGTCCTTCTAGCAGTCCTTCCTTTCTTTGAGCTCAAATGGGAGGAGGAGGCGCCTCAGATCCTCCCTGTGGGGGCTTTCTGGCTTCAGGCCCAGAGAGAACCTGGGTCAGGCTGGGAGGGGTGAGTGCGTGTGAACACACACATGCATGCACACCCAGAGGCCATTTCCTATGCCTTGAGGATAACCCACTCCCCCGTGATACACAGATAGGCAGAGGGGCAGCAGCCAGATAGGATGTCCACACAAGCACGCACACAGAACTGCCCCAGCCATTCAGAACATGAGACCCACGTTCACGAAAGACACCCGAATTGCCCCCTTCTCTTCTTCCCCACAGGTCTCTTCCCCACGGTTCGGTTCGGGGTTGGGAGGTACGGAGGAGGGTTGAGAGCCCCGGGGGGATTCACTTCCGCCGCCCGATCCCACGAGAGCTGAGGAAGAGGCAGGACAGGCAGCTTGGTCCTGCTAAAGGCTAGGGGGTCTGGGGGTTCCTTCCAGCTGAAACCTGAGAGCCCCGGTGCCATGGGAACAGCGTGTCCGGCCCGCCCCCTCCGTGAAAAATTCAGAAGCGGCTGGCACTACGGCCTCCAGCTGCTGTGGGGGCGCGGGGGCTTCGAGGCAGCCGGACCCCAGATTTGGTGACAGGAAGGGGTCCCGGCGGTGAGGCGGGTGGAGAGGAGACCTACAGGGCCCAGGAGGGCATGCCATTCCCGGAGTCCGAGCTTCCCCGGCCCGGGGGTCCTGGGTGTGAGTCCCCAGATCCCGGGAGGGTTCCCTGTCTCAGGGAACAGCCCTCCGGGCCCGAGATCCGGGGGCCCTCACTCCGGGACGCGGGTTCGAGGCCCCCCTCTTCCCTGCCTGTGCCGCAGAACCCCCCCCCCCCCGTCGCCCCATACGGGCGCCTGGCGAACTCCGCACCAACTTGACTAAGTTGGTGGCGGGCTGCGCGGGCCTTTACCTCGGTGTGGGGAGGGGTCCAGGGTCCCCGGCCGCCACAGCTGCCGGGTGCACCAGGCTGTACCGCTGCCTCGCAGCATTGCCCCTCAGGCCGGTCCCGCCCCAACGCCAGGGCCGGGGGAGGAGCCGCGACCCCGCCCCGTCCAGCCCCGCCCCATTAGGGCAGCCCCGGGGTCTCCGCCCCAAGGCCTTGGCCGCTGAATGATTTTTCGCAGAGCTCAGCTGACCCGCCACTTCAAGTACTTAGCCAGGGGTGGGGGGCGAGAGAGGGGAAGGATACGGGTTCTGAATTCCTGAGCCTGGATCCCCTCTGCATCTGCATCTATCCACTCCAGCAATGGGGCACACCAACTTTAGCCTTCACAAAAGCCGCTTGAGGAACTTGTTAACTCTTCAGATTCCAGGTCCCACCCTGCAAGAGAGGCAGATTCAGCAGTCCTGGCAGAGAGGGTGGGGAATCTGCATTTTAAACAAGTGTCTAAGTGAGCCTGACCCAGAGTTCATAGACCCCACTTTGAGAAACTCTGCTTCGGATTGAGAATTAATTTTGGGAAGTGGCTTGAGGGGCGGAGGGAGCCCAGGAAGTCTGCACTGACGGGTTCTGAATGTCGTGTTTTGGCAGCGGTCATTCATTCTTTCAGCAGATTCTAGGGTAAGCGCCCCTTATGCAGCTAGGGCTGTCCTGTGCCTGGAAGAATGGCTGTCCCCTACTTGATGAATATACTGGACTCCTGTGCTGTGCCTGGCATGGTTGAGCACTTTGCCTGGATTATTAGCTCATATAATCCTAATACCACACTAAAAGGATGAGCAAACTGCGGCTTACCTGGGCTTGGCACTCAGGTCTCTGCCTATTGTCCCTTTCTATCACGGTCTGTGCTTCCCCCGCCACCGCCCCCCCCCCCCCGCCCCCTCAAGTCTTCCTAGGCCTGTAGGAGGAGAAAAGAGACACTGTGAACTTGGTACAGAAGAGAAGTTGGCTGTAGGGAACTTGTGATTTTGGCCATCCATGGGTCTTTGAGCAAGGTACTTCCTTTTAGGTCATGATGGACTGGGGCAGGCGTGTATGTGGGCCCCACGGCGACCAGCCTGTACCTGTGGGTGGAGCTCATTGTCATGGCTGAGGGGGTCCAGGTGTCCCGCTCAGAGCAACTCCCACAGCAGCCTGGTAGACTAGCTCAGCCCCTGCAGGTCTTTGGGCAGATGCTAAACCCCCTCACGCCTGGTTTCCTTCTGTGGCTTGGCCCTCTAAGCGTTCCTTTGCCACCTACAAGATGGGCTGTGAGTGGTGCAGCACTGTCTGGGAGTGAGACAACTCACTTGCTGTATGGCCTTAGGCAAGTCACCTCCCTTCTTTGGGTTTCAGTTTCTCTATTCAAAACTGAAATCTGAACAGTTTACATCCTTGCTACAAAACTTACAGTTGTCTACAATACAAAAGCCTGAACTTGGCATTCAAGACCCATTGTGCTCTGGCTCTGGTCCTCTACAAGGTCATTTCCAATCTCTTCCAACAAACTCCTTGCTCTAGCCAATACCCTACTCTTTCAGGCACATTCTGTCCCTTCTGCCTGAATACCCTCCCCGCTACTCATCTTTCAAGATGCAACTCAGATGCCTGTGTACCAGACACTGTTCTAAGCTCTGTACCCATATTATCTCAGTGGCCTCAAACTTTAGTGGTGCATTAGAATCACCTGGAGGGCTTGTTAAACCATAGCTTGCTGGGATCCACCCCCAGAACTTTTGATTCAGTGGGTTTGGATTGAGCTTGAGAATTTGCATTTCTAACAAGCCCCGGGTATTGCTGCTGCTTGCTAGTCTGGGTACCACACTTTGAGAACCATTGTATTATTTCCTTTAATCCTCTAAATGAGCTAGGTATCCATTACTTTCTGTGAGGTTCGCATTATTACTCTTCGCATTTTCTGAGTAAGCCTAAATACAGTTGGCCCTTGAACAACACAGGTTTGAAGTGCGCAGGTCCAGTTAAGTATTTTTTTCAGTAGTAAATACTGCAGTACTGCATGATCTGAGGTTGGTTGAATCTGCAGATGCAGGACCTCGGATATGAAGAACTGCAGATACAGAGGGCCAACTATAAGTTATAGGCGGATTGTTGACTGCCGTTGAGGGTTGGCGCCCCTAACCCCTGTGTTGTTCAAGGGTCAACTGTACATGCTTGTTTGAACGCGTCAGTGAGTTCCGGTTCCGTGTCTTCTGCATGGGAAGGGAACCTCCATATATTTAGTCTTGCAAGGGAGGCTTGTCATCATTTCCATGACAACCTGGAGCTCAGAGAGGCTAAGTGACTTGTCCAAGGTATCATAGTGATTAGAGGGAGATGCTGGCATTGAACCAGGTCTCTCTGAAACCAAGGCTTTCCCCACCCTCTCAGGTGGGGAAGAGGTACGGTTTCTGACCCCAAGCATTGCTTCAGGACATTCTGTCCCCAGCTTCAGAGCTCAGCAACCTCCAGACGGTATGGCTGATCAGTTCCCCACGTAGCTGGCTGAGATCCACTCTATCCTTGGGGCCACAGGGCCTCAGGATCCCACTTAGGTCTCCTGCTGCCCACACTCCTGCCTTGATCTGCAGCCCAATAAAGGCTGGGCCATAGGCAGCAAGACTCAGTGTGCTTGGTTCCTCCTCTCTTGTGTTCTCCCCAGTGGCCCCCTGCCCTGCTCTAGAGCCCTGTGGCCATGACACAGCTGCTTCTGCTTTTTGTGGCTTTCCTGGTCCTGGTTCATGTGCCGCCAGGTAACATCACCTGTGTATGTGTGTGTGTGTGTGCGTGTGTGTGCGTGTGTGTGCGTGTGTATATGTGTATGTGTAGAAATGAAGGATAGGTTCTCAGCTTCTGGGGGACAGAGGAGGCCTAGACCAGCGTTTAAGTTCTGGCCTCACCACTGACTTGCTGGGCAGCTTAGAGTGAGTTGCTGAATCAGCCCATACCTCTGGTTCTTCATTTTTAAAATGGGATTCACTCAACAAATATTCATTATAAAGACATTTACTCTGTTCCAGGCACTATTACAATGTCTGGGGATCAAGCAGTGAAAGCAAACAAGGTTCTTGCTTTCATGGAGCTGATATTTTAGTCAGTAGAGACAGAAAATAACCAAATAAACATATAATATGTTAGAGATAAGTATTGGTACTACGAAGAATAAAAGCAAGACAAGACGCTAGTGTGTCAGGTGCATGTGGGGAGTGATGGAAGAGCTGATGGGGATGGTTGAAAAAGACCTCTGATACTTTTTTTTTTTTTTTGCGGTATGCGGGCCTCTCACTGTTGTGGCCTCTCCCGCTGCGGAGCACAGGCTCCGGACGCGCAGGCTCAGCGGCCATGGCTCACGGGCCCAGCCACTCCGCGGCATGTGGGATCCTCCCGGACCGGGGCACGAACCCGTGTCCCCTGCATTGGCAGGCGGACTCCCAACCACTGCGCCACCAGGGAAGCTCCTTGGGATCTCTTTTAATCCAGGGTGAGGCAGGGAAGCTTTTTCCCTCCATCTCCTACTCAGTCCCAGTTCTTCCGAGTTGCTGGGTCATATATCTAGAAATATCACTGTGACAGGCCTAAGTGGTCCTCCTCTCTCCTCACTTCCCACACCTGCCCTAATTGCATCACAGCACCCTGATCACTTATTTCAGGGCACTTACTGCAACTCTACTTACTGTATTTATTTGCTTGGGTTTTAACCCCCTTCTCTGTCAGGTGGAAGCTCCTTGAGGGCATGGACCATGGCCACCTTGTTCACTGTGATACTCCCAGTGCCCCATGTTTGCTGAATTAATAAATGAAGGAGGTGCCCCACACCATGCTGTGACCAAAGACCCTTGGAGGGGATATTGACCCAAAGCCTCACCTTTTTCATGGCCCATGGTTGGAAATTTCTTCACTAAATCGTAACATTAAACAGGTCCCTATGTGTGCAATGCAGTTTGAATAATGGTTACAAGTCTGGGCTCTGGAGCCAGATGGCCTGGATTTGAAGGCTGGCTCTGCTCCTTTAATGGCTGTGTGACCTTGGGCAAATTTGTTAATCTTTCCGTGCCTTGGTTTCCTTAACCCATATACTGGGATTATAATAAGACAAACTATAATTGAATACTGTTTTTATGAAAAGTGCTTAGAGTGTACCTGGGGTGTGGGTTAAGCTGAATGAGAAATTCATCTCTGATTTGTAACCAGTGGTTAAAATTATGATGTGTGGGTTAACCTCGACTGAGATCTGTGGTCTAAATTATAACTGATTGTATTATTTATGGGTAGTGGTCTAGCCTGTTACCTCTAGTCTAACCCTTGACCTGTGGTCATAGCTCTTCTTTTGTGGCCTAACTTATGACCTGAGGGCTGCTCTACGACCAGAGTCTATCTAACAAATGACTACAGAGCTAATTGGTAGCTTGTAGTCTAACTTGTGGTCAGTGGTCTAATCTGTGACCTTGATCTCTTGTTAAATCTGTGACCAGTGATATAACCTGCAACCCCTGGATGGCTCTGTGACCCGGAGTCTTCCCCTGCATAGGGAGAAGTGAATTCAAACGGTGCTGGAAGGGCCACGGGGCCTGCCGGCCTTACTGCACGAAGTACAAAACCTACATGCAGCTGTGCCCGGATGCCTCCCTGTGCTGTCTCCCCTATGGACTTATGCCTCTGGCCTCCAAGCCTGAAAATGTTTAGCTGGTTCTGGGGCTGACATCCTTGCTCTCCAGTAAAGCACAAGCTGCCAGCTGTCTCCTCTTGTCATTGCCTCGCCACCCCTGGGGCTGGGGTGAGGGGTGGGGGAGGTCCAGAATGTGGGAGGGATGGAGGGATGGTTGATGGAGGGAAGTGAGGTATCCAAGGAGAGTGGGCATTAATGACCATTGTAAATGGTTCCGGTTCAGCCTGTATCACTTTCACTCTATCTAACTCCGGAAAAATTACTCTACTTCCATAAGCCTTCCCAGTCTCCTCATCCGTAAAATGGGGATAATGATAATATCAGGAGATTAGGAGTTTATAGAAGGAATGCAAAAAGAAAGATAGAGTTAATAGTAATGATAACAAGTTAATAATGGTAATAATTAACTTAATAATGGTAATAACTTAATAATGGTAATAATTAGTAATAATAGAGTTAATAATAAGCCTCTGGTATTCAGAATGAGATGGTACATTCCGCTTGAAAGGCAGGGCCTGTTGAGAGTGAAAGGATTTTTCTGTGTTCATTTATCCTCTACGTTAGTATTTCAAGAGGCTGTCCAGGTAGGAAGGACCATGAGGATTTTATGAAAGTGAAGTTTTCACATATGCAGGGAGGGGTGACAGAGGAAAAGTCTGTTTCTCCCAGGACCAAGGAACTGGGAACAGCAAGGCAGGGAGAAAACATGAGCAGAGTCCGGGAAGTGGGTAGACAGACATGCATTCTAATTACCCCGTATCGGGATTGTGTTTGGCTGAAAAAAATAAGAAACTCAACTTGTAGGGGCTTATGATTCTTACATCAAAAGAAATCTGGAGGTAGGCAGCAACCATGTTACCTCCAGATTCAGGGCAAACATCTGGGATCCTCTTGGGTAACAAACGGCTACCAAAACCTCAGGCCTAACGTCCTTGTTTAAAGCAGGAAGTGGGGGAGGGTTGGCATGGGCTAGTTTCTCACTTGCACCAGGAAAGCAAAAACTTACCCTGGAATCCCCCTCAGCAGACTTCTGCTTACTTCTCATGGGCCAGAGCTGTGTCACATGGCTACTCCTGCTGTAAGGGGAGGCTGGGAAAGAAATTATCCAGCTGTTTTAGCCTCTATAGTAAACTTGAGCTTGGGAGAAAGGGAGTTGGAGAAGGCCCTCGGTGTTTGCCCACCTTCTCTCTGGGACTGAGCCCGGAAAGGGGCAGGCACATTGCATAAGTTGAGGGGAAGGCCAAGGGCAGAAGGGCTCTTGTCCACTGTCCTTTGAGAGTTTTTGGAGAAGGTCGGGGTAGCCTTGGAATAGGAGAATGGACCTTGCATGGCCAGGCTAAGAGAGGAGTGGTGAGTTTCAAAGTACTTAACCTCAGAAGGGATGCTGAGCCTGAGGCTGGAGCACAGTCTTGGAGGCTGCCTGCTGTGCCAGGTGTTAACTCCTTAGTTTCTGATATGAGAGGGATCTGGGGATCCCTAGGTCAGACAGAAGCAGCTGGAGTGGAGGAGGAGACACCCAAGGGCTTGGGGCAGCACCTTCTACCAACCAGGAGGGAAGCACTGCATTATTTAATAACAAAGCATCCCACCGGAATATCAGTCCTGCCTCCGTACCTTCCTTAGTTTCTGGGTGGCCTAGACATTGAACTGATTGCCAGTGGGCCTGTTTTAGGACCCAATGTGTTGGGGGCGAGGTGGGCTTGATGTTTAGAGCCTAGAAAGAGGATAAGAACCCCAGACAAGGCCACAGAATCACAGGGAGCTGACATGAAGTGACGTGTCAGTCTCCTGTCCCACTAGGCCTCAGTGAGTCTGAGGGATGCCAAGACCAGTTCACCAGCGACTTGACCTTAGCTGGAAGCAGTGGGTGTTCTCAGTGACAGACTCAAACTACCCAGACTCCAGCAGATGCCAGCCAGCACTGGACCATCGCACCTCCTCATTCCCGGCCACCACAATTGGGAGGAGCAGGGAGAGGAGAGGAGGAATCCGAAACCCTGAGCAATTTTACCGAATAGATTAAGTCCCTCAGAACTCAGGAAACCTCAAGAGACTATTTAAATTGTTGAATTAAGCTGGATTGAACTAAATTTAGTTCTGTACTCAGACCCCTTCCCCCTCAGTTGTTTTACAAAGAATAAAGAAGCTGTGTTTTCTTTGTATACTCCCAGATGTAGTGCAAGGGAATTTGTGACCTTCATGCGGTGGAGATGGTAATGATTTCTAGGAGTGAGGAGTCAGACAGACTCAAGTTCATACTCGGACATGTACAGGCCACAGGCCGTGTGATTGGGGCATGTCACTTCCCCTGTCTGATGCCAGGATCCTGCTCTTCAAAATGGGCGTAATGACAGGTCTTTGCGGGGTAGCTGTGGGGTCAGATGGGAGCATCTGGCACATTATAAGTGCTCAGCAAGTGAAAGCTGCTGCAATCGCTATCACTTCTATGGAGCAAGAGGCCCGCCGCTGGCCTTCTGCATGGAATTTCAGACCTACCGAAAATCTGTAAGAATAGCGCAACGAATTCCTGTAGACCTTTCACGCAGTTTTTCCAAATATGAATATTTTACCACTATAACCTTTTCATTTCCTCCCCATATATATATACATATATACACATACATATATAATTATATGTGAATATAGTTTCATATATATATGAATACATATATATACATATGCACACATACATATGTAATTATACATGAATATAACTTCATATATATATATATATATGGCAGATATGATACCCTTTTATACCTAAATAGCTCAGTGGATTTTTCCTAAAAACCAAAGGCATTTTCTTATATAACCACAGTACAATTATAAAAATCAGGACATTAACACTGACAAATTTTTATTGTCTGATCTTTAGATTAGCTGCAGAAAATCCCTGGATCACATATTCCATTTAGTTGTCATGTTCCTTTGATCTCTTTTAATCTGGAATAGTTCTTTAGTCTTTCATGACATTGATGGTTTTGAGGCATCCAGGCCAGTGGCTTTGTGAAATGTCCCTCAGTTTGAGTTTGTCTGATGTTTCCTCATGATTGGCTCTAGCTTTGGCATTTTTGGTGGGAATTCTACAGAAGTGATGCCGAGTTTCTCTCCGTCACGTCAGAGGTAGCCATTGTCCTTCTGAAGGTTGAAACAAGACAAAACAGATGAGATAGTTGTCTGAAGCTTACACATTTGCAGGGCTATTTCCCACACAGTATCCTAATAGACCCTCATCTAAGCCTATGGCCAACCTTCTAAACCCTAAGAATACACCTAAGAAGCCAAGAGAAACAAGGCAATTCTAGGGTGGAAGATTCCTCAAGATAATTTACAGATGAGGCTCCCAAGACCAGAGAGGGAAGGTAACTTGTCTAAAGCCACAGAGCTCCCAAGGCACAGAGCTAGGACTTGCACTTAAAGCTTTGGACCTCAAGTCAAGACCAGTTCTGACACAAAAGACCCTGAATAGACAAAGCAATCTTGAGAAAGAAAAACGGAGCTGGAGGAATCAGGCTCTCCTGACTTCAACCTATACTACAAAGCTACAGTAATCAAGACAGTATGGTACTGGCACAAAAACAGAAATATAGATCAATGGAACAGGATAGAAAGCCCAGAGATAAACCCACGCACATATGGTCACCTTATCTTTGATAAAGGAGGCAAGAATATACAATGGAGAAAAGACAGCCTCTTCAATAAGTGGTTCTGGGAAAACTGGACAGCCACGTGTAAAAGAATGAAATTAGAACACTTCCTAATACCATACACAAAAATAAACTCGAAATGGATTAAAGACCTAAATGTAAGGCCAGGCACTATAAAACTCTTAGAGGAAAACATAGGCAGAACACTCTATGACATAAATCACAGCAAGATCTTTTTTGACCCACCTCCTAGGGGATGGAAATAAAAACAAAAATAAACAAATGGGACCTAATGAAACTTAAAGGCTTTTGCACAGCAAAGGAAAACATAAACAAGATGAAAAGACAACCCTCAGAATGGGAGAAAATATTTGCAAATGAAGCAACTGACAAAGGATTAATCTCCAAAATTTACAAGCAGCTCATGCAGCTCAATATCAAAAAAACAAATAACCCAATCCAAAAATGGGCAGAAGACCTAAATAGACATTTCTCCAAAGAAGATATACAGATTGCCAACAAACACATGAAAGAATGCTCAACATCATTAATCATTAGAGAAATGAAAATCAAAACTACAATGGGATATCATCTCACACCAGTCAGAATGGCCATCATCAAAAAATCTACAAACAATAAATACTGGGAGGGTGTGGTGAAAAGGGAACTCTCTTGCACTGTTGGTGGGAATGTAAATTGATACAGCCACTATGGAGAACAGTATGGAGGTTCCTTAAAAAACTAAAAATAGAACTACCATACGACCCAGCAATCCCACAACTGGGCATATACCCTGAAAAAACCATAATTCAAAAAGAGTCATGTACCATAATGTTCATTGCAGCTCTATTTACAACAGCCAGGACATGGAAGCAACCTAAGTGTCCATCGACAGATGAATGGATAAAGAAGACGTGGCACATATATACAATGGAATATTACTCAGCCATAAAAATAAACGAAATTGAGTTATTTGCAGTGAGGTGGATGGGCCTAGAGTCTATCATACAAAGTGAAGTAAATCAGAAAGGGAAAAACAAATACCGTATGCTAACACATATATATGGAATCTTAAAAAAAAAATGGTCATGAAGAATCTAGGGGTAAGACGGGAATAAAGACGCAGACCTACTAGAGAATGGTCTTGAGGACACGGGGAGGGGGAAGGGTAAGCTGGGACAAAGTGAGAGAGTGGCATGGACATATATACACTACCAAATGTAAAATAGCTAGCTAGTGGGAAGCAGCCGCATAGCACAGGGAGATCAGCTCAGTGCTTTGTGACCACCTAGAGGGGGTGGGATAGGGAGGGTGGGAGGGAGGGAGACACAAGAGGGAAGAGATATGGGGATATATATATGTATAGCTGATTCACTTTGTTATAAAGCAGAAACTAACACACCATTATAAAGCAATTATACTCCAATAAAGATGTTAAAAAAAAAAAAAAAAGAAAGAAGACTAGTTCTGAAGTAGAACAAGAGCCACCCATTGGTAGGACAGGCCAGAGTGAAGGGGAAGCTTTGGGAGGAAGGGAGCTCCATGGCACTGGAGATGTGCAAGGTGAGCCAAGTGGATGGCGGATGCTAGAGAGGAATTTTTGCTCTGTATAGGTGCTTAGAAGTACTACTCAGAGCATAGACATTCCCCAGAGAATCACTGAATGGCCGAGCTAATGATAATAGATCAGTTTAGTAAGTACCAACAGCTTTACTTACATCATCTCACTTAATTCTCACAGTCGTAGGATATTATTATCCTCTCTTTTTCTATAAGGCAACTGAAGCTCTTAGTTAAGCAAGTTGCCCAGGTTGTACACCCAGTAAGTGGTGGAGCTGGCACTCCACCCTGGTCCTCTGGACTTGATTTTGTCTTCCATGCTCATCCTTTTTGTACTTTTTTTTTTTGCGGTACGTGGGCCTCTCACTGCTGTGGCCTCTCCCGTTGCGGAGCACAGGCTCCAGACGCGCAGGCCCAGCGGCCATGGCTCACGGGCCCAGCCGCTCCGCGGCATGTGGGATCTTCCTGGACCGGGGCACAAACCCGCATCCCCTGCTTCAGCAGGCGGACTCTCAACCACTGCGCCACCAGGGACGCCATTTTTGTACTTTTAAAATAACATTTTTCTTCTAATTGTAGAAGTAATACATGTTCAATGGAGAAAACTTAGAAAACAGAGAAGCACAAATAAGAAGGCAAAAGTCGTCAGTATTTTTGCTATACATAAATACCCACAAATAAAAAAATACATAAAATGTGATTTACAAATAAAATGGAATCAAGCTGTACATTTTTTTGTCTTTTTTTTTTTTAGTTGCCAGTGTATCATGAACATTTTCTATATGTGCTTAGTCTTCCAAAACAAGATTTTTAGCGCTAAAATGCCTCCTGAAAATTTTTAAAAATTTCCAATTTTTATAACTTGAGTAATATGCTTAGAACACATTATGGGAAAATAAAACATAAATGAGCTTCAAAATATTCACCACTTTTTCATAATCCCTGTTAGCTTTTGTTACATATTTTGTCAGAATGGATATATACATTTTTATATAACTTTAAAAATGTTATATGTATATTTTAAACAGTTACAATATGTTTGTGTATATATAGTGCTCATATATAAAATATGTAATATTCATACATATGTGTATTTTCACATGCGTCAGAGTTTCTTCAGTTAGAATAGAGGTTAGAGGAGTTTCTCATCCTGCTGGTCAGCTGGATCCCTTTGGGCTTACAAGAAAGGAAAAGAACAAAGTTACAATGATCGATAGCGTAGGAGGTTCAGGGTGGGTTTTTGTGACTCCCCACCCCCTTCCCCACCTGGGTTCTTGATGGCAGAGTGTTGAGTGGAATTTTTTATTGTGTCAGAGCTACATTTAAGTCTGAGAGCCAGGCGACAATCACATATGGCCCAAATTACTCTTGAAAATGGTTCAGGAAGTTGCCTTTCCGGAGACTGACATAGAGAGCTTTCCTCCATCAATGGAGCACATTGTGTTTCTCTGGTGATAACACCAAAGGAAGTAATAGTTTATGTTTAGGGGCCATTTTTATGAAAGATAAATATCTCTGGGCAGTGGAATCACACAATGAAGTGTGATGTCTTCATTGACAGGTACCTTCTTTGTGTAGGGATTGAGACAACTCCCTTCTCCCACTCATGCAGCCACTGGCTCAAGGAGGGATTCTCCTGGTTTATTTGGACTGCTATTGTTCATATTTGCAAAACATTTATCTGACAAAGGACTCATTTCCAGAATATTAAAGAATGCCTACAAATCTGTAAGAAAAAGGCAATCTAATAATGGAGTGGCCAATATTTAAACAGACATTTTACAAAAGAAGATATACAAATGGCCAATAAGCCCATGAAAAGATACTCAAAATCAGTAGGCATCAGGGAAATGAAAATTAAATTCACAATGGGATGCCATTACATACCACCAGAATGATTAATGTAAAAAAGACTGACCACAGAGAGTGTCAGTGAGGATACAGAGCAACTGGAATGCTAATATATTGCTGATGGGCATGTAACATGGACAACCACTTTGGAAAAATAGTTTCAGAGTTACTGACATGAATAGAAATATGTATATACAAAGACTTCCCTAATGTTTGTAGTGGTTATATTTATAATATCCCATAACTGGAAATAACCCAAATGGATTGTATTTATTTATAATATCTCATAACTGGAAATAACACATGAATAGATAAATTGAGTTACATCCATATGGTACGATAACAGTAAACAACAATAACAATACACTGAAACATACAACATGAGTTAATCTCAAAAAACATTATGCTAAGCAAAAGAAGCCAGATACAAAGGTGTACATACTGAATGATTCCATTTATGTGAATATTTGAAAAGCTCCCAAGTGCCCATCAACAAATGATTGGATTAGGAAGATATGATATATATCAATGGATTATTACTCAGCCATGAAAAAGAACGAAATACTGCCATTTGCAGCAACATGGGTGGACCTAGAGAATATCATGCTTAGTGAAATAAGTCAGACAGAGAAAAACAAATATTATATGATATCACTTACATGTGGAATCTAAAAATTAATACAAATGGATGTACATACTAAACAGAAACAGACTCACAGACATAGAAAACAAACTTGTGATTACCCAAGGGGAGAGGGAAGGGGGGAGGAACAAATTAGGGGTAAGGGATTAACAGATACAAACTACCATATTTAAAATAGATAAGCAGGCTTCCCGGGTGGCGCAGTGGTTGGGAGTCCGCCTGCCGATGCAGGGGACACGGGTTCGTGCCCCGGTCCGGGAAGATCCCACATGCCGCGGAGCGGCTGGGCCCGTGAGCCATGGCCGCTGGGCCTGCGCGTCCGGAGACTGTGCTCTGCAACGGGAGAGGCCACAGTGGTGAGAGGCCCGCGTACCGCAAAAAAAAAAAAAAAAAAAAAAAAAGATAAGCAACAAGGACTTACGGTATAGCACATGGAATTATACCCATTATCTTGTAACAACCTATAACAGAATTTAATCTGCAAAAATACTGAATCACTATGTTGTACACATGAAACTAACACAATATTGTAATCAATTATACTTCAATTAAAAAAGAATCCTGCTTGAAGGATCAGGTAGACAAAGGAATAAAAAAGAAGGCAAAATTAATTTGATTTAAAAAATAAGAAAATATCAGTAAGTTGAATAAAAAATCAAAACCCCCCTTGTCTCGTTCTCTCTCTCTGAGCACGCATAGTTGAATTTGGGTAAGTTATCTTGTTTATGATGCAGCTCCATTTGTCTCAAAAGAATAGACGATTCTGGGAGAGAGGACTGTTAATGGCCAGATTCTCAAAGGGGAGATACTGCCCTCTAGGGGTTACTTTGGGAATTTTCCGGGGGCAATTTTTGATCATCCAAATTAATGGACCCCCTACTGGAATTTGTAGACTGGGGACCCGGCAAGCCAAACGGAGGGGGAAGGGTAAGCTGTGACAAAGTGAGAGAGTGGCATGGACATATATACACTACCAAACGTAAAATAGATAGCTAGTGAGAAGCAGCCGCATAGCACAGGGAGATCAGATCGGTGGTTTGTGACCACCTAGAGGGGTGGGATAGGGAGGGTGGGAGGGAGAGAGACGCAAGAGGGAAGAGATATGGGAACATATGTATATGTATAACTGATTCACTTTGTTATAAAGCAGAAACTAACACACCATTGTAAAGCAATTATACTCCAATAAAGATGTTAAAAAAAAACAAAAACAAAAACAAACGGCATGCAACATGCGTGACTGCCCTGGAAAATGAAGTATTGATCCATTTCCTCCCCAAAATTCAAATGTCCTGTTAGATATTTATGTAGGTGAGAGCCCATTTGTAATTCTCTGAGCCCAGAATCTAAGGCTGTTTTGCAAGTATTTTTTGCACATTGAATTTTCCTGGAATGACATTACGGTGTAAATCAAGGAACAATTGTATTTTGTTTTGGTTAGAACTTTACCGTTTTGGAAAGCTGTTCACCGCTTTGGAAAGTCAGGACACAGATAGCAAACACTTTAGGTTGTATTTGAATTTGCACACATAACACACCCATTGGGGCCTGCATTTGTGTTTTTTGTTTGTTTGTTTGTTTGTTTTGGTTTTTTTTGCGGTACGCGGGCCTCTCACTGCTATGACCTCTCCCGTTGCGGAGCACAGGCTCCGGACGCGCAGGCTCAGCGGCCATGGCTCACGGGCCCAGCCGCTCCGCGGCACGTGGGATCTTCCTGGACCGGGGCACGAACCCGTGTCCCATGCATCGGCAGGCGGACTCTCAACCACTGCGCCACCAGGGAAGCCCTCTCCTTTTATATTATAGTTTATTTTTCTTGAAATTTTGTGAGTAGATAGGTTACAATATTTATGAATTTTATTTTTTAGGACAGAAAATATTTATTATAAACAGGAGCACTGGGTTGAATAGGAGTGAATGTCAAGCTCTTACTTAGTGGGATTTCATGAGGGGCATGAAGAGAGGGGCCATCCCCTTCCTCAGAATTCCATCAAGAATCCCATGTTTCATTGATGTTCATTTCTCTCTAAGCATAGGGACTCACTGTTTCATGGGGAGAGGAGCAGACATACGTATTCCTCCCTATAGAAGTCATTGTAAGGATACAGGGAAGTGTGAAGATATGGGACACTGTGCACGTGCCGGCCATTTATACTCTTCTCTGCTCACAGCCTTGGCTGAAGTGCCAGTCACATGTATAACACAAGGTCCCCTTCCCCTTGCTCCAGACACAGTTGATTGGACACGAGATGTGCAAGCCAAGCTAATCCCATAGGCTGGCCAGTGACCTATGAGATGGGTTGGTACAAAATGATTAACTGGATCAATCAGATTCTCTGTCACAAGAATTTTAATTGGGAAATACAGGGAATAAAGCAGTTTATAAATGGAGTTGAAGCTGAAAAGATGCCTTGGGAAAAGTCAAGACTGAAGAGTAGGGCGGGTAGTGGGAGGAGGGATGGGGTAAAGCATATATGAGGAAGCAGAAACTGTGAGTAAATACAAGTGATTGGAGGGAAGACAGACAGTTCTCTACTTTAAAACATAAACTTGTTCCTGAACTTGTCTTTTAAATCCAGATATCAAAGTATTGTGTGACCTACCACACTGCCTGCCTCACAGATCTCATTTTGTATCTCTCTTCCCTTGTACACCTTTAGCCACACAGCCATTCTTTCAGTTTCTGGAACACGCCACCCTTCCCCCAATGGCCTGAGCACATGCTGCTCTACCTGAAATACTCTTCTGCAAATCCCCTCCCAACTCTTTGCAAGCACGATTTCTCATCCTACAGATCACAGGTGAAATGCCACCTCCTCAGAGATGGTTACACTCGTTACTCATGGAGATCCACCTCCCTCACGACCTCCCTCCCTTATTCTCAATCACTATACTCTTCATAGCCTTTACCACCATATGTAATTTGAATTTATTTCTTGTCTCATGTCTTTTTCTCCCACAGGTTGTAGACTCCATGATGGCAAAGACCATGTTTGTCTTATTTACCAACATGGTGCCTGGCAAATTGTGGGTGATCAATAAATATCTGTTATATGATTAAATGAACAAATGAGTATATGTTTTATGGAGATCATGGTTCAGTAGATCTAAGACATGGTTAAAAAAATCTTTAGTTTCCCAACATTTTAGATGCAATTTTCAATGATATATTTCAGCATTATGTACATGTTCATTAATTTTGCTTCACTTTTTCCTAATTTGAACCTACAGTCCAATGAACATCTGGTTGAGGCTAAGGACCCCTGAGTTTGGCATGCCTAATGATTTCCATTGTCCCAGTTGTATTAAGATTATGATTCCAATCTTTCATGTCACTAGCATTAGCACTCTATTTTTTCTGTTTTCCATTAATTCAACCAATATTTATCGAATACCTACTATGTGCCAGGCATTATTCTAGCTACTGAGGATTCAGCAGTGGACAAAACAGACAAATTTCTGCTCTTATGGGAAAAGTCCCTTACTGATTTGCCTCAATAGAGAATCATGGCTTCTCCCTTAAATTCACAAACCAAGAGGCCCTTGGCCGAAGTGGAGACTGGTCCCTTAGAGGAAGGAAGGACTCTGTAACAATGCTACAAGTATATACTGAAAATCTTCCTTCAGGCTAAAGCACCTGTGGCCATCTACCAGGGTGATTTTATACCTTGGAAAGGCAGTTCTGTTTCTGAGTTGACACTAATAACTAGGGACCCAAAATGCCACGTGTCAAAATTGGAGGATGTATGGAGGTCAGATGATACATACATTTTTGGACCAAGAATATCTCACAATTGAACCATTGAATGCCCCTGAACCCTTCGGTGAGTCCACTCCATTTCTGAATGTATAATTAGAACAGACATATTTTGTAGTTGGCAGAATTTCACATTGGCTCCCTGACCTATGGAGTGAGGGCTACTATTGTAGAAATGGACAAGTGGAAGCCACTGAAACTTTCCCTACATACTATAGTAGAGAACCAACATCAATATTGTTTCCCTGCGGAATTGCAGAGATTAGAGCCACCATCAAACACTTGAAGATGCAAGGGTATTGATTCTCATCACATTCACATTTTATTTTTCCCATTTGCCCTGTGCAGAAGGTAGATGGAGCTCAGAAAATAACTGTGAAACGTATCTATATATCTGTCTATATCTAGATATCTAGATCTATCTATCTATCTATCATCTACCTGTCTATCATTTATCTATCTAGCTAAACAAAAAATGATTTATTTGCAACATAGCTCAGTCCTCATCACTTCAATACAGCACAGGAGTAGAAAAGAGTCACACTGAAAGGATGATAGTTAACTAATTGGCAACTCTGCAGAGACCGAAGTGGTAAATACCTGGACTTCACTCTCTCCTCCAAAAATCTTGCTGAGATCACCCCACTCCTTAAACCAAATGGGAGGCCAGAGGCAGGAGATCCTATTGATGCAGTCCTTCCAGGGGGTCAGACAGCTGGATGGAGAAAGGTGGGGAATGGAACTGGAAGAACTGGAGGGCAGAGGGAAGGGTCTCCCGGCCTTAGGAGTTGTGGCCCCTTCCTGTAGTTACTAACACCTGGATAACTTCAACTTCATTTTTGGCTTCAAGTGTTCCAACAAATGTGTGACCAATTTCCTGTATTAAATCCTTTTTTTGGAAATACCTACTCTGTTTTTTGTTTTCCTGACTGTACCCTATCTTTAGGAAAAATAAAATATTTATTTTAATGCTTGGGTCTTTGACAGATAACTGTAATGTATATTCAGTGTACGTTTATCACATTCTCATGGGGGGTAATAAACACAATAAAGAAAAAAGTATGGTAGATACTGACACACACTGTGGAGAAATTCAAGCCCAAAAGAAGCAAGGGAGAGCAGTTTTTGAAGAAAAATTTAAAATAAGGTATTTAGGAGAAGGCTGCAGTGAGAAGGTGATATTTGAACAGAGACCCAAAAGATGTTAGAAAGAGTCATTCAGAGGATTGGGGATGAGAGTGCCAGTGAGAGGGAACAGCAACTGCAAAGGCTGTGAGTTGGTGAAATGGAGCAGGACCCTATGGTCCTTGCCCCCCATGTCCTCAACCTGTCTTTTGTCTGTGGAAAAACTTTAGCCAAAGGATAAGCTTAATCAGAGAAGTGAGAAAATGCAGAAACAGTCCAACAAGGCTAGATAATAATAGTTTCATCATTAAGCATCGTCAAGGACCTTTAGTTCCTCCTCAAGGGCTGTAGATAGTATTCTGAGCCATATCCTGTGAGCTATCTTGAAAATACTGAAACCCCCCCAGTTGCCAGCATCTGAAATAAAATAAACTTTCCTTTCCTCCAAGCTTGCTCTTTATTAGCTTTATTGGCTTTTGAGCGGCGAGCAGCCGGACCCCACTTATGGTTACATTTGGACGATGCCTGGTGCGTCTGAGGAATAGCAAAGAGGCCAGGATGGCTTGAGTGGAGTGAACCAGTGGAAGAGTAATCGAAGATGAGGTCAGAGAAATAACGGAGTCCAGACTGCAGGGGTGCCTTGTAGGCTATTGTAAGGGCTCTGGCTATACTCTGTGTGAGATGAGAAATCACAGGAGGGTTTTGAGGAGAGGAGAGCCAGAATCACTCTGGTTGCTCTATTGAGAATAGACTGAACGTGGATAAAGGCAGAAGGAGGGAAATCAGTTGGAGGCCAATGTAACAATCCGGGTCAGAAATGATGGTGGTTTGGACCAGGGTAGTAGCAATGGAAGTGGTGAGAAATGGTTGAAGACTGGATGTGCAGTAAACTGCTATAATGTGACAAGTGGGGTTCCATAAATGTCAGCAGGTAAAATACGGGTCTCATCATTGAAATGAGGAGTGTCTGTGCAGCTAGCAGGCTGGAGTTCTCGTCCTGTGTGTGAGGTCCAAATTTGTCTTTGTGATAGCTGGCATATCAAGCCATCATGAGGCGGTGTGGCTTCAGTTTAAGTATTGATGGTGAGGATCCTGAGTGAGGGCAGCGGGGGAGTGGGGGGAGTGGAAGGGAAGGACTGGGTGAACCTTCCAGGATATCAGCAGTGATTCCAGGAGTCTTCCAGTTAGATGGTGCCCAATTACCAAATGGGCAATAGCTATCAGGGAAGATTGGGCTGAAGGAACACCAAAGATTTGGGGTTGATCTGTTGCCTGAAATGGGTTGTCTGCCATTTGTATCTATATTTGCAAAATAATTTTTAACTTGGGAAGTCCTCTAAGATCTAGCCCTTGTCCACCTCTTTGGTTTCATCACATACAGTTCAGTTACTCTATCTCTTTTTAAAAATATCTATTTTCCTTTAGCCTTTTTTTTCTCCTAAAAAACATTGTTTGTTTATTTACTTTATTGAGGTATAACTGACATATAATAAACTGTACTAATTTAAAGTGTGCAATTTGATTTTTTATCATACATGTGCACCCATATGAAACTATCACCAAAATCAAGATAATGGACATATCCATCATCCCCAAAAGTTTCCTTGTGCATCTTTGTAATCCCCTCTTAATACCACTCCCTGTTTCTCCTCTTCTTGCCCTGTTCTAGTACTGATGTACTTTCACTACATATTAACAGTTTCTAGAGTTTTTTACAAATGGAATAATACAATATATGTTCATTTTTGTCTGTTTTCTTTCACTTGGCATAATTACTTGGAGAATCATCCATAATCATTCATGTTTTTCAGAGTTTCAATAGTTAATCGCTTTTATTGCTGAGTAGTATTCCACTATATGGATACACCACAATTTGTTTATCCATTCACTTGTCAATGGACGTTTGGATTTTTTCCAGTTTTTGGCTACCACAAATAAAGCTGCTGTGAACATTTACTTATAAGTCCTCGTGTAGACATGTTTTCATTTCTTCTAGGTAAATACCTAGGAGTGGAGTGGTTGGATCCTGTGGTGTATTAAACTTTTTGAGAAACTGCCCAATTATTTCCAAAGGGGTTGTATTACCATTTTACATTCCCACCAGCAGTGTACAATACCTTCAGCTGCCAACCCTTGTTCCTCATCAGCAATCATTATGGTCAATCATTTTAGACACTCTGATATGTGTGTAGCAGTATTTTATTGTGATTTTAATGTGCATTTCTCTAATATCTATCCATTTTCTTGTGCCTATTTGTTACATGTGTAACTTTTTTGGTGAAGTGTCAGTTCAAATCTTTTGCTCATTTTGTTATCAGGTTGTTTTGTTTCTTTTTATTGAGTTTTGAGAGTTCTTTACGTATTCTGAAAAAATATTTTATAGGATATGTAATTTTCAAATATTTTACTTTCTAGGATTTTTAGCTGATTTAGTTTTTGCATTTTTTTCTTTTCATAACTTTTATTTCCTTTTAAAAAAGCTTGATTTTATTATATATTGAGAAAGCAAAATAATATTTTTAAAATATATAAAAGTATAAAAAGCAATAAGACAGCAAACATCTCTATAACTACCATCCAGATAAAAAAATAGAATATTAGCATTTCCTTTTGCAATTCCTATATTCTTAGAATAACCATTATCCTATATTTGTGCTTTATTGATATTTTTGTCATCTACGTCTATGTCCCTAATAAAATATTTGTTTATATGTGCACAATTTTGAACAGATTCTGGAAAAAATTTTGTTAGTTTTTTGACTGGAATTTCAATGAATTTAGGAAACAATTAGTGTAGAATTGACATCTTTAAGATACTGAGTTATCTAAGTTGTGAAATATTATGTCTCTATTAATTTAGGTTTTTTATAGTGTCTTTCAATAAGGGCTTCTAATTTTCTCCATTAAATTCCTGAACATGTTTTGTTTGAAACATTCACAGTTATCAGGAAGTACTTTTTCTTTTGGTTGTTAACAGTTTGATTATGCTATGCTATTTTGATTTTCTTTGTGTCTATCCTGCTTGGAGTTCCCTAAGTTTCTTGAGTCTGTGGATTAATGTCTTTCGACAATTTTGGAAAATTTTCAGCCATTATCTTTAAAAAATATTTCTTCCCCATTCTCTCTTTCTTTTTGTTCTGAGACTCCAACTATATATATGTTAGACCATTTGATATTGTCCCATAAGTTTCTCATGCTCTGTTCTAGTCTGCATTTCTTTTTTCTCTCTGTGCTTTGACTGTATTTCCTATTGATCTGTCTTTGAGTTACTGATTCTTTCTTCTACTATGTTCAGTCTGCTGTCAAGCATAACCAATAAATCCTTAATTTTAGATTTTGTATTTTTCAGTTTAAAATGCCCAGTTTATTCTTAGAGATTCCATTTGTGATAGACTGATACACCAGTGATCCCCAGTGAATCATGCCTGCAGTATTCATGTCCCTGTGCAGTTTTTTTTCCATATTGACCCTGGGTCACATGACTTACTTTGGCCAATAGGACTTAAGAAAACATAATAACAGAAGTTTGATAAATGATGCATATTGGGGCTTACCCTCTTAGACCTAGCCATCATGTTAGAAGCCAAGGTTAACTTCCTTGAAATGGGGAGGCCACATGGAGAGAGATGTAGTTACATCAGTGACCCCAGATGAGAATATCAGAAGAACCACTTAATTAACACACATAATTCTGAGAAATAATGAATAGTTGTTATTTTAATCCACTGAGTTTTAGAGTGCTTTGTAATGCACTGATAGAAAACTGACACACTATTTTTCTGTGTATTGGTTTAAATTATCCTTTCAGTCAATCTTCTCCTCTAATTTCCTTGAAATATTTATAATGGTTATTTAAAGGTTGTCTGTTGCTTCTACAACTAAAGATATAAAGAAGGAAACACAATGAGATGGGTAGGAGGGGTGGAGTCATGGTAGAGTCAACACCCATAACCCCTGGGGTGGGCGATCCACCAATAGGAGGGTAATTACCACTGCAAGGTTCTCCCCAAGAGCAAGGGATCTGAGTCTCACATCAGGTTCCCCAGCCCAGCAGTCCTTCATCGGGAACATGAGCCCCCAGAATGTTTGGCTTTGAAGGCCAGTGGGGTTTACTTTTGGGACAACCAGAGCACTGTGGGAAATAGAGACTCCAGTCTTAATGTGTACACACAAAATCACACACACTCTGGGACCTGTGGCAGAAGCAGTAATTTGAAAGGAGCCTGGGTCAGACCCATCTGCTGATCTGAGAGAGCCTCCTGGAGCTCACCCTGGGACACAGACACTGGTGGCAGCCATTTTTGTGAGTTAATCCTAGCATGTGGACACTGGTGCTGGCAAGTGTCATTTTGGAATCCTCCTTCTAGCTCATTAGTTCTTGGAGACCTGGCTCCACCCACTAGCCTTTTGGCACTAGTACTGGGACACCTCAGGTCACGCAACTAGCTGGGCAGGGACACAGCCTCACCCCAGCAGGCCTAACTGCCCTAAGGCTCCCTGAGCCCACAGCTGCCTGGGACATGGCTCTGTCCATGGACCCAACCCTGCACACCAGTGCACTAGCACTAACCCTAGGACCCCAAGAGCCCTGCAGCCAGAGACCCTGGGATCCTGCTCCACTCACCAGTGGGTGGGCACTAACCCTAGGACCCCAGCCCTGGGACTCCCAGATCCTGCAGACAACAAAATGTTTTTAGTTTTTGTTGTGTTTCCACATGGGTAAAAGGAAAATTTTGGAATTTCAAAGCAGTGATTTATTAGATGATAACGAGGTTCCAGAGATTAATAATATAGCTAAAGATAGCTAATAAGAGTACCATAGAATTACTGAGAACAACCTGAGTTAATCTCTGAAAATGAACACATTTATACCTTAAGGTTCTATCTTAAAAAATTCTAAAAACGTAAGGATCCATACACACACCTTTCATTAGCTGCCAGAATGATGATATTATTGTGTGTCATGTAGATTCCAGAAAATTTCACACTTGTGAGAAAGTGAGACAAAATGGCAAATAATGTCTTATTATTATAATGAAAATAGTTTTGACTTAATGGACCATCTGTAAGAGGACTTCCTGAGAACCGCTGGATAGACTAACAGGCAAACATAGGGGTCAGCCAGAAGTGTTTATTGACAGAGATTGAGAATCCACTGTGGTCAGACTCAGCATAGCTTCACCTGCCTTTTGATGACTTCAGGTTTCAAGGAACTTAAGCTTTCCGTGGAAGGTTTTTTGGCTGGTACTTGGGCTTCACACAGCACATTTTATTATTTGTGCAGTAAACATAGACCCTTTCCTTCCTGAAACATTTCTGGCGGCATTTGCCATGACGATTCCAGCATTTTCGGGTGCTACCTGAAAAGAAAGAAGAACAGAGACAGTGTCAGTCCTAAGAAGAGGTAGATTCTGGATTTGAAATGTCTGTAAAAGGATTAGAACAGATGTGATAGAGGGTGCTCAGTTTCCTTTGACTCTGACCCTGGTCCTCTCTTTTATTCCCTTCTTCTCCCTTTCGAAAAATTGTGGTAAAATACAAATAACATAAAGTTTATCAGTTTAAGTATTTTAAAGCGTACAGTCCAGCGGCATTAATTACACTCACAATGTTGTGCAACCATCATCACCGTCTAGTTCCAGAACTTTTTAATCATCCCAAACAGAAACCCTGCACCCATTAAGCATTTTCATTTCTCCTCTCCTCATCCCTGAGCAACCACCAATATGCCCTCCTTGCTATAGACTTGCCTAATCTAGATATTTTATGCCAATGGAATCATATAATGTGCAGCATTTGGGGCCTGGCTTCTTTTTACTTAGCATAATATTTTCAGCATTCATCTGTACTGTTTTTATAATTAAAAAAATTGAAGCATAGTTGATTTACAATATTGTGTTAGTTTCAGGTGTACAGCACAGTGTTAGATATTCTTTTCAGATTCTTTTCCCTTATAGGTTATTACAAAATATTGAGTATAGGGCTTCCCTGGTGGCACAGTGGTTGAGAGTCCGCCTGCCGATGCAGGGGATGCGGGTTCATGCCCTGGTCCGGGAAGATCCCACATGCCGCGGAGCGGCTAGGCCCGTGAGCCACGGCCGCTGAGCCTGTGCGTCTGGAGCCTGTGCTCCGCAACGGGAGAGGCCACAACAGTGAGAGGCCCGCATACCGCAAAAAAAAAAAAAAAAAAAAAAAAAAATATATATATATATATATATAGAGAGAGAGAGAGAGAGAGAGTATAGTTCCCTGTGCTATACTGTAGGTCCTTGTTGGTTATCTATTTTATATATAGTAGAGCATATATGTTATTCCCAACCTCCTAATTTATCTCTCTCCCCACTCCCCTTTCCCCTTTGGTAACCACAAGTTTGTTTTGGAAGTCTGTGAGTCTGTTTCTGTTTTGTAAATAAGTTCATTTGTATCATATTTTAGATTCCACGTATAAGTGATATTATATGATATTTGTCTTTCCCTATATGGCTTCACTTAGTACGATCATCTCCAGGTCCATCCATGTTGCTGCAGATGGAATTATTTCATTCTTTTTTATGGCTTAGTAGTATTTCATTGTGTATGTATATATATACACACACACACTATACATATATATATATTTGGCTGAAATTCCATCAGTTTCTTCATATCCTTATTTTTGTTTTGTTTTGTCTTTGCCAAGGCCTATCATCAAGAAGGTGGCTGTACTTACGTTTTTTCAAATGGCGGTAAAATACACATGACATAAAATTTATGTTAACTATCTTAAAGTGCACAGTTCCGTGGTATTAAATATGTTCATATTGTTGTGCAACCATCACCACCATCCATTCCCATAACTCTCTTCATCTTGTAAAACTGAAATTCTATTCCCATTAAACAATAACTCCCCATTCTCCCCTCCTCCTAGCCCCTGGCAACAGCCATCCATTTTTTTTTTTTTTTTTTTTTTTTTGCGGTAAGCGGGCCTCTCACTGTTGTGGCCTCTCCCGTTACGGAGCACAGGCTCCGGATGCGCAGGCTCAGCGGCCATGGCTCACAGGTCCAGCCGCTCCGCGGCATGTGGGATCTTCCTGGACCAGGGCACGAACCCGTGTCCCCTGCATCGGCAGGCGGACTCTCAACCACTGCGCCACCAGGGAAGCCCCCATATTGTTTTTGATACCTTTCCTGTCCCAGAATCTTGGCTAACTGACAAACTCAAGACTTGCAAAAACAGCTCTCAAAAGAACTGCTCTGACAGTTTTGGGGATGGGATTGCACCAATGGCCTCAACCAAGAGGCAAAAAAATCTGGAAGAGTTTCTCATTATTCCAAACACAAGTTTTGCAGCAGTTAAAGATGAAATCTGCTACTTGACCCAAACAAGAACATGCACCCCTCTCTTCTCTTTATTCTATCAAAACTCCAAGCTGCCCTGACTTGGGTCTTCAGCTGCTCCCTGATGTCCATCAGCTGAATAAAGTCTGTAACCTCTATCTGTGTCAGTGAAACTACTTTCTTTAGGCAGCTTGGTGCCGTGACTATTCTTTATTTCATTCATTTTGTGTTTATTGTTTCCTTCTTTCTGTTGTAGGTTTAGACCAAGTTTATTTTGTGATTAGGAATAAGTTTTCTTTGAGATTATTTTTTTGACCAGTATGGGGGAGACTAGGGAAAATTCGTGCTTTAGAGGAAAACTTGGCTCAAATAGGGAAATTTTGCTCACCAGGGGATGTTTGTCAATGAAATGTTCGGAGACGTTTTTAGTTGTCACAACTGGTGTGGGGTGCTACTGGCGATTAATGAGGCCGAAGGTTCTGCTAAATATCTTGCAATGCACAGGACAGCCACAATAAAGAACTGTCTAGCCCCAAATGCCAACAGTGCCAAAATGTCAATCATTGCCAATCGTGTCAGAAGTCCCTGGTCTAGACAGATCACAGACTTCAGAGTTATCTGATTCTGATTATGTGGGAGTTTTACATCTCTATGAGCTCTTGATTCATGATTGTAATGCAAAAATAATTATTTCCTATATATTCAAGTAAATTCTGTTCCAGAGGGGTTCAATTGACTCCCTCCCTTCCCCTGCCCCGTGGGGGAAAAAAGAACCAGTTTCTGTCTTGTAAATTCATTTCAAGAATCCCTTACTCCACTAATACCTTTATGCTTTTTAAAATTTCTCTAAAAAATATTTTATTAGAGTATAGTTGAGTTATAATGTTGTGTTAGTTTCAGGTGTACAGTAAAGTGATTCAGTTATACCTATACATATATTCATTCTTTTTCGGATTCTTTTCTCATATAGGTTATCATAGAATACTGAGTAGAGTTCCCTGTGCTATACAGTAGGTCCTTGTTGGTTATCTATTATATATAGTAGTGTGTGTGTACCTTTATGCTTTAAACCAGTTACAAAATCTGCCTTGTTCTCTCATTATGAGTTAAATAAAATCTCTAACATGTGTTCATTTTTATATCTGTATGAGAATCATTAGTTTACTTTAAAAAATTATCTTTTACAACTTCTCTGGAACCTTGAGCAAACTGTCATCACAAGCACCAGATCCTGAAAAAATAAACTGAGAGAAATCTGGGGTTTTACTTCAGTCAGATGGATTATGGAGACACTAAGATGGCTGTGGGGTATTTCTCAACTGCCTGAAATGAAGCTTGGTAAAGAATTTGACCCATCACATTCTTTAAGTTTCTTTAAAACTTAAAAGCTATTCTAAGACAATATTGGTATGGAACTTTTAATTTGACAGTGGGGATTGCTCCAGGAACTGTCCCACCTATTGAAACCCCCAAAGTCTGGATTTGAAAGCTCCACCACATGTAAACTGGGAGATATTGAGCAAGTGACTTCCCTTCACAGAGCTTCATTTTTCTCTTTTGAAAACAAAAGACATAATAGCACCGATCTTAGAGAGCTGTATGTAGTAAATAAGATATTATAAAATCCGCTAGCATTAAAGATTTCAGAAGTGCAGTGACAGATATAATTAGGAATTAAAGAAAATTCTTTTCAGAAAAAAGTCTAACTTGAAAGGGATACAAAAGCAAATAATCTCAACGGATAATATTTTAAGAGAAATAGAAGAGAAAAAAGAGAAAAAATGTAAAAATTTTAAAAAAGAAATGGGATATCTTCTTCAGGCTGAGATGGAGTGACAGGAGCCATATTGATTTTCCTGCTTTAAACAACAAGATAATTGGACAAAATGTATAGGAAACAATGATTTTCAAACATGATCCCAGAGAGAAGGGAAACAAACAAGATGAGCCCTCTGGTTGCACCAGTTTACGGACTAGAAGCAGTTTCTGGGCTGTAGTGCAGGAAGAGGAATTCAAACAAGCCCTGGTGATCTTACTGAATGGAGGATATAGAAATTGAGGTTCATGGAGTTCAAGGAGGTCAAGTCAGCTAGAATCTGTGGGTCACAGAATCAAAGAAGAGGGGGCTATACACAGACAGAGAGAGACACACACACAAAGGGGGCGTACTACAGAGCTCTGCAGAGCAGTCCTCTAGTCTTTAGGTATTATCTGTGCAAGTGTAAGAGGAAACTACCAAAGGCCTAGGAAAGAACCACCAAAAAGAAGTAGGCAAAACAATTCCCAGAGATCACACAGGGCTGGGAATATCTTGTGTCCCCACCTGCCTGAGTGGAAAGACCTTGTAAAATCTTCAGCACGGTGGGGCTAAATTACCCCTAGATTAAAGGATGTCCCATACCCATCCTAAAAAGATTAAATGCCAATCTTGAAAGGATTCATCTGATTCCAACTAACTTACTGCATACCAGAACAAAAATCAATACTCTTTAAAGGAAAAAAAAAAATCCAGTAACCAAAAGTATAAAATCCACAGTGCAAAGAATCCAAATAATTTTCCAGGCATTAAAAAAAAAAAAAAAAAAAGCAGGAAAGTATGAACGACAACCAGGATAAAATCAATCAACAGACCCAGAAATGACAAAGATTATGGAACTAGCAGACAAGAATGATGAAACGACTATTATAAATACACTCCATAAGCTCTAGAAGATTGAGGAAAACATGAACATTATGAGGAGAGAAATAAAGATATAAAAAATTCACATGAAAATATTTGGCAGATATATACTACTGTATGTAAACTAGATAAACAACAAGAACCTACTGTATAGCACAGGGAATTATATTCAATATCTTGTAATAACCTATAATGGAAATAATCTGAAAAGTTACATGTATAGTCATATATATAAAACTGAATCACTTTGCTGTACACTTGAAGCATTGCAAATCAACTATACTTCAATAAAAATATTGGAAAAAAAAGAAGAAAAATTTTCTAGTTTATCCAATGGTAAATTTGTTCAAATGATACCTATAAGGAGTAAAAATCAGACAAACAAAACTGAAATAAACCCCTAAATGATTAAAAAAACTTGAGATGAAACATTAAATATTAAATGAAAAACATAGTGATGTTAACAATAGAGTAGAACACTGCAGAAGTAAAGATAAATGAACTTGAAGACATAGCAACAGAAACTATCCAAAAGGAAGTAGAGAGAAAAAATATTGAGAAAAAAAAACCCAAAACAGAACATCAGTGACCCATGGGACAATAATAAGCAGTATAATTTACATACAATCAGATTACCAAAAGGAGAGGAAAGGGGAGGGACAGAAACTTTTCTTTTTTTTTTTAAATTTTTGAATTTTATTTTATTCATTTTTTTATACAGCAGGTTCTTATTAGTCATCAATTTTATACACACCAGTGTATACATGTCAATCCCAATTGCCCAATTCATCACACCACCACCCCCAGCCCTCCGCCGCTTTCCCTGCTTGGTGTCCGTACATTTGTTCTCTATATCTGTGTCTCAATTTCTGCCCTGCAAACCGGTTCATCTGTACCATTCTTCTAGGTTCCACATATGTGAGTTAATATACAATATTTGTTTTTCTCTTTCTGACTTACTTCACTCTGTATGACAGTCTCTAGATCCATCCATGTCTCTACAAACGACCCAATTTCATTCCTTTTTATGGCTGATATTCCATTGTATATATGTACCACATCTTCTTTATCCATTAGTCTGTCAATGGCATTTAGGTTGCTTCCATGTCCTGGCTACTGTAAATAGTGCTGCAATGAACATTGGGGTGCATGTGTCTTTTTGGGTTTTTTTTGTGTGTGTGTGGTACGTAGGCCTCTCACTGTTGTGGCCTCTCCCATTGCGGAGCACAGGCTCTGGACGCGCAGGCTCAGCGGTCATGGTTCATAGGCCCAGCCTCTCTGCGGCATGTGGGAGCTTCCCAGACCGGGGCACGAATCCGTGTCCCTTGCATTGGCAGGCGGACTCCCAACCACTGCGCCACCAGGGAAGCCCTGCATGTGTCTTTTTGAATTATGGTTTTCTCTGGGTATATGCCCAGTAGTGGCATTGCTGGATCATATGGTGATTTTATTTTTGGTTTTTTAAGGAACCTCCATACTGTTCTCCATAGTGGCTGTATCAATTGACATTCCCACCAACAGTGCAAGAGGGTTCCCTTTTCTCCGCACCCTCTCCAGCATTTGTTGTTTGTAGATTTTCTGATGACGCCCATTCTAACTGGTGTGAGGTGGTACTTCATTGTAGTTTTGATTTGCATTTCTCTACTAATTAGTGATGTTGAGCAGCTTTTCATGTGCTTCTTGGCCATCTGTGTGTCTTCTTTGGAGAAATGTCTATTTAGGTTTTCTGCCCATTTTTGGATTGGGTTGTTTGTTTTTTTAATAGTGAGCTGCATGAGCTGTTTATATATTTTGGAGATTAATCCTTTGTCTGTTGATTCGTTTGCAAATATTTTCTCCCATTCTGAGGCAGAAACAGTTTTTAAAGAAATACTGGTTGAAGAGTTTCAAGTTTGATGAAAATTATAAACCCATAGAATCCAGAACCTCAGTGAACCCCAAGCAGAATAAAATCTAAAGAAAGCTATGCGGGCTTCCCTGGTGGCGCAGTGGTTGAGAGTCCGCCTGCCGATGCAGGGGACACGGGTTCGTGCCCTGGTCCAGGAAGATCCCACATGCCGCGGAGCAGCTGGGCCCGTGAGTCAAGGCTGCTGAGCCTGCGCATCTGGAGCCTGTGCTCCGCGACGGGAGAGGCCAGAGCAGTGGGAGGCCCGCGTACCGCATTAAAAAAAAAAAAAGAAAGCTATGCAAAGCCATAACATAATCAAATTTTTGAAAATCACGTTAAACATCTTAAAACCAGCTAGAGGAAAAGACACATTAAGTACGTGGGAAAAACAGTAACAATAATAGAAGACTTCTTATCAGAAACCATACACAAGAAGACAGTAGAAAGATATCTTTAAAACAACAAAAGGAAAAAAGACAATCCAGAATTCTTTACACAGCAAAAATCCTCCCCAAATGGAGAAATAGACTTTTTCAGATTTTTAAAAACTAAGAAGATTTGAGGAGTAATGTCAGCAACATTACTCATCTCCTCCTACAAAAACACCAATTTGGCAACCATCCAAACATGAAGATATAAAACTTAGAGCAACCATTAAAAAAAAGAGATATAACTATTAAGGCAATACTGGATACAGATTGGAATCATAAAAAGAGTCAAGTAATCTGAAAGAGGGGAAGCAAAGAAGATAAAGTGAACAAAGAAAGGATAGGCAGATAGAAAACAAATAGACGGTAGGTTAAATGCAACCATATTGATAATTATATTAAGCATAATGATCTGCACATCTCAATTAAAAGGCAGAAATTGTCAGATTGGATGAAAAAGTAAGACCTAATCACATGCTGTCTATAAGAAATTCATTCTAAATGTAGAGACATAGCTATATTAAAAGTAAAAGGATAAAAAAAATACCATGAAATCACTAATCAAAGGAAAGCTGCAGTATTATTAACATATTAGCTATGCTAATATTTAAAAAGTAGATTTCAGAACCAACTAAATTACTAAGTATAAACAGGTCATTTCATGATGACAGTCTCAATTTATCAAAAAGACATATTAATCCTAAATCAAATACACCAAAAAACAGAGCTTGAAAATACATGAAACAAAAAGCTGAAAGAACTGAAAGGAGAAATAGACAAATTCACAATTATAATTTCAGATTTCAACATTCCTTTCTCAACAATTGATAGAACAAGTTAATAGAAGATATAGAATACTTGAACTAATGAGTTTATCAACTAACTTGACTTAAAAGATATTTACAGAACACTCCAAGTGCTCACAGAATATTCACCAAGATATACCATTGGTGGTATATCTCAAGATATACCAAGATATACTATTGGTGGTATATCTCAAGATATACCAAGATATACCATGTATTCTGGGTAATACAGGATCTCAATAAAAATGGAAGGATTGAAGTCTTACAAAGGTGATGTCTGTCCACAATAGAGTTAAACTAAAAATCAATAATAGATATGCATCTGGAAAATCCCTAAATACTAGAAAATTGAACAATGTACTGGTAAATAACTAATGGGTAAAAGAGAAATCAGAAGAGAAATTCGAGATGTTTGAATTGACTAAAATTAAAAGTACAATACATAAAAATATTTGTGGAACCAAGATAAAGTAGTAATTAGACGGAGATTTATACTTTAAAAAGCGTATTTTTAGATAGAATGGTCTTAAATCAATGATCAATACTTATATCTTAAGAAGTGAGAAAAATAAGAGCAAGTGATACCTCATTGTAGTTTTTTTTTCTTTTTTACATCTTTATTGGAGTATAATTGCTTTACAATGGTGTGTTAGTTTCTGCTTTATAACAAAGTGAATCAGTTATACATATACATATGTTCCCATATCTCTTCCCTCTTGCGTCTCTCTCCCTCCCACCCTCCCTATCCCACCCACCTAGGTGGTCACAAACCACCAAGCTTATCTCCCTGTGCTATGCGGCTGCTTCCCACTAGCTATCTATTTTACGTTTGGTAGTGTATATATGTCCATGCCACTCTCTCACTTTGTCACAGATTACCCTTCCCCCTCCCCATATCCTCAAGTCCATTCTCTAGTAGGTCTGTGTCTTTATTCCTGTCTTACCCCTAGGTTCTTCATGACATTTTTTTCCCTTAAATTCCATATATATGTGTTAGCATATGGTATTGGTTTTTCTCTTTCTGACTTACTTCACTCTGTATGACAGACTCTAAGTCCATCCACCTCACTACAAATATCTCAATTTCGTTTCTTTTTATGGCTGAGTAATATTCCATTGCATATATGTGCCACATCTTCCTTATCCATTCATCTGTCGATGGACACTTAGGTTGATTCCATGTTCTGGCTATTGTAAATAGAGCTGCAATGAACACTTTGGTACATGACTCTTCTTGAATTATGGTTTTCTCAGGGTATATGCCAAGTAGTGGGATTGCTGGGTTGTATGGTAGTTCTTTTTTAGTTTTTTAAGGAATGTCCATACTGTTCTCCATAGTGGCTGTATCAATTTACATTCCCACCAACAGTGTAGGAGTGTTCCCTTTTCTCCACACCCTCTCTAGCATTTATTATTTCTAGACTTTTTAATGATGGTAATTCTGACCAGTTTGAGGTGGTACCTCGTTAGAGTTTTGATTTGCATTTCTCTAATAATTAGTGATATTGAGCATCTTTTCATGTCCCTACTGGCCATCTGTATGTCTTCTTTGGAGAATTGTCTGTTAAGGTCTTATGCCCATTTTTTTATTGGGCATATACCCAGACAAAACTATAATTCAAAAAGATACATGCACCCCTGTGTTCATAGCAGCACTATTCACAATAGCCAAAACATGGAAACAACCTAAATGTCCATCGACAGATGAATGGATAAAGAAAATGTGCTACATATATACAGTGGAATACTACTCAGCCATAAAAAAGAATGAAGTAATGCCATTTGCATCAACATGGATACAACTAGAGATTATCATACTAAGTGAAGTGAGTCAGAAAGAGAAAGACAAATACCATATGATATCACTTATATGTGGAATCTAAAATATGGCACAAATGAACCAATCTACAAAACAGAAACAGACTCATAGACATAGAGAACAGACTTGTGGTTGTCAAGGGAGGGGGTGGTGGGGGAGGGATGGACTAGGAGTGTGGGATTAGTAGATGCAAACTATTATATACAGTATGGATAAACAACAAGGTCCTACTGTATAGCACTGGGAACTATATTCAATATCCCGTGATAAACAGTAATGGGAAGGAATATAAAAAAGAGAATGTCTGTATGTGTATAACTGAGTCACTTTCCTGTAGAGCAGAGATCGGCACAACATTGTAACTCAACTCTACTTCAATAAAAAAGACTGTATTTCAATACACTAGCAACAAACAACTGAACCTTTAAAAATATCATTTACAACAGCTTAAAAATACATAACAGTGATGAATTTAACAAAATATATGTGTATTAGTTTCATATCGTATTGCTGCTGTAGCAAAATTACCACAAACTTAGTGCCTTAAAACAACACAAATTTATTGTTTCACTGGGCTAAAGTCAAGGTGCCAGCAGGGCTGGTTCCTTCTGGAGACTCTTAGGGCAGAAGCTATTTTCTTCCCCTTTTCACTTTCTAACAACTACCTGTAATTCTTTGCTTACAACCACTTCCTTACATTACTACAACCATTTTCTTATCTTCTCCTCCACAATCTGATCTCCTGCTGCCCTCTTATTAGGTCTCTTGTGATTACATTGAGTCCACCCAGAAAACCCAAGATAATCTCCCCATCTCAAGACACATGCAAAATCTCTTTTACCATGTAAGGTAACATATTCATGGGTTTTGGGGATTAGGACTTGGACATCTCTGGGGAGTCATTATTCAGCCTACTACAATATGCAAAATATAAAAACCACAAAACATTTCAGAGAAAGAAAGGAAGACATAAAGAAATCGAGAGAGATACCATGTTCATGGATTCAAAGACTTAATTTTGATAAGATCTCAATTCTCCTTAAATTGATCAATGCAGTCCCAAGAATATTTCCAGCAGGCTATTTTGTAGAATTGAAAAGCTGATTCTAAAATTTATATGAAAATGCAATTGACCTAAAACAGATAAAACAATCTGAAAAAGAATGAAGTTGGAAGACTCACAGTACCTGATTTTAAGGTTTACTGCAAAGTCATAGTAACCAAGACAATGTGGTATTGGCATAAGAATAGACATGTAGGTCAGTGGAATGGCAGAGAGAGTCCATAAACAAATCCCAACCTATATGGTCAACTGATTTTCAACAAAGGTGCCAAGGTAATTCAAAGGGGGAAAAGGAAATTCTTTTCATTAAATGATGCCGCACATCCATATGTAAATAAGTGAAACTCAACCCTTACCCCACACTGTACACAAAATGAATCATGGACCTAAAATGTAAGAGCTAAAACAATAGAACACCTGGAAGAAACCATAGGAGAAAATGTTTCTGACCTTGTGTCAAGCAAGATTTTTTTTAGATAAGATACAAAAACATGAGCCACAAAAGAAAAAATGAACACATTGGACTTCTTCAAAACTAAAAGTTCTTACCTTTCAAAAGACACTGTTAAGTAAATCAAAAGGTAATTTACAGTCTGGAAGAAAATATTTACAAAGCATACATCTTTTAAAAAATGTTTATCTAGAATATGTAGAACACACAACTCAACAAAAAACCTGATTAAAAGTGGGCACTACAACAAAGAAGACATATACATGGCAAATAAGCACATCAAAGTGTGTTTAATATGATTAGTCATTAAGTATTTTAGCCATCAGTAAAACAACAGTTAAAACTACATACCCACTAGAATGGCTAAAATTAAAAGACAGACAATACCATGTGTTGACAATGATGTGAAGCAACTGTAAATCTCTTATTGCAAATGGGAATGCAAAATAGTATAGCCACTTTGGAAAACAGTATGCAGTTTTTTATAAATTTTATCATAGCCTTATCATACAACCTAGCAACTACACCCTTAGGTATTTACTCTAGAGAAATGAAAACTTCATTGGACCATTCATAGTAGCTCTATTTATAATAGCTAAAAACTGGAAACTGCTCAAATATCTAACAGCTAGTTAATTGATAAACAAATTGTGGTATGTATTCATACAATGGAATACTACTCAGCAACACAGGGTAACAAGATATGGATACATGAACAACATGGATGAATTGCAAAAGCATTATGCTAAGTTAAAGAATCCAGGCACAAAAGCCATCCTGTTGTTTAATTCTAAGAAGCCAAACTAAAGTGACACAATGTAGATTAGTCATAGCTGGTGGCTGGGGGACCGGGGAGGCGACTGCAAAGGGGCATGAGAGATCTTTTTGGGGTAACGGAAGTGTATTATACTACAACTGTGGTAGTGGCTACCTGGATGTATACATTTGTTGAAACTCATGTTGTATACTTAAAATGTGGACATTTAGGGCTTCCCTGGTGGCGCAGTTGTTGAGAATCTGCCTGCCAATGCAGGGGACATGGGGTCAAGCCCTGGTCCGGGAAGATCCCACATGACGCAGAGCTACTAAGCCCGTGCGCCACAACTACCGAGCCTGCGCTCTAGAGCCCGCAAGCCACAACTACTGAAGCCTGCGTGCATAGAGCCCGTGCTCCAACAAGAGAGGCCACCACAATGAGAAGCCCACGCCCCACAACAGAGTGGCCCCCACTCGCCGCAACTAGGAAAAGCGCACGCGCAGCCAAAAATAAATAAATAAAATAAATAAATTTTTTAAAATGTGGACATTTAATCTTATGTAAATGATAACTCAATAAAACTGGTGAAAAAGAAATGATAAGGAAAAAATTCGATAGAAGGTGAGAAAAATCGATAGAAGGTGACAAATACTGAGGATAGGGAAAGGAGATTCAACAGAGACAAGGTGAGGCCTTGAGAAAGAAAATCAGAGCAAGATGTCTGAAAAAATACTACAAACTATAATTCAAGAAAACCTTCTTCAAATAAAAGATGACTTGAAAATGCCGAAGAAGTACACAGTATATCTGAGAATATTGGTGCGGAAGAAAGAACATACAGAAGTAATATGGAATATTTAAGTACAAATCCTGAAGTCCTCACTTTGAATAGGAATTATCAATATGAAATCATGAGGTATTTCACATATATTCAATGTGTTGATTTTCTCACCTGCTCTGAAAAGATATAGAAAGAAGGGCTAATTTAGTAGCATTAATGTCTCTAGCATCTACATCACAGTTTGTAAATACCATTTTCCTACTTAAAAAATTAGGGCTTTTTGAAGAAATGGCTAATTCAAGGTCTGGTGCAGGAGTTGTACAAGATAAGCCCAGAATATCTTGTCACACCAGATAACCAGTTGTGTACCAGTGAAACTGCTTTTGTAAATTAATAAAAGGACGAAGTGCTAAGAAATCCTGTTTTCTCAAATCACACTTATCAGAATCTTTGTATCTGAAACCATATCGGCAAGGCTGGAACGTTACATTTTTCCCTGAGGAATCAAGTCTTTTTATACAGAAGAACAACCTTGATTTCAGAGCCAGGGACAGAGTGTCAGAGAAAGAGTTTGGGGATATAAAATTCCACATCTCTCTTAATTTTGTACTTCCCATGGAAATGGGACCTAGAACAGATGTTAACCTCTTTACACACCATCCTGTGGCCCTTGAAGTCTATCAAACTCTGCTTCATTTACATTTTATCTAAAACTCTGCTATTCTCCTTAGTCCTATAATAACCTTATTTGTTCCTTCATTTGGTGAGATGTTCCACAGTTCCTTTGGTGTGTATCTTCCTTTGCTTCAGTAAGTTAATATGCTTAACTTTGTCAGACCGCAGGTGTGTCCCTCGTGGTGTTTATAAGATGGACTTTATCACAAGGAAACTACCAAAGACTAACAGGGATACGTAAAATAAGGCTTAGGCTTCCACTGGCTGAGTTTCAGTAAGAATAAAGACTGCAGTGGGGACTTCCCTGGGGGCGCAGAGGTTAAGAATCTGCCTGCCAATGCAGGGGACACGGTTCGATCCCTGGTCCGGGAAGACAAATAAGCCCGTGCGCCAGAACTACTGAGGCTGCATGCCACAACTACTGAAGCCCACGTACCTAGAGCCCGTGCTTCGCAACAAGAGAAGCCACCGCAACGAGAAGTCCATGAACCACAACACAGTGGCCCCCGCTCGCCGCAACTAGAAAAAGCCCGCGTTTAGCAATGAAGACCCAAAGCAGCCAAAAATAAAATAAAATAAAAAACTTATGAAAAAAAGACTGCAATGAATGAAAAGTCATCAAATATATTTAAATCTATGAGTTTATGATGATATTAAAAACTATTTTGTCACATTTGGTGGATGATAGGAAAAGAAATCATTATCTTGTAGATTCACATGTAAAGAAAAATCACCAACCATTTATTCTGTCTTTCTTATATGAACGTACTGTTGAGTAACCAAATAGTAGATGCTGAGGAGTGTCTTTATTATATTAGTATTCCAGCTGACTAGTGAAAATCACGTAATAGAATATCACCGTTTTGCAATAGGCAAAGAATTAACGCATCTCAGCTTTGAGCATTAATTTGTCACTGAAAGAGAGATAACAAACTTATTATTTGCCTTCTGATGAAAAAGGCAAATGCCATCCCCCAACGTTTTGCCAAAAAGCCTAGAACTTGAGCCTGATCAAACCTCTGGATCCAGTCACCAATTTGCAGGAAATACAGAGGTCCGAGGAACACGTTGAATTCACTTTGAATATGCGGTTAGCAAAATCTGTACTGTGGGAAACTATGGGTCAAATGACCCAACAGATAAATTATAGAGACAAGAAAGGGAAGAAGATATAACCAGTAAATTAAAAAACTAAAAATCTTAAGAAATGTTAGATTTTAAAAGTGGGCATGGCAAAAATAGGGTTTCTAGGGATGCAGCCCTGGCAATGAAACTATAAAAATGCGCAAATAGTTGATCGCTATAAAAGTCAAGATAGTACTTAATTTGGGGAGAGAGACAGTTGTGATGGGGCATAGGTGGAGGGGTTTTTGAGGTGACTGTCAATGTTCTGTTTATTGACCTGGATGGTGTTACAAGGGTGTGCGCTTTATAACAGTTCATTAAGCTGCACATTTGTTTTATGTGGTTTTCAGTATCTGTAATTGTGTTTTATTTTACAAAAAAGGTAAGAAAAAAATCCCCACCATTTAACAATGAAATCTCAATTTTTTTTTTTTTTTTTTGCGGTACGCAGGCCTCTCACTGTTGTGGCCTCTCCCGTTGCGGAGCACAGGCTCCGGACGCGCAGGCTCAGCGGCCATGGCTCACGGGCCCAGCCGCTCCGTGGCATGTGGGATCTTCCCAGACCGGGGCACGAACCCATGTCCCATGCATCGGCAGGCGGACTCTCAACCACTGTGCCACCCAGGAAGCCCACAAGATAATACTTTTAAGAACCGAAATTTATCTAGAAAGGTCAGGGATTTCCAAATTTCAAAGGGCTCCTTTATATATTATTAGCTGAGCCTGGTGGATTCAGATAATACCACCTCACCATAAGCCACAGGAGGCAAAGGCTTGAGGGTCTGGCCAAAGAAACTTCCATTTAATATCCTTTACCATCACCACACCCAATAGGAAGTAGAGGGAAATACTCTCCCTAGGGGAAACTGGAGTGCTTAAATCCACTTCCTGCAGCAGCAGCAGGAGGAGGCCTTAGAGCTCCACCAGAGCCCACACCTTGCCTCTGCCAGCCAGGTTGATGATGGACCCACCAGCAAGCTAGAGACAGAGGCCTTCCTCCTGGAAGACAAAGGCCTGCTGGTCGACCTGAACATCTAGGAAGTAGAGATAAGTAATGTGAGAAGGACAGGGGCAAGAGAATCTCTTGCTACATACACCCAGATTGGTCTGGAGAAACTGCCAGAGAAGAGGGCATTTACTTTTTGCCCTCAGACTGCAGCCCAGGAAAATTGCTAACAGCATCGGCACAGCACATTATGGTGCCACCTGGAGGAGGTTTTAGAAATGGCTGAGGGAAGTGGCTGAGCTTCTCCCTCTCCTCTCCTATGGCATAAAATAGACCCAGAAGGTCCCCAAGTTCCCTTGTGTCTCTAGTGAAGACAGGAAAACCAGTGATGAGCTGCGAGCCCGAGAGACCCGTCAGGAGTAGATCCCTATGCAGAAGGCAGTGGGAGGGGCTGTGTGTGAACAGCCTAAACCTAGGGATCGGATGGAAGATTTGGCTGAGATGAAGGGCTGAGTCAGTGGGGCTCTCGACAGGACCAAGAGGTTTCATCAGTCACGGGATCACACACAATGAGGGACATCGTCCTAGAAGTCAGTGAAGGTCCAGCGCCGAGCCCTACCTCCTCACGCTCCTGCCCCAGGATCTTTGCACGTCACGTTCCCTCCAGCTTGAATGTTCTTCTCCACAAATCCACATGGATCACCCCTTATTCTCCCTCAGGTCACAGTGACCCATTCCATGAGCACCCCTTTAAAACAGCAAATCCACACCCCCCCGGTATTTGCTATCCCCTTTCTCACCTATTCTGCTCATTATACTCACCACCTGACATTTTGTATGTTTCAGTTATTTAAAAATTTTTTCTGTTTCTCTCAGTAGAATGTAAACTCCGAGAGGCTGAAGACTTTGCTTACCTTGTTTTGTTCTGATATGTTCACTGTGCTACCTCCTGCACCTATCAGAGTGCCTAGAACATGAAATCCATTCAATCATGTTTACTGAATGAACCAATAAATTAAATCATGACGTATCAAGTTACCTTCTCCTGAACCCAGGGGCTATCCTGGGAAGGAGCAGGGGAGCAGAAGGAGAAGTGCTCAAAGACTGAGTATTTATTCAAAAGAGACTGAATTAACTTGAAATGGTTTTAAACCAGGACTGATGAATATTTATTTGACTGCTGAGTTTAGGCACAGTCCCTAAGTGCCCTCCACCACCCCTCTCCCTAAACTGTCCCATCAGCCGGATGGAAGTTCCTGGGAAAATTTAGATGAGTTATATAAAATGAAGAAGTTACACTTGTTTTCGCATACCAAAATTTCAGTGTGTTCAATGTTGTGCCCCCAAACTGATATTACTATATACACGCCTTTGTTGCAGCAGACTGAGAAGTGAGGAAATTGCAATTCTGAGCCGCTGAGCTGCTTGCTGGAGGTCACAGAGTTAGAAAATGGTTGAGCAGTTTCTAACCTGGGTTCTAAGTTTCTAACCTGGGTTCTAAGGCTTTCCTGTCTATCCCCAGCTGAGTGGTGTTTCAGGCATTTGCCACAGGCAAAATACAAGGGCTGAGGTGAGGAAATGCACACCTTCCGACCCTGTGGACAGGTGAGCTCAAAGCCTTGGCTGGGCAGAAATTTCTGCCAGGTGAGCAAGAGGGGCCAGGTAGGTATGCTAGAGTTGGTGGAATGGGCAAGTCTGACCATGGCCCCCCTCTGCTACAGCCTTCCCATGGCTCCCCCACCTGGCATTCAAGGCTCATCAAGACCTGGACATTGAGTGCTTCCTCAGCCCTACCCCTTGCCGCACCCCTAACCCACCCCTCCGTTCTGTACCAGCTCACTGAAGGCACAGTGCTCTCTCCCACATCCGGGCTTTTGCATTAGAGCATTTCTGCCCGGGACACCCTTCCTACTTCCACCTCTTCTCCTTCCCCTTCTAATTTCTAACCACTTTTCAGGACTCAAGAGTATCCCTCCGGGAGGACTCTCTTGGCCCTCAGCCAGGGCTGGTCCCTCCCATGTGCACCCCAGGACCCTAGATCCCCTCTATCACAGCTCACGGCACTCTGGGTTGTAAATGCTATTTCATCCCCCCTGCCCGTGGGATTCCGTGACCAGGTCTCACTCTCCACAGCTCCCCCTCCCCTGAAGAGGTCCAGGTTACCTGGAGTGAGCTGGGACAAGAGGAGCAGTGCGGCCAGAGTCAGCAAAAGGAGCTTCATGGCTGGAAGTGGCCTAGTGAAGCTGCAAGTCCGATGCGATGGCAAAGCTAATGGGGGAGAGCTCTGGCCTCTCTGGCTCCCGTTCCCTTGGTCCAACCGGAACAGATGTCACCCGCACGTGCCCTCAGCCGCCCGTGGGTACAGCCCCCGCGCCCCCTGAGCCCCACAGAGTGCAGCCACACGTCCTGAAGTGGCACGCTTTCTTTTCTTCATTTAGGTCAAGCAACAAGGTCCGACCTCCAACCAAGGGACCACAAGGGGGCGCCACGCACACGGAGTCCGGAAGGTCGGAAAAACTTCGCCGAGAAGGTGGCACTGAACCGCGCTTTGAGGAATAAATACAAAAACGCCAGGCAGATGAGCCTAAATGGTGTTCCAGGCAAAGGAAAGTCTGTACAAAGGCTTCTGTTGGTGTTGAATATGAGAAGTATGATGTAACTGGGGCGAAAACCGGCAGGAGAACGGTAGTAAGAGATGAAGCTCCCCTGACCAGCCTGGCTGTGCCGTCTCAGAAGTACTAGCAGCCACAGCCCCCTGTCATCTGAGGGCTACCCATGGGGTCAGGCCTTCTGGACGCCAGGCTGTGCCCCTTCCTCGGAGGTCCAAGAACCAGCTATTGGGGGGGTCCCTCCTCTGAACTCTTAGGTTTTGAAAATCCGTTCTCTTCCCTCAATTCCTGCAGCCTGAGGGTGCTAGCTGCATTCTGTGGTTACTAATATCTGTTTCCTCAGGGTCCTCTTCTTGCTGTTTCTGCCTTCCGACAACAGTGTCACCAATTCCCTATATTAAATATCCTACGTGGCTTCCGTTTCCTGATTGGACCCTATTTGATACAGAGGTCAAGGGTATAAAATCATATATAAGGCTTACAAGACAAAATAACATTGAAAACCATTTCTGTAAGGGCAGAAAACAGATTGAGGAGGTTGAAGACTGAAAGGTAAGTGAAAGAGAGAAGTGTAAACAACTCTTTCTAAAAGCTTTACAATGAAGTGGAGACAGTAGCTAGGAAGGGACTCAGTGCCTAAGGCCTAGAAATCCATGACTGTCCTTCACTTCTGTTAAGGAGGCTCATTTTTCCAAACATAATTAAGGCTCAATCAGGGAAGCAGCAGAGCTGCTATCAGCATTATGGAACAAGGAATTTATTATAAGGATGAGATTCTATTCAATTGTGGGAGGAGCTGGGAAAGTAAAGATCTTTCTGGGTGGTAGTGGGGTCACTGAAGGAGCTGGTGTAGAAGTCCGTGAAAGGTTGTTTGCTCTTCAAAACTACTGCCTGTTTGAGTTCATAGAGAAGTGTTTAGTGGAGGGTCTGGGCCCTGGTCGCTTGGTCAACAGGGCTGACAGTTGGGAAGGAGAGTAGACATGCAGCAGAGAACAGCAAGGATAGACTGAAACCCGTAGACACCCCTCACCACCTCTAACCAATGACAACCTTCAGAGCACAAGGATGCTGCTTCGTGTCCACCTCCCCAATCTCTTGCAAAAAAAAAAAAAAAAAAGAAAGAAAAAGAAAAGAGTTTGTGGCAAAGCTTAACTCAATTCCATACAGGGAAAGGAATTGTAAAATGTAATTTCATCCTAGCTTGGGCTGTCTGAGTACCCGTCAGGCTGTGCTACAAAAACATCACCAAATGCATATGTTCAAACTAATTGAATTGTATACATTCAATATATGCAGTTTTTTGTCTACTCAACAAAGCTATAAAAAATTGCAAAATGCAATTTTCTATTCTGGTGGCTAGGGAATGGGGCAGAAATGTATCTGTTGGAATCTTTCCTTCCTGAGAGAAGAGACTCTACTGTCTAAAATGTCTGGATAGTGGACTTTCCTGGTGGTCCAGTGGGTAAGACTCCGTGATCCCAGTGCAGGGGCCCCAGGTTTGATCCCTGGTCGGGGAACTAGATCCCACGTGCTGCAACTAAGAGTTGGCGTGCTGCAACTATGAGCCCACATACCACAACTAAAAGATGCCACATGCCTCAACGAAGACCCGGTGCAGCCAAACTAAATAAATACATAAAATAAGCATTAAAAAAAAAAGTCTGGATATATATAGGATTTTGGTGTGGAGGGTGGGGAAGGCAGAGCTGAAAATATACAGTCCTGACTCTATGACTAACTTTCTGTGTCATCTTGGGAGAATCACTTTTTTTTCTGGGCCTCAGTCTCTTCGGTCAGGTATTTGGGGCAGATCTGCAGTAGGGAGTCATCATGTATACTTCTCTAGATCCTGAAATGACATAAAAAGTAAGAGAATGCGGGAATCTATGTTTTAAACACCCAAACAGGGCAAGGTAATTGGGTTTGCACCTGAGCGTAGTCTGGGTTGCCTTCAGTCTCCAAGTCTCTGAAACAGTTAGGTCAGAGGTCTTTTCCCTTGACCCCAACTCCCAAATACACTGTGTGGCTCTTGCAAAAACCACAGTCTGCCTCTGGGCCTGCTCCTTGCATAGTCAATGTACTACTTTAGCTCTGGTTTTGAAGCCTTTGTTAGCCTCCTGAGGACGCCAAAATATGTGTAACCACAGTGAGCATCTTAGTCACAGAGGACAAGGGAGGAGGGGAAGGCTCTACCACGTGTGTTCCCCTAGGCACACCTCTGACATCATAGCCTGTCCGTGGTGAGTCAGGAAGACCAACTTCCCAATCTTACCAGGAATCGAAGAAAAACAAATTCAAATGACAGGGAGGTATCATTTCTCCAAATTGGCAAGAATTCAATTTTATTAACAATTCCAGAATTTTCTATGATGTAGGGAAAGAGTAATATCTTGATCATGAAAATGCAAACTGGTGCAACTTTTTTGGAAGCGTGTTTGCCAATACCAAAATCCTTAAAATGTGCATGCCCTGCACTCCAGCAACTTCACTTCCCGGCCTGTGTAGTGGCCATCGGCATGCTCAGCAGTGATGTCCCTTTCTTCTAGTCACAGCCCCTTGATTTTCCTTTAGGGAACCACCTCTCCTTCACTCTCATATTCAGGCAGGGCTTCTAACCTTGCTTTTGGACATTCCGTTCTCCACTGATCAGAATCATCATTTAAAAATATAAATTAGATAATGTTGGTTTATCTGATGACTATCCTTTGTAATTTAGGATGAAATTCAAATTCTTCTCGCTGGCCTACCTGATACAGCTGCTGTGTACCTCTCTGGGTTTATCTCATACAAATTCCCACTCACTCCCTACTCTTCAGCCATGCTGGCCTTTATTCTTTCCATTGAACACACTAAACCTGTTTGTGCTTGCTATTCCCTTCAGCTGAAATATTCTTCCTGATTTTCTTGTGATTGGCTCCTTTGTTCCACTCATGTCACTCTATTTTGAATTTATCGAGCCCCTACTGTATACTAGTCCAGGATCATGAACTTTTTAAATTTATTTATTTATTTATTTATTTTGCGGTACGCGGGCCTCTCACTGTTGTGGCCTCTCCCGTTGCGGACGGAGCACAGGCTCCGGACGCGCAGGCTCAGCGGCCATGGCTCACGGGCTTAGCTGCTCCATGACATGTGGGATCTTCCCGGACCGGGGCACGAACCTGTGTCCCCTGCATCGGCAGGCGGACTCTCAACCACTGCACCACCAGGGAAGCCCAGGATCATGAACTTTTAAGTCCGATAGACTTAGGTTGAGTCCCTGACCTTCAAATTGTAAGCTTTCTGATATTGTATAAATAACTTAACCTCTATGGGCTTAAGGTTTTCACAGATAAAAAGAGATCTTAATGTTATCTAGCTCACTGAATTGTTAAAAAGATTAAACACATAAAGTTCTTAGGACAATACTTGAAAAAGAGTAACTTCTCAGTAATTGTTAATGACCATTCTATCACATATAATAATCACTTAATTAATCCCAAACTGTAGAGAAAACAGCATCTAATAAAAATGCCTGGGGCTTCATCTGGAAAGACTCAAAGCTTTTCCACTCACATCTGGCACCTGAAGGCTAGGCTCACCTGGGAATGTCAACCAAAGCATCTATGTGATCATTCCGTATGATTGGGCTTCACTGAAGTCCTACATGGGACCTCAGGGGTCCAAGAGTAAATGCTCCAGCAAACTGGCAGTAGGTTTTATGGCCTTTTATAACTGAGTCTTGGAAGCATCACTTTTGCAGAACTATATATACGTCCAGATTCAAGGAGATGGAAATTTCTTCTCTTGATGGGAGGCATTTCAAAAAACTTTCAATTATATTTTAAAAGCAACTTATGCACGTTAGACTTTCAAGTGGACATGTCAAGTTAGAAACATTATGAGTCAAAAGAGATTGGAGAAGAGCTTAAGGCTATCAGGACAACTTTTGGAGTTTTCAGGTTATGGTTGGGGAAACTGAGACTCAGGCTGTTGAAGTGATTTACCCAATGCCAGTTACATAACTAACATGAGGAGGTGTTGGGATTACATACTAGCCTGAATATAGGCTTGCAAATAACTCCCTGCCTCCTGGACAATCATGAATATTAATACAAATGCATATTGTATTTATTTGAATCTCTCTAATAGAAAACTGGGGGTAGACAGCATTATAATGGGGTCTTATTTTCTGGGATTGTTAAAGAAACTGTTAAGCAGGAAAATTAATCCCCAGGCCGAATTCTCACTCCATTGTTTCTCTCTTTTTTATATTTAGTTTAAATTTTCATCAAAGTCATACATCCACATGATTTTAAAAATTCAATTTATTTAAACTAAAAACAAAACCAAAAACATTCATCCACGTGATTTTGAGTCAACTTTGAATAAGAAATTATAATAAAATATAGAAGTCACACATTTCTCTTTCTCCATTTCTTGCTCTCCAAAGAAAACCACTTTCACATCTTTTGTTTGTTTCTTTGGATTCTATTTCCATATTTATAAGTAATATGCTTACCTGTATTGCTACTTATTATTTCTTTTTTCAGTTTCAGGTATTATCCATTGAATTCCTGCTATGAAAGATGAGAATTTAGCTGTCTTTCATCTCTTTTGAATACTTTCAGAATCATTAGTTATTTATTTCATCAATTTTATCTTCCTGGCAGCCTCTCTCCCTGGGCACTTGGACCTGCTCTTCTCTGAATGGATGGATTCTATATCTGGTGACCTGCTGCCATCCTGGGGTTCTCTTTGAGAACCCATGGATGAATGTCCTGCTTTTTGGATCCAAGGTCTTCCTTGTTCTACTCCTTTATTTTGGTAGAGCATCTCCTGGTAGCTTCCTGAAAATGTCTGACTTCATGTACTAATCTCACATTTGGTTAGTAGTTTGGTTGCTCATTTCATATTGGAAGTGTTTTTCTCTCTGAATTTTGAAGGCATTGCTCCACTCGCTTTCTGCTGAGTACTCAGTGGGCCCTGTCAATCTGGAAACTCATGAACTTGAATTCTAGGACACTGTTTTCCTTGACTTATTTCTTTGATGATTTCCCACCCTTTGTTTTCCTGCTCCCTATTCTGGAATTGTTATTTTTCAAATGTACAATTCCCTGATTCTCTAATTTTCTTATATTTTTCTCCATTGCTTTTTTCTCTGCCACTTTATTCTTATCTCTAGACATTTCTTTGTATGTTGTCTTTGTATGTTGATTCTCTAAAGTTTTTTTCTCATTCTTTCTTTTTTTTTTTTTTTTTTTGCGGTATGTGGGCCTCTCACTGTTGTGACCTCTCCCGTTGTGGAGCACAGGCTCCGGACACGCAGGCTCAGTGGCCATGGTTCACGGGCCCAGCTGCTCCGCGGCATGTGGGATCTTCCCGGACCGGGGCACGAACCCGTGTCCCCCGCATCGGCAGGCGGACTCTCAACCACTGTGCCACCAGGGAAGCCCTCTCATTCCTTCTTTTTTCTTCCTTAAAAAGTAGCATCCTGTTCTTGTTTCATGGTTTCTCTCTTGTACTGGCCAGATTTCCCTGGGAAGAATCCTCTACAATCCTGATACATTGAATGTGTCCCCCTCTAAATTCATATATTGAAGTCCCAACCTCCAGTGTGATAGTATTAGGGGGCAGGGCCTTTAGGGAGGTGATTAGGTCATGAGGGTAGATCCCTTATGAATGAGGTTAGTACTCTTTTAAAAGAGACCCCAGAGAGCTCTCTTGCCCCTTCTGCCAAGTGAAGACGCTGTGAGAAGGCCGTCTGTGAACCAGATGCTGAATCTGCTGATGCCTTGATCTTGGACCTCCCAGGCTCCAGAACTGTGAGAAATAAATGTTTATTGTTTAAACCACCCAGTCTGTGGTAGTTTGTTATAGCAGCCTGAACAGATTAAGAAACACGGTATCTGTGTCTTCAGGTTTTTTCTGTGAGATTGTGCCAATTTCCCTGGGAAGAATCCTCCACAATCCTGCTCAGAAGGTATACGTTTGCCTGTCACTATCCTCAAGGTTGAGATGGGGAAGAAAGCTGGGTTTTAACTTTATATATAAAATTTTACTTGACTCTCCTGGGTTCAGTATGATACCCTTGCTCTCAACTGGCATTGTGTCCCCTGTGCCTCTAACCAGACACTCTTCGTATTAGCCTCCTCAGACAGTAACACTCTAGTTTTCTGCTGGGATAGTAGAGGGATAGTCATCACTCTACTATCCCAGCAGAGATGAGCAGATCACCGAGGTAATCTGCAGAGCTTGCCCACAGGGGATCAGATAGGGATGGAGAAGGGAGGCAGGGCTTACAGCAACCAGTGCTCAGATCTTGGTGGACCACATTCTTGCTCGCAGCAGAGGCTGGGCAGGGATCCCAGCCAGCAGCTTTGCTCATCTGCAGAGCCAAGCATGTGACCCCATGTGGCCAGGGAGCTCAGTTGCCAGTTCTGCCTGATTTGGGTCCCCAGCCAATTAGCCATAACAGCCATGAGCTCATTCTATTACCACCCAGGCAAGGAAGCAAATTCACACCCCTGCCCAACTGCTGAGTGCAGCCTCCAGTCCCCCTGATCAGGAAGCATGGCCAGAGATCCTGGGAAGCCACAGAGCCCATTCTACAGTCACGCTAGGGCAGGGAGCCAAGCCAGCAGCTCTGCCCAACTGTTAAGCATAGCCTCTGGGCCCATATAACCAGGGAGCCTGAACAGTGACCCTGGGCAGCCTTGGAATTCAACTTAGGGCAGAGTCTAGCCTACAGCTCTGCCCTGCAGCCCAGCCCAGCCTATGGCCTTACCCAATTGCTGAACACAGCCTGGGGAATCTAACCCAGGCAGGGAATCTAACCAGTGACACCACCCAATCATGGAGCATAGCATGTAGCTCCACCCAACCAAGGAGCACTGCCTCTAGTCTCATCCAACTGTGGGATACATCTGTAGGCCCCAACAGCAGAGCACAGCCTGTGGCTTGCCTGATTGTGAAGCCCAGGCCTGTGGCCCTGCTTAACTTTGGGACACAGCTTATAGACTTACCTGACTGCAGAGCACAGCCTGAGGCCTCCTTGGACGACAAAGCTCTGCCTGTAACCCCACCTGAACACAGAGTCCAGCCAGTGACACCATCTGGTTGAGGACCCCAGCTTGAGACCCCACCTGACCAGGAGGAATTGTGGAGCCTAGTCTGTAGCCATTCCCAATTGTGGAGTACAACCCGTGACACGTCCCTGCCAGGGAACACAGCATGAGAACCTGCACACTCAGAAGTAATTGCAGAGCCCTTCCAGTGGTCTCACCTTACCACAGAGCACAGCCATCAGCCCTGCTTGAATGCAGAGCCTAGCCAGCAGGTCCATCCAACCATGGAGTCTAGCCTGATGCAATCCCTCCATCCCTCCAACCACAGAACATGTCACACTCAGTTGTTAAAAGTTGAAAGCTTTTCCTCTAAGATCAGGAACAATAAAAGGGTGCCCACCTTCACCACTTCTATTCAACATAGTACTGGAAGTCTTAGCCAGAGCCACCTGACGAGAACAAGAAATAAAAGGGATCCAAGTTGGAAAGAAGTAAAATTTTCTCTGTCTGCAGATGACATGATCTATAGCAAATCCTAAAGATGCCACCAAAAAACTGTTAAAACTAATAAATGATTTGAGCAAAGCTGCAGGATACAAAACCAATATACAAAAATTGGTTGTGTTTCTATACATTAAGAATGAATTATCTGAAAAAAAATAAAGAAAAATAATTCCATTTACAATAGTATCAAAAGCAATAAAATACTTAAGAATAAATTTAACAAAGGATGTGAAAGATTTGTACACTGAAAGCTACAAGACTTTGATAAAAGAAGTTGAAGAAGATACAAACAAATGGAAAGATATCTTTTGTTCATGATCAGAAGAATAAATATCATAACAGTGTTCATACTAGCCAAAGCCATCTGTAGAGTCAATGCAGTCTCTATCAAGATTCCAATGACTTGGGAGATTGGGATTGACATATATACACTACTATGTATAAAATAGATAACTAATGAGAACCTACTGCATAGCACAGGGAACTCAACTCAATGCTTTGTGGTGACCTAAATGGGAAGGAAATCTAAAAATGATTGGTTATATGTATAAGTATAACTGATTCACTTTGCTGCACAGCAGAAACTAATGCAACATTGTAAACTGTATTCCAATAAAAATTAATTTAAAGAAGATTCCAGGGCTTCCCTGGTGGCGCAGTGGTTGAGAGTCCGCCTGCCGATGCAGCGGACACGGGTTCGTGCCCCGGTCAGGGAAGATCCCACATGCCGCAGAGCGGCTGGGCCCGTGAGCCATGGCCGCTGAGCCTGCGCGTCAGGAGCCTGTGCTCCGCAACGGGAGAGGCCACAGCAGTGAGAGGCCCGCGTACCGCAAAAAAAAAAAGTTTGGCTTTCGGCATTCTAGGCTAATGGTAGGACTCACTTCTTGGCCCTCTTGTGGTTGTATGGGGCCATGTCACTGTTGTAGGCAGTGAGTTATGAACTATGCATTACTTCCAAGGTCAGGGCCTATAACGGCCAGTGCAAGGCCCTCCAGAACTCTCTTTCCATCTGCCATGGTGATCAGCAACACTTGAGTGGCTATTCAATCAGTTTGGGTTTCAGAGTGAGAAGATATGGAGAAGTGTCACTAGCAAACCTGCAATGGATATGCAGCATGAATGAAAATTAAACCTTCGTTCCTATAAGCCACCAAGATTCTTTTTTCGGTTACTGCATCATAACCTAGTTTATCCTAATATATTGGATATTAGGGGATACTAACCTATACAGCTCTGTATTTCTGGTGCTTAATAGAGGACCCTAATACCTAGTATATGCTTAATCGAGATTCAATTTATTTGGCAAACATTTCTTGAATGTTTTCGAAAGGATATGAAGTTCATTTAAAAATGTTTGCTTTCCTTTTCCTAAAAAAGCTGTAAGCATTTTAAGGACAGGAACCCTCTTAGACAGTTCTTCTCCCATCACCTCCCCAGCGCCTTAGTCCTTAGTCCACAAGAAACTCAAAATGGCCTGGGTAGTTTTGGATGGGGTGAAGTTAAAGAAGGACATTCTAGGAGGGATGAAAATATGACCTGACATGGAGAGATCAGTGTATGGTTCCTGGGAAAGAAGACAGTGAAATGAAGTATTGAGGGAAAGAGCAACTTCTAGAAAAGTTTAGGCAACAGTAAAGATAAGAAACCAGGGAAGACATCCTGGGAGGAACAAGGAGAGCTGGAACAGGGATAAGCTTGGAGACACTCTCTGATAAAATGTTGGGAACCTTCCTTATCATCTTTCACTAGAGCTCAAACAGAGTTACATCGTATACACTCCAGACACAGAGGAGAGATCTGTCCTTGAGCTTGGATTCTAAGTAATCACTTAGACTTGAGACCCAAAGTTTTGATAATTTCAACCTTGATTTGGAAAAGCACAGGGAGCAGAGAGGTCTCTGAATCACTGACAATCCTTGTCCCTTTTATTGAATATTGACTATGTTCTCAAGAAGGAGAACAGGGGAGCTTCAGGGAGGAAAGAAGTCAAGTCAGATGCTTCAAGAAATCAAGAAAGGTGAACATTCATAGTAAATGACATTGAGGGCTTCCTGTCTACCAGGTACTGCTCTGTGTGCTTTACAGAGGTTACCTCTTAATCTTCACAGCAAACCTCCTGAGGTCAGTAATATTGTCTCCTTATCAGAGATGACAAAACTGAGGTTCAGATACACTAATTGGCTTGTTCAGCATCACATGGCTAATAAGTGGCCAAGTGAGAATTTGAACCCAAACTTGTCTGTCTCCAGAGCTCATGTTATTTTCATTACCCCGCACAGCCTCTGGTGATAGACCGTCAAACATCATTTCAAGTAACATGAACCACGCCCATCCCCCAACCCCAGCCTATCTATTGCCATTGCTAATTACATTTAGTACCAGGAGTCAGAGAGTTGGAATGTAATAGAAAGTGAGAAAATTTCTAAGCCTTGTTTGGACCAGTTAGTTTCATTTTCTTTCATCACTCCCCTCCAATATCCCCCACCCCTAAAAAAAAAGGAGGGAAATGTAGATTATTTACTTCCCTTCGATGCAGTGATAGAAGCGGGAAAAACCAGGGGCTGGTGGCAGAAATCTGAGAAAGGAGTGGAAGGGTCCTGGGCAAGATGTGATGAATCCACTGGAAACATAAGAAAGTTCATTTTCTAGGCTAGGCCCACTCCAACTAGGGAGGCCAAAGCAAGAGTCGATGGCCAGGCAGGGAACAGATGCAGAGTTTTCTGAATCTCAGACACCACCTTATCTTGCACTAGGCCAGAGGTGGCAACAGTACCCACTTAAGGCTCAGGAAGAGGTAAATCGTGTTGAGTAAAGGCCACAGCACTGCAGGAGCATATTTAAAGAGGTCAAGCACGTTCAATTGGCCTCAGGGCCAGGTTTCTGACTACACCTTCAGTATGGGGACTTTGGGCTCCTGAACATTTCATAGCAAAGTCCACTCATCAGCGTGAACCCCTTCCTGCTGAATGCCTCCTACTTTTCCACATCCTCAGATAATCTTCTCAATGGAACATTTATAGACTCGTTTTTTTTGGCTGTGCCGCATGGTCTGTGAGATCTTTGTTCCCTGACCAGGGATTGAACCCAGTCCCTCAGCACTGAAAGCATGGAGTCCTAACCACTGGACAGCCAGGGAATTTCCTAGACTCCTTCTTTCTAATTTCATAATTTTATCTGGAAAGCACACATTCTCACAAAGATTACCTCTAATCTTTATTCCTTTCTCTCTCTTTTTTTCACTCTGCTTCCATAATTTTCTTTGCTCCTTTTCTTTTCTTACTGACAAGCATTCACCTCACTCATCAAGTACATATGACTTCATGTTTGCCAAAAAAGAAAAGCTCAGATTTGCAGATATCAGTGAGGGAGGCAGTTCTATTATTTTCTGTCCTTTCACAATAGTTTATCTCTATTAGCTAATAAATCAGATTCTTTTTAGCCAGTCAGATTATTTTCTTGGAGAGCTTTGAATGAGAGCCATGGCAAAATAGTTGGTTATCAGTAGAGATGAGGAAGTGGAGATGCTGAAGCTTAAGAATGCTGGACACCCCAGAGATGGAGATGAATATAGCTCAGGTGTGGGGGAGTCCCTTTTTAGCCTGTGGAGAAATCAGGCATTTTGTCTTGCAGTACCTTACTCCAGTTGGGGAAGTGTTTGTTATAAGAGTCTCCTCTATTGCTGAAAACCAGTGTTGATTCTGTTAAATAATGCACATAATGGATTCAGTTCATCCCTTCATTAGGCCACCTTATTCTGCTAATCAGCGATCACAAGAACAAACGTTCAAGGCTATGATGGAGTTCTTTACCGGAGGAGAAGTAGATCTCAAAACAGTGGTTCAGTGTTAGGGGAAACTCTGTGCCACTAAGGGTTCTTTGGATGTACAAAGGAAGTCCTTTCTAGACTAAAGCTTCTGTAAGAATGGTGCCCCCGTGAGTTTCTCCTCTTCTCTCTTCCCAGTCCTACAAGACTCTCAGCTGGGTACCCTACCCGTCTAACTAGAAACAACTTCGTTCATCAAGAATGGAGGAATCTGTGCCCTTTGGTCTTGTAAACTCAAATGGCACCTCAGGTTTCTTTTCTACAGCCCTTTCTGGAATGGGAGGAAATGAGTTCCAGGGCTGATTTCCTCACTACTAATCCTTAGAAGTAAGCCCCTTGTCAATAGAGCTTTTTCTCCTTTCTTTTAGCCCTCTTTTCCCAAGGGTTGAGTTAATTATTATGGCAAATTTGTCATCATTGGTCTTATACAAAGCCTTTCTCTTGTTTTATTTTACTGATTTATTGATTTTTACCCCCATAATCAACTCCCACCCATGTTCTGCATAGGCATCTCTTCCTATGTTTTATTATGTATATTATAGTGTGTATATCTCTTTATTTTACATGTGTGGTTTTCTGTCATATATCTCATTCTTATTTTTTTTAATTGCTTTTTTTTTTTTTTTTTTTTGGTACGCACGCCTCTCACTGTTGTGGCCTCTCCCGTTGCGGGGCACAGGCTCCGGACGTGCAGGCTCAGCGGCCACGGCTCACGGGCCCAGCCGCTCCGCGGCATGTGGGATCTTCCCGGACCGGGGCACGAACCTGTGCCCCCTGCATCGGCAGGCGGACTCTCAACCACTGCGCCACCAGGGAAGCCCTAATTGCTTATTTTTAAAAAAACCAGCTCTAGTTTTTAAAGAAGTCAACTTTACTGAGGTATAATTTACATAAAATAAAACACACACCCCCATTTTAAGTGTAAAGTTTGATGAGTTTTGACACCTGTGTTTAGAACATTTTCATCATCCTCAAAGTTCTCTCATAACGGTTTAGTAGTTACCAAAAGGGAAGAGGCAAAATGTGGAGGGGAGGGCAAATTGTGTAAAGTGGGTCAACTGTATGGTGATGATGGAAACAAAACTTTTGGTGGTAAGCACGGTGTAGTGTATACAGAAGTTTAAATACACGTAAAACTTATGTAATGTTATAAACCAATGTTACCTCACAAAAAAGATTTGGGGAACCAGACACAGAAAGACAAATACTGCATGATATCACTTATGTGTGGAATCTGAAAATTTTTTTTTTATTTTTTAAAGTCCAACTCATAGAAACAGGGAATAGAATGGTGATTGCCAAGGGCTGGGGGCGGGGTGGTAGGTCAAATCAAGAGAAGTTGGTAAAAGGGACACATTTCAGTTATAAGATAAATAAGGCCTGAAGAGCTAATGTGTAACATGGTGGCTATAGTTGATAATACTGCATTGTAAAATTGAAATTCGCTAAGACAGTAAAACTTAAATGTTTGTACCAAAAAAAAAAAAAATGGTAAAGATGTGAGGTGTTGAGATGTGAGATGATGGGTGGCTGTGTTAATTAACTGGATTGTAGGAATTCTTTCATAAGGTATGTGTATATCAAATCATCACTGTGTACACTTTGAATAAAAATTGACAGTTTTATTTGTCAATTATACCTCAATAAAACTGAAAAAGATAAGCTCTCTCATGACCCATCCTACTCAATGTCCATCTCCTCTCACCAGCTCCAGGCAACCACTGATACATTTTTTTATAACTGCAGATTAGATTTGTCTTTTCTAGAGTTTTACACAAATGGACTTATTCAGTATACAGCAAGTCCCCTACATATGAACGAGTTCCGTTCTGAGAGTGTGTTTGTAAGTCCCATTTGTTCGTAAGTCCAACAATGTTAGCCTAGGTACCCAACTCACACAATTGGCTATTGTAATAGGTTTATAATACTTTACACAAATAGTGCATAAAAAACAACCACAAAAATAAAGAAAATGTTTTAAATATTACAGTCCAGTACCTTGAAAAGTACAGTAGTACAGTACAACAGCTGGCATACAGGGGCTGGCATCTAGTGAAAAGGCAAGAAGAGTCACTGACTGGAGGAGGGAGAGGAGGTGGGAGATGGTAGAGCTGAAGGATCGTCAGCAGTAAGAGATGGAGGGCGAGCTGCAATTTCACTCACATCTGACACTGATGGTACAGGTTCTGGTTCCTTGCTGGATTCAATTCTATCTACGTTCTTGAAAAAATGATCCAGCGATATCTGGGTAGTAGCTCTTTTTTTCTCGTCATAGATGACATGGTAACACTGGATTGCATTCTGAACAGCAGCTGCAACCTTTGTGTACCGTTCTGTTTGGGTTCTGTGCCTCAAAAACTAACAATCCCTCCTCAAATAAAGAAAATCCTCTTGTCATTTCCTGCATGGTGAATCTCTTCGGTTCTTCAGTTACTTCTTCTTCTCTTGTCTCTCTTTGTCCTTTCTCTGAGCCTCCAATTCCATCAGGTCTTCATTAGCAAGCCCCTCGTGTTGCACAGCAAGGAATTCAACGAAGTTGTCCTCTTGCAGATCTAGCTCCAGCTTCTTGCTGAGGGTCAGTAAGTTGCTGAAGACCTCTTTGAACTCCTCATCCACCTTCTCAAATCCATGAAAATCTTGAATGCGGACAAATGTTCTTCCAAACCCCATTCATAGTGACGACCGTAACCCTCACGCCTAACAAAGTCAATGTGTTTTTTGTTTGTTTGTTTGTTTTGCGGTATGCGGGCCTCTCACTGTTGTGGTCTCTCCTGTTGCAGAGCACAGTCTCCGGACGCGCAGGCCCAGCGGCCATGGCTCACGGGCCCAGCCGCTCTGCGGCATGTGGGATCTTCCCAGACTGGTGCACGAACCCATGTCCCCTGCATCGGCAGGCGGACTCTCAACCACTGCGCCACCAGGGAAGCCCAAAGTCAATGTTTTTTATGGTCTTGTAGATGTTATAGTCCTTCCAAAATTGTCGCAAGGTTTTTCCTGATTCGTCACTCACCTTTACTGCCTGACAAAAAGTGTGATGTAAATAATATTTCTTGAAAGTCGCTATAACTCCCTGGTCCATAATTTGGATGAGTGATGTAGTATATAGTGGCAGATGCACTACTTTGATGTTGGGATGAAAGTTGTCCATGAATGGGGGGTGGCCCAGAGAACTGTCGAGCAGCAAAAGAATGTTGAATCGGATGTCCATCTCCAAGCAATATTTCTCTACCTCCGGGATAAAGTGGTGGAAAAATCAGTCCTGGAGAACGGCCTGTGTAACCCAGGCTTTGCGGTTACTCTTCCACACAATGAGAAGAGAGCCCTTGGCTATGTTTTTAAGGACTCTTGGGTCTCTGAATGAGAAACTAAGAGTGGCTTCAGCTTCATATTGCTGGGAGCATTGCCACCAAACAACACAGTTAGCCTATCATTTGCTGCTTGGTAGCCTGGCGTCAACTTCTCCTTACTGATGTAACTTTGGTCTGGCATCCTCCTCTAGTACAGTCCTATCTCATCCACATTAAAAACCTGCTCAGGTAAATAAGTACCTTCCTCAATAATTTCTTGAAGTGTTTCAGGAAATTCCTGGGCAGCTACCATATCTGCACTCACTGCCTCGCCACTTATTTTACATTGTGAGGGTTGGTTCTAGCCTTGAACCTATGAAACCAGCCATGGTTGGCATTAAGAGATGTGCCTTCTGATTCTTCACTGTGTTTCTTCTTCAAGTCTTCATAAGGGCTTTTAGTTTTCTCTTGAATCAGCATTAAGCTGAGCGGGACTTGACACTGATGCTGATCCTGTATCCACACACTGAGCAGTTTCTCCATCTCCTCCATCACTTTTCCATGCTTCTTCGATATTATTGTCGATGTCATCGCACAGCAGACTTCACGTGTTCCGTGATCTTGTCCTGTTCTTTAGAATTGTGCTGATGGTTTAATGATTCATGTTATAAGAACAAGCAATGTCTACCATCTTTTCACCTTGCTCCACGTTCTCAGTTATTTTCACTTTTGTTTCCATCGTTATCACTTGGCGCTTCTTAGCAGTACCTGCTACATCAACACTGCTCTTAAGCTTGCTTCCGGACATCCTGGGCTTGAAATAAAGATACTGTACTCTATACAGTACTGTACAGTAAGGTACACAAAAGCACAACCACTTGTACAGGGGGCACTCATGTGACAACATACGCCAGACACATGAACTAACTTACGTGATTGGACATGCCAACGCACGTTTGCATCTTTGAATGTTTGCAACTTGAAGGTTCGTATGTAGGGGACTTACTGTATTCCCTTTTCATCTGACTTCTTTTACTCAGTCAAATGCTTTTTAGATTCCTCCAGATCGTGTGTAGCAGCAGTTAATTCTTCTTTATTGCTGAGTAGTATTCTATTGTATGGCTATAGCATCATTTATTGTTTACTACTTGATAAATATTTAGGTTGTTTCTACTTATGATGGATAAAGCTGCTATGAAAATTCATGTGTCTGGGACACAGGACTTGATTTATCTGGAATAAATACCTAGGAATGAATTGCTGGGTTGTATGATAAGTGTATGTTTAACTTTATAAGAAATTGTCAAACTGTGTTCCAAGTGGTGATGCCATTACAGTCAGCACTAGTTTTTTTTTTTTTTTTTTTCCAGCACTAGTTTTAAACATCCATCCATACTTATTTGTATACACCCAATTCTCTAACTTACGACAGTTACATAACACTCTATGGAGTGTGTCCATCACGTTTTACCTTTCAACTCTCCCAATGACGGAGTCCAGATTATCTACAAATCCCTGTCACCATGACCTTTCTTTAACAGAAGTCCTGTGCATATTCTCTTATGGACATGTGTGTAGCCTTCTTTGGGACATGTACCCAGGAGTAGAATTTTTAGGTTAGAACAAATGCTTACACTTAATTGGACTGAAGGTCATTAGATTCCTACCCAGAATGGCTGCCTCTATCTCAGAGGAAGATCTAGGTTTTGTGGGGCCTTATACCTTTACAATTTGGGGATTCTTTTTAAGAAGAACACAAAATTAAAAATTCAAAGTTAGGTCCAAGAGTTAATATTTATTTAGAAGAAGCTAAGAAATTACAATAGATTATTGGGATCTCTTAAGATAATTTACCTGAAATGCTTACTTACCGATGTTTCCTGATTGCAACCTGGTTTTCCCTCCTTACCTAGAATATTTTAGAATTCCCATCACTCACATGGGTCCAAGCAAGTGAGGGGCCCTAAACCTTCACAGTTGTTTTGTCTCTGATCTACATCCCACCAGCAGCACGTGACTATTCCTCTATCCCATGTCCCTGACATTATTTGGCATTATTCATCTTTCTAATGTTTGCCAGTCGACATCTAGCTGGCTGCCTGATTTTGCATGGCCTATGAGCTAGGACTGGTTTTTACATTTGTAAGTAGTTGAATAAAAATCAAAAGAATAATAATTTTTGACATGAAAATTATGTGAAATTCAAATTTCAGTGTCTATAAATAAAGTCTGATTGGAACAGAGCCACACCCATTTATTTACATACTGTGTATGGTTGCTTTCGTGCTATAAATGCAGGGTTGAGTAGTTGTGACAGACTGTGTGCCCTATAAACTCTAAAATATTTACTACCTGGGCCTTGACAGAAAATGTCTGAAGACCCCTAGTCTAAAGCATTAATTTTTCTTGGAGACGACAGTCCTATTCTATATCGGAAGGAATAGTTTCTGATATAGTTTGTTAGTTTGTCTTTGTTTCTACCCATTTTGAAATGATAGACCCAGCCATCATTGTGCTAAAAAGCATTTGGCTCTTTTCTGATCTAACTGCTGACCTTATGGATTAGGACGCCATTTCTATGTAACACTCCACTCCAAAACTTTGGCTTAAAACAGCGATCCTTTATTATTGCTCATATGTCAGCAGCTAGCTGGAGTTTGGCTGGATTACTCTGCTTGAGGCTGGAGTGACAGGGGCAGCTCTATTTCTCACTGTAGATCTGTGGGTCATCTGGAATGCCTCTGCTCTCTGCTCCATGTATCTCTCACTGTCTTTGCACCATCAATGCATATTCTTCTCAAGGTGATGGCAGAGGCACGAAAGGGCAAATGAAAACATTCATCACCTCTTAAAGCCTGGGCTCAGAACTGGCACACTGTCTCTTCTGCCCATACTTCATCGACTAAAGCAAGTCACACAGCCAGGATGAAAATGAAGGGACAGGGAGTACCTTCCCTTTAGGATGAGACCTTGACAAAAGTGTGGATTCAAGTAGGGGTGAAGGATTGGGGTCAATAATGCAATCTGCAATACGTTATAAGAAATACCACAATAGTGGTAAATGGCTTTTCTCTGCTACCTACCAGGATGCTACTTGTTCTTATTAAACTTGTGCTGTTAAAAGTAAGGTCTGTGATCTTCCTGCTTATCCCACTTCACAAATGTTGACATTTTAGTTTCCAGTGGTGACGGCCATGGAGCTATCAATGTGTTTCCTTCTGCTTCTGCCCTTCTTTCAGTGTCCTTAAAATGAACCACTAACATATGGGACATCCTAAGATGTCCTATTGCTGGAAAGACCCCAAGGAACATAGAAGTACCATTTCTCTCTCTCTCTCTCTCTCTCTCTCTTCTCATTACCAGAAATGAATTAATAGTAAAAACAAACATATATAAATAGCTCATACAACTCAACTTCAAAAAAACAAACAACCAAGTTGAAAAATGGGCAGAAAAACTGAAAAAACATTTTTTCCAAAGAGGTAACGCAGATGGTCAAGAAGCATATGAAAAGATGCTCAACATTGCTAATCATCAGGGAAATGCAAATCAAAACCACAATATCACCTCACAATTGTCAGAATGGCTACATTAAAAAGAACACAAACAGCAAATGTTGGCAAGGATGTGGAGAAAAGAGAACCCTCGTACACTGTTGGTGGGAATGTAAATTGCCTTACAGTCTGCTACCCTGGGACCTGGTTCCACCAACCAGTGGGTTGGCAACAGCCCCAGGTGTCCCTGGGCCCCCAAACAAGCTGTACTCGGGCCCATCTCCACCCACCAGCAGGCTAGCACCAGCCATGGGCCCCAAGGGCCAGGCAGCCAGCCACACTAGGACTTGTTCCCACTCACTAGTGGACAAGCACCAGCTTCAGACACTCCAGCTGTGCTGGAACCAAGCCCCACATACCAGTGGGCCAGCAACAACCCTGGTCACCCCAAGCCACAGAGCCAGTCAAACCAGGAGTTGTCCCCATGCATCAGTGGGCTGGCAGCCTCCACATGAGACAAAGCATGACAGCCAACCAGGCCAGGGGCCTACCCTGCCTACCATCATGCCCACAGTAGTCAGCTATCCTGCAGCAGAACAGCCAATGCAGCCCACACAGAAGGCACCTCTAGAGCATATACCACTGTTAACCAGAGGAAAATGTGCTGCTGAGTCCCATAGGGTATCTCTTACACAGGGCCACTTCTCCAAATTCAGGAAATGTAACTGACCTACCTAATACATAGAAATAAAAACAGAGAATTAAGCAAAATGAGGAGACAGAGAACTATTTTCCAAAACCAAAAACAAGACAAAAACCTCAGAATAAGAACTTTATGGAGATAAGCAGTCTACCTGATAGAGTTCAAGGTAATGATCATAAAGATGCTCAATGAACTCAGGATAAAAATGGATGAAAACAGTGAGAAGTCTAGGGGTGCTGAACAGAAGCCAGTGAGTCCTGTGGCTGAAGCTGGCCCAATAGTGGGCAGGTAAGCCCCCAGCACTAATAGGTTAGGAGGGAGACTCAAAAATGGTGATGCTAGAACCAGTGTCTCTGTGGTAAAATGACTTCCCAAAATGGCTGCCACCACCATCTGTGTCCCCGGGGGAGTCCAAGTTGCCTCCTGCCCCGCTGGGAGGTTCTCCAAGTGGGTCTGACCCAGGCTCCTTTCAAATTCTTTCCTCTGTGCCAGGACTTGGAGTCTGTGAGATTTTGTCTGTGCCCTTTAAAAGCGTAGTATTTGTTTCTTACAGCTATCCAGTTCTCCCATATGCAAGCCCCACTGGCTTTCAAAACTGGATATTCTAGGGGCTCATCTTGCCAGTGCAGGAACCCCAGGCTGAGGAGCCTGATATAAGGCTTGGACCCTTCACTCCTTGGGAATACCTCTGCAATTGTGATTATACTCCCATTTTTGTGGGTTATCTACCTGGGATCAGGCATCTTGACTATACTGTATTCCTGCCCTTCCACTCATCTTGCTGTGGTTCCCTTTTTAAATCTTTAGTTGTGGAAAATCTTTTCTGCTAGTCTCCAGGTCTGTCTCATAGATGGTTATTCTCTAAACAGTTGTGATTCTGATGTGCCCACTGGAAGAGGTGAGCTCAGGGTCTTCCTACTCTCCCATCTTGGGCACACCTTCTCTATCAGTAATTACATTAAATGTGAATGGATTAAATTCTCAAACACACCCACACAGACTGGCTGAGTGGATTGAAAAAACAAGATCCAACTAAATGCTGTCTATAAGAGGCTCACTTTAGCTTTAAGAACATACATAGGCTGAAAGTGAAAGGACGGAAAAAGATGTTTTATGCAAGTGGTAGCCAAAGAGAGTAGAGCTGGCTCTATTTATATCAGAAAAATTAGACTTTTAGTAAAAATTAGTCAAATGAAAAAAAGGTAGTCACTACATAATGATAAGGGATCAATTAAAGGGATATAACAATTATAAATATATACACCTAAAATTGTATTACACAAATATATAAAGCAAATACTATCACGATTGAAGGAGAAATATACAGCAATACAATAATAGTAGAGATCTTAAATACCTCACTTTTAAAAATAGATGGATCATGCAGATGGAAAATCAATAAGAAAACTGGATTTTAATAATATGATAGACCAGATGGACCTAACAGACATTAACAGAATATTCCACTCAACAGCAACAAAATAAATATTCTTTTAAAGTACATGTGGAAATTTCCCATGACAAATCAATTATATGTTGGGCCACAAAACAAGGCTCAACAAATTCAAGAAGATAGAAATTATATCATGTAGCTTTCCAGACAACAATGGAATAAAACTAGAAATAAGTAACAGGAAAAAAACTGTAAAGTCCACAAATATGTGGAAATTAAATACACATTCCAGAAGAACAAATGGATCAAAGAAGAAACCAAAAGGAAAATTGAAAAGTACTTGAGACAACCAAAAATGAAAACTAAACATACTCAAAGTCTTGGGATGCAGCAAAAGCAGTTCTAAGATGGAAGTTTTTAGTGCCAACTATTTATATTAAGAAAAAAGACAGATCTCAAATCAATAACCTACTTTATGGCTCATGGAACTGGGAAAAGAACAAACTAAGCCCCAAGTTATCAGAAAGAAGGAAATAATAAAGATTACAGCAGAAATAAAAAGAGACTAGCAAGACAATAGAAAATGTCAACAAAACTGAGTTGATTTTTTAAAAACATGAACAAAATAACAAAGCTTTAGTTAAACTTAACCAAGGGGGGAAAAAAACATATTACACCATACACAAAATCAACTCAAAACTGATTAATGACTTAAATGTAAGACCTGAAACCATAAAACTCTTAGAAGAAAACATAGTAGAAAGCTATGTGAAATTAGTCCTGCAATGTTTTTTTTTAAATTTGACTCTAAAAGTACAGGCAACTAATGCAAAATTAAACATGTGACTACATCAAATTAAGGAAACAATCAACCAAGTTAAAAGGCAATCTCCAGAAATATTTGAAAACCATACAACTGATAAGTAGTTAATATCCAAAATATATAAAAAACTCATACAACTCAATATCAAAAAACAAACAAGACAATCAAAAAAATGGGCAGAAGACCTAAATAGACATTTTTCCAAAAAAGTCATACAGATGACCAAAAGGCACATAAAAAGATGTTCAACATCACTAATTATCAGAGAAAGGCAAATCAAAAGAAAAATGGTACAGCTGGACCTATTTGCAGGGCAAGAATAGAGATGCAGATGTAAAGAATGGACATGTGGATATGGTGGGGAAGGGGTGTGGGATGAATTGGGAGATTGGGATGACATATATACACTACCATGTGTAAAATAGATAGCTAGTGGAAACCTGCGCTATGTGTATAATGGAATGTTACTCATAAAAAAAGAATGAAATATTGCCATTTGCAGCAACATGGGTGGACCTAGAGAAACTAAGTGAAGTAAGTCAGAAAAAGAAAGACAAATAACATATGATATCAGTTATACGTGGAATCTAAAACATGATACAAATGAACTTATTTGCAAAACAGAAACAGACTCACAGACATAGAAAACAAACTTATAGTTACCAAGGAGAAAGAGGGTGGGGGAGGGATAAATTAGGAATTTGGGATTAGCAGATACACTCTACTATGTATAAAATAGATAAAGAACAAAGCCCTACTGTATAACACAGGGAACTCTATTCAATATCCTGTAATAAAGTATAATGGAAAAGAATATAAAAAAGAATATATATATGTATAACTGAATCACTTCACTATACACCAGAAACTAACACAACATTGTAAATCAACTATACCTCAAGAAAAAAAAATTTTAAAGGGCAACAATATGAGGTGGTGGCTGTGTTAATTAAGTCGATTATGTATACATATATCAAATCATCATGATGTTATCTTAAATATATATACAATTTTTATTTGTAAAAATATAAATAAAGATTCCTCTCGAGGAAAAAAAGGAATGAATATATGTGGCTTAGGGAAGGTAGAAGAACTGTTCGGGTGTTGCTTACAGAGAAGCATAAGTCTGGTTTGCAAGAAGAATCTTCTCAGCAAAAGGGGACATGTATAAAAAAGGGCAAGAAATATATTAATTCCCAAGAACACAAGTTGCTTGTGAGGTCCATGGTGGGCATTGAAAAGGACACTACTGAGGTGAGCAGGGGATTATCATAAAGGGAGTTTAGAATTGATTACTGTAATCACTGTACAGCTTTTGAAGGGTTTGGGAGGAAAAACAAAAATGTCAGATTTGGGTTTTAGAAATGATCCCCTGGCAACTGTATGGAAAGATTGGAGTGAGTCAAAAGCATAAAGAGAGACAAAGAGGTCAATAGGATACAAATGTTACAGTATGTGTGCATTAATCTTATAGGGTTGCCATAATAAAGTACCACAGACTGGGTGGTTTAAACAGCAGAACTTAATTTTCTCACAATTCTGGAAACTAGAAGTCAAGGTGCTGGTGAGATTGATTTCTTCTGAGGTCTCTCTCCTTGATTTGTAGATGTCCATCTCCTCTGTGTCTTCTCATGGATTTCCTTCTGTGGTGTGTGTTTCCTAATCTCTTCTTATAAAAATGTCAGTCATTTGGATTAGGACTCACCCTAATGATCTCATTTTAACTTAATTACCTCTTTAAATTACCTGTTTATCCTATCTCCAAATGCAGTCCCATTCTGAGGTACTGGGGATTAGGACTTCAACATATGAATTTTAAGGGATCACAGTTCAGCCCATAACAATGGTCAAGGAAAGATGATGGCTGAATTAGAATAGTAGAGGTAGGGATGGAGAATAGGTGCTATGGAGGCAGACTTGGAAGCTCTTTGTGGCTGACATGATGAGTGGGGGCAGGGAGCAGTGAGGAAGAAGAAGGTATCTAGGATGTATTTTAGGATTACGGTTTGAGTATTTATGTTGAGAGCACTCTCCTCTTTCTCAGTCTCTTTTCATTCTTCATGCCTTTGCTATCTAAGATGGCATCTTCTGAAGTCATAGGTAAAGAATGGATCTTCATCATAATTTAAAGAGTGAAAATGGCTTTAAGAGTTGAAAGGCATATGGATTTTATAATCTAATACTTCCATTTTGGGGCTGGACAAAGTAAGTAGTAATGTGACTTAGTCCCATCCTATTAACATATCTGTATTTCCCCTGCATCCTTTTCACTTCTTTGGGACTGTGGACATGGAGTCATGTTTATGAAACTCTCTAAGACTCCTGGGTCTACTTGTGGGCATAATTCCTCTAGCCAAAAAATACATTAAAACACTTAGTTCAAGAACAGGTAGGCTTGTAGGTATTATCTGCAGCCATTGGTGTAGTCTGGGTTGGAATTGAAGTGTTAATTGGAATCACTGTGCCTAGGTAATCTGAGATCCAGTCTCTAAGCCACTCCCCAGATATCCCAAGGACATCCTTTAAGGTTTGGGACATGAATGTTACCGCATATTATCACAGTGGGAAAAAAACTAGAGAACTGAAGTGAAATTACTTTGAGAAATGAGTTGAAGGGTTAGAAATTGACATTATTTGATGATTTATGTACCTTATCTTCAGTGTACATTCTCCAGTTATTATGTCAACAGAGGCTAGGGATAATATTCAACTTTAGACCTGACTGGCATTGGCCTCTAAACCAAGACTGTCTGCTAAATGGGAACAACTTCCTCCTTATTTGCAACTGGGGATAATTTCTATTTGTGCCTGGATATATAATTTAGTGCTGGGTTTGTTACACATTTTAACCACAAGAAGTCTCACAAAACTTTCCCTTTCACTACATCTTCAACATTAAGGAAGTAGATCCTGGGTGGGAAGAGTAAAGGGAAGCTTTTATTACTGCAGCAATCATTTTTCCACCTTAAGGAAGAATAATGTCTGAGCTCAGGCATCATGGGTTCAAAGTCCTGCTACTGAGCTAGATATTTGTACCACTTGGGGCAAGTTACTTAAACTCTCTGTGACTTAGTTTCCTCTTCTGACCAAGGGACACAATACTATTTCCTACCTCATGGAGCTATTGTTAGGGCAAAATGAACTTATATATGTAAAGTGCTTAAGACAAGGCCTTGCACACAGTAAGTTCTCAGTAAAATTTGAGGGGTTTTTGTTGTTCAGTTAGTTAGTTTTCTTGTTTTACTATTTTCCCCTTCCACTTGTTTGGGACAGGTAATTGTTGTCTCCTGGTCAGAAGGCATGCCAATCTTTTAACAGCCAAGTGTGATTAAGGGGTTGGGGTAAGGGGCAGATTCCAAGAGTGAGACAATAAGGCAGAGCCTTGGGGTAAACCTTGAGCCAAAGAGGCAAAAAAAGATTTCTGGATCACACTGGCCTGTCTCAACAATCCAGGATGAGACATTAGATAAGAATGTGTGACCACGGTGGAATTTGCAATAGCCTGGAAAACTTCCACATTCAGAGACGTACAGCATCTAGTTAGAGGCTTAGGAATTCAGGATTCAGATTCTATAAAACTGGTTTACCATGAGAACTGATATCCCCGTCATACCCTGGGACAACCTAGGGATGTTAAGCTATAGAGGACTGGGAGACAAGAAAGAATGATAGCTGGAATGAGCATATATATATATATATATATATATATATATATATATATATACATATATATATTTTAAGAAGATGTTGGGGTAGGAGTTTATTAATTAATTTATTTATTTTTGCTGTGTTTGGTCTTCATTTCTGTGCGAGGGCTTTCTCTAGTTGTGGCAAGCGGGAGCCACTCTTCATCGCAGTGCGCAGGCTTCTCACTATCGCAGCCTCTCTTGTTGCGGAGCACAGGCTCCAGACGCGCAGGCTCAGTAGTTGTGGCTCATGGGCCTGGTTGCTCTGCGGCATGTGGGATCCTCCCAGACCAGGGCTCGAACCTGTGTCCCCTGCATTAGCAGGCAGATTCTCAACCACTGCGCCACCAGGGAAGCCCGAGCATATATTTTTTAATGGATCATGTAAGGACCCAGTATCCTTAGCTACTAAAGATCTAAGGACCATGCAAGTGACCTGGATGGCCACCTTACTGACTCATTACAGTAACTGCCAAAACTCTCTTGTCAAAAGTCTTAAGTTGATGCTTAGCTGTACTTGCCATAGCCCTGTAGGTCATCTCTTCTTTCTTGGCAGGTTCTGATGGTTTATGCTTTGCAGGGATGCAGCAAAGCTTTCTTAACCCACATTTTTCTTTCTTCTTCTCATTTTCTTTGCAATGCTTCCTGCACCTGCCAGTTCCATAACCACACTTTCTGGCCCATCCATCTATCAAAATAAACAAATACATGAAAAAGTAAAGACAATTATACTAAAGACATTGGTAATTGCAGTAATAATGGTTAGAACAAACTACTGAAGTGCAATGGCATTCTTGGGAATATCAAATAAAGCTGTGCATGTAGAATGCTTACTGCTGGTCTTGATATGTATTAGATATGACTAGTTATTGCCCTTCCTCCAACCAGATCTAATTGGACTTTATTTTTATGCTTAGGATATTTCCATCTCCATCAATTTTCAGTCTCACCAACACTGGTTCCTCCTTGTTCCTAAATCTACATGCTTGCCAAGGAATGAGACTATGCCTTCAATCACCTGTTTTTTCCCTCTGCATTCATTATTCACTCAACAGTGAGTTTTGAGCACCTACCATGTGTCAGGCACTGTTCTAGGTGCATGCCCCAGATGACATCTGGAGCAGTACTTTGAACACTGAGTGATCAATTTGTATTGCTGATCGGCAGGCAGATGTTCTAAGCTCTACATAGGTCAATAGAACACAGAGTATAGACCCAGCTTCTTCAGCACATTAAGTTCAGTTGAGAGACCATAATATCTTGGTTTAAATTATGATTACCTTTACTTGTTTTTTCCTTCAAACTCCCCTCCTGGGAGATAACTCCTAATTTTTTATTTCTCACTAGGATATCTGGACTGGAAAAAAATCAGTCAGGATGACTGCACTCCCTCATCCATTCCAATTGCCCTCACTGTAGTTTAAGGCAGGTTGAAGCCAACTCAGGGTTAGCCCATGATTATCTTCTTTTGCTTCTAGAACAAATGAGTGATTAACAAATACTTTCAGTTTGAAAAGGTGAATCAAGAGAGGATGCAACTTCCAACAGCAATGACCCAAAGGGAAATCATGGAATTAGAAATCATAAACTTTAGAACCCCTGGGAAACCCCAAGTAGAAAACATTTTTGTTAGAAAGTTATTCACCACTTGGCCATGAAGTCTGTTGTATTGTTACAGTGCTTTGGCCACGTTCAATCTGGAATCCAGAATCTTCTGTCGTAGCCCAAGCTCCACACCTTGAGCCTGTTTTACAAACCTGTAGATAACCAACATCAACCTACAAAATTTTCACTATACACGCTAAGAGCAAGATGCCCCCTCTGATTGATTTAAAGGAGGATTCAAAGACAAACAACAATGGAGAGGCAAAGTAGTGGGACTGGTTACTGCAAGATGTGGTACAGAAATGGTATCAGTTGGAAGTGATAGATGCCTGGGATGAGAACATGTTGACATTTGGGACAGGATATTAAGGACACTAGGAATTTGGGGGTTGCTTTCTGCATATGGAAGGGGATTCATTCAAGAAACACTGGAGATATTCAAGATGGCAGGGGAGTAGGTGGACATGGAGTTCATCTCTCTCCACAGATACATCACGAATACATCTATAGATGCAACAATTCTCACAGAACACCAGTTGAAAACTAGCAGAAAAACTTGGACACCAGAAAGGACTATAAAGATCCCTTCATAACTAGTATCAAGAGATCAACTTTCAAGTGCTCAGATTCTTTAGTTTGCCTGATAAACCTGCTGTAGAAGATCTTTCTTTTTTTTTTTTTTTTTTTGCGGTACGCGGGCCTCTCACTGTTGTGGCCTCTCCCGTTGTGGAGCACAGGCTCCAGATGAGCAGACTCAGCAGCCATGGCTCATGGGCCCAGCCGCTCCGCGGCATGTGGGATCCTTCCGGACCGGGGCACAAACCCATGTCCCCTGCATCGGCAGGCGGACTCTCAACCACTGCGCCACCAGGGAAGCCCTAGAAGATCATTTTTGAAGGAACTTCAAATGGCAGAGGAGTAAGACGTGGAGATCACCTTCCTTCCCACAAATACATCAAAAATACATCTACATGTGGAACAACTCCTAGAGAACACCTACTGAACGCTAGCAGAAGACCTCAGACTTCCCAAAAGGCAAGAAACTCCCCACATACCTGGGTAAGGCAAAAGAAAAACGAAAAAAAAGAGACAAAAGAATAGGGATGAGACCTACACCTGTGGGAGGGAGCTGTGAAGGAGGAAAAGTTTCCACACACTAGGAAGCCCCTTCACTGGTGGAAACAGGGGGTGGGCGGGGAGGGGAAGCTTCGGAGCCATGGAGGAGAGTGCAGCAACAGGGGTGCAGAGGGCAAAGTGGAGAGATGCTTGCACAGGGGATCAGTGCCACCCAGCATCACCAGCCTGAGAGGCTTGTTTGCTCACCTGCTGGGGCGGGTCGGGGCTGGGAGCTGAGGATCAGGCTTCGGAGTTCAGATCCCAGGGAGAGGACTTCGTGAACACAGCCTGAAGGGGGCTAGTGCACCAAAGCTAACTGGGAGGGAGTCCGGGAAAAAGTCTGGAACTGCCTGTCAAGAGACCATTGATTTGGGGTGGGCAAGGAGAGGGGATTCAGAATACCACCTAAACAAGCTTCAGAACACCACCTAAATGAGCTTCAAAGATGGACGGGGGCCGTGGCTATCAGCGTGGATACCAGAGACTGGCATGAAATGCTAAGGTTGCTGCTTCAGCCACCATAAAGCCTGTGTGCAAGCACAGGTCACTATCCATAACCCTCCCAGGAGCCTGTGCAGCCCACCACTGCCAGGGTCCCATGATCAAGAGACAACTTCCCCCGGAGAACACACTGCACGTTTCAGGCTGTTGCAACATCACATCAGCCTCTGCCACAGCAGGCTCTCTCCATGTTCCTTACCCCTCCCTCCCCCCAGCCTGAGTGAGCCAGAACCACCTACTCAGCTGCTCCTTTAACTCCCTCCTGTCTGGGCAAAAACAGACGCCATAGGGTAACCTAGATGCAGAGGCAGGGCCAAATCCAAAGCTGAACCCAGGAGCTGTGCGAACAAAGAAAAGAAAGGGAACCTTTTCCATGCAGGCTCAGGAGCAGCAGATTAAGTCTCCACAATCAACTTGCTGTACTTGCACCTGTGGAATACCTGAACAGAAAACTAATAATCCCAAAATTGAGGCGATGGACTTTGGGAGCAACTGTAGACTTGGGGTTTGTTGTATACGACTGATCAGTTTCTGATTTTTATGTTTATCTTAGTATAGTTTTTAGCACTTGTTATCGTTGGTGGATTTGTTTATTGGTATGGTTGCTCTCTTTTTTTTATTACTTTTTACATTTTAATAACTTAATTTCTTTTTCATTTTAATAACTTTATTTTACTGTATTTTCTTTCTTTCTTTCTTTCTCTTCTCACTTTTCTTCTGAGCCATGTGGCTGACAGGGTCTTAGTGCTCCAGCTGGGTGTCAGGCCTGAGTCCCTGAGGTGGGAGAGCCGAGTTCAGGACATTGGTCCACCAGAGACAACCCGGTCCCATGTAATATCAATTGGTGAAAGCTCTCCCAGAGATCTCTGTCTCAACGTTAAGACCCAGCTTCACTAAACATCCAGCAGGCTCCAGTGCTGGACACCACATGCCAAATAACTAGCAAGACAGGAATACAACCCCACCCATTAGCAGAGGGGCTGCCTAAAATCATAATAAGTTCACAGACACCCCAAAGCACACCACCAGATGTGGTTCTGCCCACCAGAAAGACAAGATCCAGACTCATACATCAGAACACAGGCACCAGTCCTCTCCACCAGGAAGCCTACGAAACCCACTGAACCACCCTTACCAACTGGGGGCAGACACCAAAAACAATGGGAACTACAAACCCGCAGACGGCAAAAAGGAGACCCAAAAACACAGTAAGTGAAGCAAAATGAGGAAACAGAGAAATACACAGCAGATGAAGGAGCAAAGTAAAAACATACCAGACCAAACAAATGAAGAGGAAATAGGGAATTTTGTAGCAATACAATTCTACCTCAAGAAACAAGAAAAATCTCAAATAAACAACTTAATCTTACACCTAAAGCAATTAGAGAAAGACAAACAACAAAGTTAACAAAGGAAAAGAAATCATAAAGATCAGATAAGAAATAAATGAAAAAGAAATGAAGAAAACAATAGCAAAGATCAATAAATCTAAAACCTGATTCTTTGAGAAGATAAACAAAATTGAAAAACCATTAGCCAGACTCATCAAGAAAAAAAGGGAGAGGATTCAAATCGAGAGAATTAGAAATAAAAAATGAGAAGTAACAACTGACACTGCAGGAATACAAAAGTCCATGAGAGATTACTACAAGCAACTATATGCCAATAAAATGGACAACCTGGAAGAAATGAACAAATTCTTAGAAAAGCACAACCTTCCGAGACTGAATCAGAAAGTTATACATAATATAAACTGACAAATCACTAGCACTGAAATTGAAACTGTGATTAAAAATCTTCTAACAAACAAAAGCCCAGGACCAGATGGCTTCATAGGTGAATTCCATCAAATACTTAGAGAAGAGCTAACACCTATCCTTCTCAAACTCTTCCAAAATGTAGCAGAGGGAGGAACACTCCCAAACTCATTTTATGAGGCCACCATCACCCTGATACCAAAACAGGACAAACACGTCACAAAAAGAAAACTACAAGCCAATATCTCTGATAAACATAGATGCAAATTCCTCATCAAAATACTAGCAAACAGAATACAACAGCACATTAAAAGGATCATACACCATGATCAAGTGGGGTTTATCCCAGGGATGCAAAGATTCTTCAATATATGCAAATCAATCAATGTGATACAACATATTAACAAATTGAAGGAGAAAAACCATATGATCATCTCAATAGATGTAGAAAAAGCTTTCAACAAAATTCAGCACTGATTTATGATAAAAACCCTCCAGAAAGTAGGCACAGAGGGAACTTACCTCAACATAATAAAGGCCATATATGACAAATCCACAGCCAACATTGTTCTCAATGGTGAAAAACTGAAATCATTTCCTCTAAGATCAGGAACAAGATAAGGTTGTCCACTCGCACCACTATTATTCAACATAGTTTTAGAAGTTCCAGCCTCAGCAGTCAGAGAAGAAAAAGAAATAAAAGGAATCCAAATAAGAAAAGAAGAAGAAAAGCTGTCACTGTTTGCAGATGACATGATACTATACATAGAGAATCCTAAAGATGCTACCAGAAAACTAATAGAGCTAATCAATGAATTTGGTAAAGTAGCAGGATACAAAATTAATGCACAGAAATCTCTGGCATTCTTATACACTAATGATGAAAAATCTGAAAGTGAAATTAAGAAAACACTCCTATTTACCATTGCAACAAAACGAATAAAAATCTAGGAATAAACATACCTAAGGAGACAAAAGGCCTGTAGGCAGAAAATTATAAGACACTGATGAAAGAAATTAAAGATGATGCAAATAGATGGAGAGATATACCATGTTCTTGGATTGGTAGAATCAACATTGTGAAAATGACTCTACTACCCAAAGCAATCTACAGATTCAATGCAATCCTTATCAAATGGCATTTTTCACAGAAGTAGAACAAAAAATTTCACAATTTCTATGGAAACACAAAACACTCCGAATAGCCAAAGCAATCTTGAGAATGAAAAATGGAGCTGGAGGAATCAGGCAGCTGGACCTCAGACTATACTACAAAGCTACAGTAATCAAGACAGTATGGTACTGACACAAAAACAGAAAGATAGATCAATGGAACAGGATAGAAAGCCCAGAGATAAACCCACGCATATATGGCCATCTTATCTTTGATAAAGGAGGCAAGAATATGCAGTGGAGAAAAGAACACTTCTTCAATAAGTGGTGCTGGGGAAACTGGACAGGTACATGTAAAAGTATGAAATTAGGGGCTTCCCTCGTGGTGCAGTGGTTGAGAGTCCACCTGCCGATGCAGGGGACACGGGTTCGGGCCCCGGTCCAGGAATATCCCACATGCCGTGGAGCAGCTGGGCCCGTGAGCCATGGCAGCTGAGCCTGCACGTCTGGAGCCTGTGCTCTGCAACAGCAGAGGCCACACCAGTGAGAGGCCCGCGTACTGCAAAAAAAAAAAAAAGTATGACATTAGAACACTCCCTAACACCATACACAGAAATAAACTCAAGCTTTTTGTTTCCTGGTGCACGAGGAGAGGGGATTAAGAGCGCTGCTTGAGAGGGCTCCAGGGACGGGCGCGAGCCGCGGCTAAGATTGCGGAGCCCAGAGACGGACATGGGACGCTGAGGCCGCTGCTGCTGCCGCCAGGAGGCCTGTGTGCGAGCACAGGTCACTAGCCACACGCCCTTCCGGGGAGCCTGTGCAGCCCGCCACTGCCAGGGTCCCGGGATCCAGGGACAACTCCCCCGGGAGAGCGCACGGCGCCCTCAGGCTGCAGCGTCACGCCGGCCTCTGCCGCTGCAGGCCCGCCCCGCACTCCGTGACCCTCCCTACCCCCCGGCCTGGGTGAGCCAGAGCCTCCGAATCAGCGGCTCCTTTAACCCCGTCCTGTCTGAGCAAAGAACAGACGCCCTCCGGCGACCTACACGCACAGGCGGGGCCAAATCCAACGCTGAGCCCCTGGGAACTGTCAGAACAAAGAAGAGAAAGGGAAATCTCTCCCAGCAGCCTCAGAAGCAGCGGATTAAAGCTCCACAACCAACTTGATATACCCTGCATCTGTGGAATACCTGAATAGACAACGAATCATCCCAAATTAAGGAGCCCTGTGGATGAAAGGCTCTTGGTGCTGCAGCCAGGAGTCAGTGCTGTGCCTCTGAGGTGGGAGAGCCAACTTCAGGACACTGGTCCACAAGAGGCCTCCCAGCTGCACATAATATCAAACAGCAAAAATCTCCGAGAGATCTCCATCTCAACACCAGCACCCAGCTTCACTCAACGACCAGCAAGCTACAGTGCTGGACATCCTATGCCAAACAACTAGCAAGACAGGAACACAACCCCACCCATTAGCAGAGAGGCTGCCCAAAATCATAGTAAGTCTACAGACACCCCAAAACACACCACCAGACGTGGACCTGCCCACCAGAAAGACAAGATCCAGCCTCATACACCAGAACACAGGCACTAGTACCCTCCACCAGGAAGCCTACACAACCCACTGAACCAACCTTAGCCACTGGGGACAGACACAAAAAACAACAGGAACTACGAACCTTCAGCCTGCAAAAAAGGAGACCCCAAACACAGTAAGATAAGCAAAATGAAAAGACAGAAAAACACACAGCAGATGAAGGAGCAAGATAAAAACCCACCAGACCTAACAAATGAAGAGGAAATAGGCAGTCTACCTGAAAAAGAATTCAGAATAATGATAGTAAGGTTGATCCGAAATCTTGGAGATAGAATGGACAATAGAATGGACAAATTGCAAGAATCAGTTAACAAGGACCTAGAAGAACTAAAGATGAAACAAGCAACGATGAACAACACAATAAATGAAATTAAAAGTACTCTAGATGGGATCAATAGCAGAATAACTGAGGCAGAAGAACGGATAAGTGACCTGGAAGATAAAATAGTGGAAATAACTACTGCAGAGCAGAAAAAAGAAAAAAGAATGAAAAGAACTGAGGACAGTCTCAGAAACCTCTGGGACAACATTAAACGCACCAACATTCGAATTATAGGGGTTCCAGAAGAAGAAGAGAAAAAGAAAGGGACTGAGAAAATATTTGAAGAGATTATAGTTGAAAACTTCCCTAATATGGGAAAAGAAATAGTTAATCAAGTCCAGGAAGCACAGAGAGTCCCATACAGGATAAATCCAAGGAGAAATACGCCAAGACACATATTAATCAAACTGTCAAAAATTAAATACAAAGAAAACATATTAAAAGCAGCAAGGGAAAAACAACAAATAACACACAAGGGAATCCCCATAAGGTTAACAGCTGATCTTTCAGCAGAAACTCTGCAAGCCAGAAGGGAGTGGCAGGATATATTGAAAGTGTTGAAGGAGAAAAACCTGCAACCAAGATTACTTTACCCAGCAAGGATCTAATTCAGATTTGATGGAGAAATTAAAACCTTTACAGACAAGCAAAAGCTGAGAGAGTTCAGCACCACCAAACCAGCTCTACAACAACTGCTAAAGGAACTTCTCTAGGCAAGAAACACAAAAGAAGGAAAGGACCTACAATAATGAACCCAAAACAATTAAGAAAATGGGAATAGGAACACACGTATCGATAATTACCTTAAATGTAAATGGACTAAATGCTCCCACCAAAAGACACAGATTGGCTGAATGGATACAAAAACAAGACCCATATATTTGCTGTCTACAAGAGACCCACTTCAGACCTAGAGACACATACAGACTGAAAGTAAGGGGATGGAAAAAGGTATTTCATGCAAATGGAAACCAAAAGAAAGCTGGAGTAGCAATTCTCATATCAGACAAAATAGACTTTAAAACAAAGACTATTAGAAGAGACAAAGAAGGACACTACATAATGATCAAGGGATCGATCCAAGAGGAAGATATAACAATTGTAAACATTTATGCACCCAACTTAGGTGCACCTCAATACATAAGGCAAATACTGACAACCATAAAAGGGGAAATCGACAGTAACACATTCATAGTAGGGGACTTTAACACCCCACTTTCACCAATGGACAGATCATCCAAAATGAAAATAAATAAGGAAACACAAGCTTTAAATGATACATTAAACGAGATGGAGTTAATTGATATTTATAGGACATTCCATCCAAAAACAACAGAATACACATTTTTCTCAAGTGCTCATGGAACATTCTCCAGGATAGATCATATCTTGGGTCACAAATCAAGCCTTGGTAAATTTAAGAAAATTGAAATTGTATCAAGTATCTTTTCTGACCACAACGCCATGAGACTAGATATCAATTACAGGAAAAGATCTGTAAAAAATACAAACACATGGAGGCTAAACAATACACTACTTAATAATGAAGTGACCACTGAAGAAATCAAAGAGGAAATCAAAAAATACCTAGAAACAAACGACAATGGAGACACAACGACCCAAAACCTGTGGGATGCAGCAAAAGCAGTTCTAAGGGGGAAGTTTATAGCACTACAAGCCCACCTTAAGAAGCAGGAAACATCTCGAATAAACAACCTAACCTTGCACCTCAAGCAATTAGAGAAAGAAGAACAAAAAAACCCCAAAGCTAGCAGAAGGAAAGAAATCATAAAAACCAGATCAGAAATAAATGAAAAAGAAATGAGGGAAACAATAGCAAAGATCAATAAAACTAAAAGCTGGTTCTTTGAGAAGATAAACAAAATAGATAAACCACTAGCCAGACTCATCAAGAAAAAAAGGGAGAAGACTCAAATCAATAGAATTAGAAATGAAAAAGGAGAGGTAACAACTGACACTGCAGAAATAAAAGAGATCATGAGAGATTACTACAAGCAACTCTATGCCAATAAAATGGACAATCTGGAAGAAATGGACAAATTCTTGGAAATGCACAACCTGCCAAGACTGAATCAGGAAGAAATAGAAAATATGAACAGACCAATCACAAGCACTGAAATTGAAACTGTGATTAAAAATCTTCCAACAAAGAAAAGCCCAGGACCAGATGGCTTCACAGGCGAATTCTATCAAACATTTAGAGAAGAGCTAACACCTATCCTTCTCAAACTCTTCCAAAATATAGCAGAGGGAGGAACACTCCCAAACTCCTTCTACAAGGCCACCATCACCTTGATACCAAAACCAGACAAGGATGTCACAAAGAAAGAAAACTACAGGCCAATATCACTGATGAACATAGATGCAAAAATCCTCAACAAAATACTAGCAAACAGAATCCAACAGCACATTAAAAGGATCATACACCATGATCAAGTGGGGTTTATTCCAGGAATGCAAGGATTCTTCAATATACGCAAATCTATCAATGTGATAAACCATATTAACAAACTGAAGGAGAAAAACCATATGATCATCTCAATAGATGCAGAGAAAGCTTTTGACAAAATTCAACACCCATTTATGATAAAAACCCTCCAGAAAGTAGGCATAGAGGGAACTTTCCTCAACATAATAAAGGCCATATATGACAAGCCCACAGCAAACATCATCCTCAATGGTGAAAAACTGAAAGCATTTCCACTAAGATCAGGAACAAGACAAGGTTGCCCACTCTCACCACTCTTATTCAACATAGTTTTGGAAGTTTTAGCCACAGCAATCAGAGAAGAAAAGGAAATAAAAGGAATCCAAATCGGAAAAGAAGAAGTAAAGCTGTCACTGTTTGCAGATGACATGATCCTATACATAGAGAACCCTAAAGATGCTACCAGAAAACTACTAGAGCTAATCAATGAATTTGGTAAAGTGGCAGGATACAAAATTAATGCACAGAAATCTCTGGCATTCCTATATACTAATGATGAAAAATCTGAAAGTGAAATCAAGAAAACACTCCCATTTACCATTGCAACAAAAAGAATAAAATATCTAGGAATAAACCTACCTAAGGAGACAAAAGATCTGTATGCAGAAAATTATAAGACACTGATGAAAGAAATTAAAGATGATACAAATAGATGGAGAGATATACCATGTTCTTGGATTGGAAGAATCAACATTGTGAAAATGACTCTACTACCGAAAGCAATCTATAGATTCAATGCAATCCCTAGCAAACTACCACTGGCATTTTTCACAGAACTAGAACAAAAAATTTTGCAATTTGTATGGAAACACAAAAGACCCCGAATAGCCAAAGCAATTTTGAGAACGAAAGAAGGAACTGGAGGAATCAGGCTCCCAGACTTCAGACTATACTACAAAGCTACAGTTATCAAGATGGTATGGTACTGGCACAAAAACAGAAAGAGAGATCAATGGAACAGGATAGAAAGCCCAGAGATAAACCCACGCACACATGGTCACCTTATCTTTGACAAAGGAGGCAGAAATGTACAGTGGAGAAAGGACAGCCTATTCAATAAGTGGTGCTGGGAAAACTGGACAGCTACATGTAAAGGTATGAAATTAGATCACTCCCTAACACCATACACAAAAATAAGCTCAAAATGGATTAAAGACCTAAATGTAAGGCCAGAAACTATCAAACTCTTAGAGGAAAACATAGGCAGAACACTCTATGACATAAATCACAGCAAGGTCCTTTTTGACCCACCTCCTAGAGAAATGGAAATAAAAACAAGAGTAAACAAATGGGACCTAATGAAACTTCAAAGCTTTTGCGCAGCAAAGGAAACCATAAAGAAGACCAATAGACAACCCTCAGAATGGGAGAAAATATTTGCAAATGAAGCAACTGACAAAGGATTGATCTCCAAAATTTATAAGCAGCTCATGCAGCTTAATAACAAAAAAAAACAACCCAATCCAAAAATGGGCAGAAGACCTAAATAGACATTTCTCCAAAGAAGATATACAGAGTGCCAACAAACACATGAAAGAATGCTCAACATCACTAATCATGAGAGAAATGCAAATCAAAACTACAATGAGATATCATCTCACACCAGTCAGAATGGCCATCATCAAAAAATCTAGAAACAATAAATGCTGGAGAGGGTGTGGAGAAAAGGGAACCCTCTTACACTGTTGGTGGGAATGTAAATTGATACAGCCACTGTGGAGAACAGTATGGAGGTTCCTTAAAAAGCTACAAATAGAACTACCATATGACCCAGCAATCCCACTACTGGGCATATACCCTGAGAAAACCATAATTCAAAAAGAGTCATGTACCAAAATGTTCATTGCAGCTCTATTTACAATAGCCCGGAGATGGAAACAACCTAAGTGTCCATCATCGGATGAATGGATAAAGAAGATGTGGCACATATATACAATGGAATATTACTCAGCCATAAAAAGAGACGAAATTGAGCTATTTGTAATGAGGTGGATAGACCTAGAGTCTGTCATACAGAGTGAAGTAAGTCAGAAAGAGAGAGACAAATACCGTATGCTAACACATATATATGGAATTAAAAAAAAAATGTCATGAAAAACCTAGGGGTGAAACAGGAATAAAGACACAGACTTACTAGAGAATGGACTTGAGGTTATGGGGAGGGGGAAGGGTAAACGGTGACAAAGCGATAAAGAGGCATGGACATATATACACTACCAAACGTAAGGTAAATAGCTAGTGGGAAGCAGCCGCATAGCACAGGGAGATCAGCTCGGTGCTTTGTGACCGCCTGGAGGGGTGGGATAGGGAGGGTGGGAGGGAGGGAGACGCAAGCGGGAAGAGATATGGGAATATATGTATGTATATAACTGATTCATTTTGTTGTGAAGCTGAAGCTAACATACCATTGTAAAGCAATTATACTCCAATAAAGATGTTAAAAAAAAAAAAAGAAATAAACTCAAAATCAATTAAAGACCTAAATGTAAGTCCAGACACTATCAAACTCTTAGAGGAAAACATAGGCAGAACACTCTATGACATAATTCACAGCAAGATCCTTTTTGACCCACCTCCAAGAGAAATGGAAATAAAAACAAACAAATGGGACCTAATAAAACTTAAAAGCTTTTGCACAGCAAAGGAAACCATAAAGAAGACCAGAAGACAACCCTCAGAATGGGAGAAAATATTTGCAAATGAATCAACTGACAAAGGATTAATCTCCAAGATTTACAAGCAGCTCATGCAGCTCAATATCAAAAAAACAAACAACTCAATCTAAAAATGGGCAGAAGAACTAAGTAGACATTCCTCCAAAGAAGATATACAGATTGTCAACAAACACATGAAAGAATGCTCAACATCATTAATCCTTAGAGAAATGCAAGTCAAAACTACCATGAGATATCATCTCACACCTGTCAGAATGGCCATCATCAAAAAATCTACAAAAAATGAATGCTGGAGAGGGTGTGGAGAAAAGGGAACACTCTTGCACTGTTGGTGGGAATGTAAATTGATACAGCCACTATGGAGAACAGTATGGACGTCCCTTAAAAACTACAAATAGAACTACCATACGACCCAGCAATCCCACTACTGGGCATATACCCTGAGAAAACCATAATTCAAAAATAGTCATGTACCAAAATGTTCATTGCAGCTCTATTTACAATAGCCAGGATATGGAAGCAACCTAAGTGTCCATCAAGAGATGAATGGATCAAGAAGAAGTGGCACAAGTATACAATGGAATATCACTCAGCCATAAAAAGAAACAAAATTGAGTTATTTGTAGTGAGGTGGATGGGCCTAGAGTCTGTCATACAGAGTGAAGTAAGTCAGAAAGAGAAAAACATATACCATACACTAACACATATATATGGAATCGAAGAAAAAAAAAAGGTCATGAAGAACCTAGGGGTAAGACAGGAATAAAGACACAGATCTACTAGAGAATGGACTTGAGGATAGGGCAAGGGGGAAGGATAAGCTGTGACAAAGTGAGAGAGTGGCATGGACATATATACACTACCAAACGTAAAATAGATAGCTAGTGGGAAGCAGCCGCATAGCGCAGGGAGATAAGCTTGGTGGTTTGTGACCACCTAGAGGGGTGGGATAGGGACGGTGAGAGGGAGGGAGATGCAAGAGAGAAGAGATATGGGAACATATGTATATGTATAACTGATTCACTCTGTTATAAAGCAGAAACTAACACACCATTGTAAAGCAATTATATTCTAATAAAGATGTTAAAAAATTTTTAAATGTATCTAACTTTTGACCCAGTAATCCAGTTGGGGAATATCTACTACAGAAATAAAATTATCAGCCTGTAAGAACGTAAAAAAAAAGAAAAGAAAAGAAAAGAAGTATAGCTGTCACTGTTTGCAGATGGCATGATACTATACATAGAGAATCCTAAAGATGCTACCAGAAAACTAATAGAGCTAATCAATGAATTTCGTAAAGTAGCAGGATACAAAATGAATGCACAGAAATGTCTTGCATTCCTATACACTAATGATGAAAAATCTGAAAGAGAATTTAAGGAAACACTCCCATTCACCACTGCAACAAAAAGAATAAAATACTTAGGAATAAAACTAAGGAGACAAAAGACCTGTATGCAGAAAACTATAAGACACTGATGAAAGAAATTAAAGATGATACAAGCAGATGGAGAGATATACCATGTTTTTGGATTGGAGGAATCAACATTGTGAAAATGACTATACTACCTAATGCAATCTACAGATTCAATGCAATCCCTATCAAACTACCAATGGCATTTTCCACAGAACTAGAACAAAAAATTCCACAATTTGTATGGAAACACCAAAGACCCCAAATAGCCAAAGCAATCTTGAGAAAGAAAAACGGAGCTGAAGGAATCAGGCAGCTGGACCTCAGACTATACTACAAAGCTACAGTAATCAAGACAGTATGGTACTGGCACAAAAAACAAAAATATAGATAAATGGAACAGGATAGAAAGCTCAGAGATAAACCCATGCACATATGGTCACCTTATCTTTGATAAAGGAGGCAAGAATATACAATGGAGAAAAGACAGCCTCATCAATAAGTGGTGCTGGGAAAACTGGACAGCTACATGTAAAAGAATGAAATTAGAACACTTCCTAATATTGTACACAAAAATAAACTCAAAATGGATTAAAGACCTAAATGTAAGGCCAGACACTATCAAACTCTTAGAGGAAAACATAGGCAGAACACTCAATGACGTAAATCACAGCAAGATCCTTTTTGACCCACCTCCTAGAGAAATGGAAATAAAAACAAAAATAAACAAATGGGACCTAATGAAACTTAAAAGCTTTTGCACAGCAAAGGAAACCATAAATAAGACAAAAAGACAACACTGAGAAATGGGGAAAATATTTCCAAACGAAGCAACTGACAAAGGATTAATCTGCAAATTATACAAGCAGCTCACGCAGCTCAATACCAAAAAACCAACAACCCAATCCAAAAATGGGCAGAAGACCTAAATAGACATTTCTCCAAAGAAGATATACAGATTGCCAACAAACACATGAAAGGATTCTCAACATCACTAATCATTAGAGAAATGCAAATCAAAAGTACAATCAGGTATCACCTTACACCACTCAGAATGGCCATCATTAAAAAAATCTACAAACAATAAATGCTGTAGAGAGTGTGGGGAAAAAGGAACCCTCTTGCACTGTTGGTGGGAATGTGAATTGATACAGCCACTATGGAGAACAGTTTGGAGGTTACTTAAAAATCTAAAAATAAAGCTACCATATGACCCAGCAATCCCACTCTTGTGCATATACCCTGAAAAAACCATAATTCTAAATGAGTCATGTACCACAATGTTCATTGCAGCACTATTTGCAATGGCTAGGACATGGAAGTAACCTAAGTGTCCATCGACACATGAATGGATAAAGAAGATGTGGCACATATATGCAATGGAATATTACTCAGCCATAAAAAGAAATGAAATTGAGTTATTTGTAGTGAGGTGGATGGACCTAGAGTCTGTCATACAGAGTGAAGTAAGTCAGAAAGCGAAAAACAAATATCATATGCTAACACATATATATGGAATCTAAATAAAACAAAATGGTTCTGAAGAACCTAGGGGCCAGACAGGAATAAAGACACAGATGTAGAGAATGGACTTGAGGACAAAGGGAGGGGGAAGGGTAAGCTGGGACAAAGTGAGAGAGTGGCATTGACATATGTACAATACCAAAGGTAAAATAGATAACTAGTGGGAAGCGGCCACATAGCACAGGGAGATCAGCTCGGTGCTTTGTGACCACCTAGAGCGGTGGGATAGGGAAGGTGGGAGGGAGATGCAAGAGGGAGGGGATATGGGGATATATGTATACACATAGCTGATTCACTTTGTTATACAGCAGAAGCTAACACAACATTGTAAAGAAATTATACTCCAATTAAAAGAAAAAAGAAAAGAAATCCTGGACTCTGCTGATGTCTACCAGGTTCCCCTATGAGAAGCACCATCATGGTCACGGTTACAGTCTGCCTTTACAATGGGGCATATTCATTATAAGGCTTTTCAGCAGATCTGTACCATCCCTCTGAGCTGTTCTCATTCCCATACATGTTTAGTTTTCCAATGATTCTATGAGTTGAACCCCATTGTTACTCCTTTTTCCCTCCTCTCCATGATCTCCTTACCTGGGGAAGCCTGAGTCAGGACCACAAGGACAGCTAAGGCCAGGAACAAGAGTTTGCTATATCCTGGGACGGGTGAGGAACCATCCAGCAGCATACTGATTGTGCTTGGGAGGGTAGGTTTTCACTCTGTGTTTTATTGACTTGGGTAGGGCTGAGTCACGGACAATAAATCAGAGAAGGACAGAATGTTCCACTACCCAGGACATCAACCTATAGGTCAGCAATGTAAATTGATCATCCAGTATTGAGTCCTTCTCCTGACATCATCTGGGAAGGTGGAAGGCATTAGCAGAGGACATACAAGTCCTGCAAGTCTGTGGCATTGTGGAGAGAATGGACCCACTTTCCAAGAAGCCTTTCCCACTCCTCTCCTTGGGCAGTTGAGCCCCCTCCCTTATATTCTCACAGCCTCTGTGCTTCCTTTTTTCTGTCATAATGTTTATCATGATAAGTTGGATCTAAGTATTTTTCTAATTTATCTCCTCTATTGGATGACACTGGCAACTTTTACAGACCACGAGACCTCTGAAAGTAGGGAATGGCTGTGATTTCTTTATGTCCAGACTGTGCAGTGAACACTTGTTGAAAACAATGAATGAATAAATGCATTATGGTATTCCCTTATGGCCACATAGATCTTAGAATTGGCATTTCTCAGTTAAGAAAATGCAGGCCCATAGAGTGGAAGAGAATTGTCTAGAGTTACACTATGGGCAAGAAAGAAAAGACTGAGAGCCCTCATAACCCAACTCGTAGTCCAGCTCTTTTTAACTGCATTTTTCTCCTTATTACCTACTCCAAATCCTTGATATTAGTGCTTTGAGGCCTTTCTTGGACTCTGGCTCCGAAGAAGGGAGCAACAAAGACGGTATAGAAGGGGGCATCCCTTGGCTCCTTCAGGACGTCTGTCTGTGAGTCCACTGGGTTTTCTTTTTTGAGTCCTTGGTATGTCTTAGGCTGCTTTACATCTTTTAATATGTCCAGTGTTCTTCTATTATAGTCTCTTCTTTGTGAAGTTGGCAGGTGTTAGGGGCAGCATGATGGGGTTCATGAAGTCTTTTTCCCTTGATATCCAGGTAGCATGCTGTCTGGGAAAGCAGTGAGCATCGAGCCACCCACTGAATCTCACTGTCTCTCAGTAACTGTGATAAAAACTTTACATACTTGACCCCTTAGAATCCTCACAGGATCCCTGACAGGTAGATGCGATATGCTCAGGGTTACATAGTGTTTAGGGTGAAGTATGGATTTAGATCTGGTTTACCTGTCCCCAGAGCATATGTTCTTTCTATCATCCCAGAGGATCAATGCCTGAGTGATGAAGGAAGAAGAGGCCCATTTAACCTGAAAAGCAGTAATGGGCTGAAGAGAGTTATAGTTGTTATCTTCTGAAAAGGCATGTTCTGTGCAAGCCTAGAGGGCAGAACTAAAAGTTCTGGGTGGAAACTGCGGGGAGCAGGTTTAAGCTAATTGGAAAGATCTCTGATGATTGAAGTCATCCAGAAACAATTGGACAGTCTGGGAGAAGTGGTGGCTCCCAATGTCCAAATGCTGCAAACTGAGTCTGTGTGACCACTTCTCTCAGATTCTGTAGGAAGCACTGCTGTGTTCGCTGGATAGGGATCTATTTACTAGGCACAGTTCTAGGCACTGGGTCTAAAAGGAGAAGAGAACAATGTCCTGCCGCTCTGGTTAGGGAGAGAGACAACAAACACATAATGCCAGATGGTGACGAGTACTATAAAGAAAAATAAAGCAGGATAAGGGATACAGAATAATATGATATATGGTGTGTGTGTGTATTTTGAACAGGTTGTGCAGGGAAGGACTCTCTGAGGAAGTGATATTGAGTAGAAAACTACATGTACTGAGGAAGTGAGACACATGGATATCTAGAATCTCCAGGCAGAGAGAACAGCAAGAGCAAAGGCTCTAAGGAAAGAAAGTGCTAGGTGTGTTAGGAAGAGCAAAAGTCAAGTGTACCTGCAGTAGAATGAGTTGAGGGGATGAATAAAAGAAGCGAGAATCATACAGGCAGGCAGAACTATAGTATGTCAGATCTTGTAGGTCTCTATTAAGTACCTTGTAATTTATTTGATATATGATAGGGAATTGTGACTTACATTTTAAGAGATCACTTAAATCTGAAAGTTTGTTTTTTGCCTGTAAGACATCACTTTCTCCATCTGTGAAAATACAGTATTTGGGCTAAACAAGTGTTTTCTGGAATGTGTCACTGCCCATGTCACTGGCAGTATGTGTTTTTCATAACTTTTATTTTAATGCTTATTTGAGAAAAAAAATCACTAGACCTTGATCTGGTGATTTTACAGATAACATCACTTAGGATGTGATCAAATACAGATTTAAGAAAATGGTCTGTTGGTTTCTATAAAAAATATTAAGTAAATAATTCTACAGCTTATAGATGATAATGCAAAAAAATTGTAAGATGATATATAAATGGCTAACGTTTGGGCTACAAAATTGAAAAAGACCATTCTTTGGAAGAGAAAACTGAAGGCCAGAGAGGTCAGTCAACTTTCTGAAGGCCACACAGCTGGTAAGCCATGGAGTCAGGAATGGGACTTTAGTCCACCTGACTCCAAAGCCATTGCTCCTTACAACAGAGAATATTGTCTCACCAAACACATAAGTCTTCTGGCTGTAATTATGTCTTTATTTATTTATTTTATTAATTTTGGAATTATTATAGATTAACAAGAAGTTGCAAAGATAGTAAAGAAATTCTGTGTACATTTTACAGTTTCCCCAATATTACATTTTGAATAACTATAGTACAATGTCAAAACAAGGAAACTGACATTGGTACAATATATATGTATATTTCAATGTCATTTTTCACAGGTGTTGATTAGTGTAAGCAATCAATATGCAAAACTATTCAATCACCACAAAGATTTTCTTTGTGCTGCCCCTTTATAGTAACACTCAACCCCCTACTTCCTTAGCATCCCTAACCCCTGGCAACAAACTATTTTTTCTCCATCTTTCTAATTTTGTCATTTTGAGAATGTTATATAAATAGAATCATACAGAATATGACTTCTGAGATCACTGTGTATATCAATAGTTTGTTCCTGTTATTGCTGCATAGTGTTCCATAGTATGGATGTACTGCAGTTTAGCTAACCATTAACATATTATAGAACATTTTGGTTGTTTCCAGATTTTGGTTATTACAAATAAAGCTGCTATGAACATTTGCATACAGGTTTGTTTGTGAACATATGTTTTAATTTCTCTGGATAAATGCCTAGGGGTTTGATTGATGGATTCCATGATATTTGTAAATTTAGCTTTTTAAAAGACTGCCAAACTATTTTTCAGAGTGCCTGCACCACTCAACATTCTCACCAGCAATGTGTGAGAGATTCAGTTTCTCCTCATCACTGTGTGATACTGTCATGGTTTTTAATTCTAGCTATTGCAATAGATATGTAGTACTATCTCATCTTGTTCTTAAATTGCACTTCCCTAATTGCCAGTGATGTTAAACATCTTTTCATGTACTTATTTGCCATCCACATATCATCTTTGGTGAAATGTCTTTTCATTTCCCCACTTTCTAAATGTTATAAACTCTATATATGAGTTCTTTGTTGGATATTTTTTTGTAAATAATATCTCTCAGTCTATGCTTTTTCTTTTAATCCATTTCATGTTTTTTTAATTCATTGCCTCACATAGTTATTTGTTTCTTTTTTGTGAAAACAAGATCTACTCTTTTAGCAAATTTGAAGAATACAACATTGTTAACTATAGAAACATTGTTGTACAATAGATCTTCAGCACTTATTCATCTCGCATAACTGAAGCTTTGTACCACTGGCTGACATCTCCCCATTTCCCCCTCCACACAGACCCTGGTAACCACTATCTACTCTCGGCTTCTATGAGTTTAAATATGGAGATTCCACATACAAATGAAATCATAAAGTGTTTTTCTTTCTTCATCTGACTTATTTAAGTTAGCATAATGTTTTTCAGGTCCATATATCTTGTCACAAAAGGCAGATTTCTTTCTTTTTAAAATGCTGATTAATATGCCACGGTGTGTGTGTGTGTGTGCGTGTGTGTGTGTATACATACATATATACGTCTTTTCTTTCCATTCACCTGTCGACAGACATTTGTGTTGTTTCTATATCTTGACTATTGTGATAAATACTGCAATGAACATGAGAGTGCAAATATCTCTTCAAGATAGTGATTTTATTACATCCATAAGCACGATTCCTGGATCATATGGTAGTTCTATTTTTAATTTTTTGAGGAAACTCCATACTGTTTTCCATAGTGGCTGTACAATATTTAATAATACTGCTTTCCATCAATGAACACAGAGTATCTTTCCATTTATTTGTGTCTTCAATTTCTTTCCACAGTGTTTTACAGGAAAAATATTCTCTGACATAAATTGTAGCAATGTTTTCTTAGGTCAGTCTCCCAAGGCAATAGAAATAAAAGAAAAAACAAACAAAGGGGATCTAATCAAACTTATAGCCTTTCACACAGCAAAGAAAACCACAAATGAAACAAAAATTCAACCTATGGACTGGGAGAAAATATTTGCAAATGATGCAACTGACAAGGGCTTAGTTTGCAAAATATACAAACAGCTCATACAACTCAAAAAAAAAAAAAAAACAATCAAGAAGTGAGCAGAAGACCTAAGTAGACATTTCTTCAAAGAAGACATAAAGATGGCCAATAGGCACATGAAAAGATGATCAACATCGCTAATTATCAGAGAAATGCAAATCAAAACTACAATGAAGTATCACTTCACACCCATCAGAATGACCATCATTAAAAAGTCCATGAACAATAAATGCTGGAGAGGATGTGGAGAAAAGGGAACACTTCTACACTGTTGGTGGGAATATAAATTTGTGCAACCACTATGGAGAACAGTATGGAGGTTCCTTAAAAAACTAAAAATAGAGTTACCATATGATCCAGCAATCCCACTCTTGGGCATATATCCAGAAAAGATGAAAACTCTAATTCAAAAAGATACATACACACCAATGTTCATGACAGAAATATGTACAATAGCTAAGACATGGAAGGAATCTAAATGTCCATCAACAGATGAATGGATAAAGAAATTGTGGTTCATATATACAATGAAATACTACTCAGCCATAAAGAAGGAATGAAATAATGCCATTTGCAGCAACATGGGTGGACCTAGAGATTATTATACTAAGTGAAGTAAGTAAGAGAGTGAAAGACAAAAATCATATTGATTTTGGATGCTTGCAGCAGTGAGTAGTATCTGGAAGTGAGACCTTAGTTTCCTGATCAGGAGTCCTAATCACTAGACCACAGGGGCCAGCAGCTGGGGCCTAAATCCCCAGTCCTTGCCTACCTTGACAAGAAAAAATTCTGATGAGGAGGCAGAAGGTAAAGAGAAAAGTAAAATGTTTATTGGAAAAGCAGAGTAGATGCAGAAATATGCACGGGTGGACTTTTTTATTATGGCCTGGCATCCCCTGAATTCTGACCTGCAAGGAGGCTTTCTGTGCATGTGTAGTGTCTCCCTTGCCCCAAGGAGGGGAAATATGTGTTCTCTTGATCCTTTACTCAAGCAGGGTTTAGCCCCTCTTTGTTCCTGCCATGACAGTTATCTTAAGGTGTCCATAGGAGATGAAACCTGGCTATTTACCCTGTTTCTGTTGTTACTTCCATTTCGGAGGGCAAACAGGAGGCTGATTGTAAATGCCTAACCTGGAGCCCACCTATCTCTTGTCTCAGGCAATGCAAACAGGAGGCTAGTTTTAAGTGTCCAGCCTGAAGCACACACTTTTCCTACCCCATGAAATGTAAACAGGAGGCCAGTTGTACATGCTTAACCTGGAACCCTTCTATCTCCTGCCTCAATATGATGTCACTTATATATGGAACCTAAAATATGATACAAATGAACTTATTTACAAAACAGAAACAGACACACAGAAAACAAACATACATAACTGAATCACTTTGCTGTACAACAGAAAATAGCACCACATTGTGAATCAACTAGTTCAATTTTTAAAATGTCTTATAGTGTTCAGGGTACAGGTCTTTCACTTCTTTGGTTAAATTCATTCCTAAGTATTTTATTCTCTTTGTTATAATTGTATATGAGATAGTCGCTCGTGGCTCTGCCCAACAATAAACTAATTTCTATACTAAGTAGTTCTGCACACATTTATCATAAGGTAAAATGGTAGATCAAGGGGGAAACAAGTAATCAAATTATAATGTAGGGCTTCCCTGGTGGTGCAATGGTTGAGAATCTGCCTGCGAATGCAGGGGACACGGGTTTGAGCCCTGGTCTGGGAGGATCCCACATGCCGCGGCGCAACTGGGCCCGTGAGCCACAACTACTGAGCCTGCACATCTGGAGCCTGTGCTCCGCAACAAGAGAGGCCGCGACAGTGAGAGGCCCACGCACCGCGACGAAGAGTGGCCCCCACTTGCCACAACTAGAGAAAGCCCTAGCACAGAAACGAAGACCCAACACAGCAAAAATAAATAAATTAATTAATAAACTCCTACCCCTAAAATCTTCTTTAAAAAAAAAATTATAATGTAGAAAAACATGTAAAATGTATATAATGGCTTTATATAGTAGATAAGTTTTCTTGAAGTCTATTCCTACCGCACACTGGCTTCTCCAAAAGTTATGCATATTCACCCTGATACTATTGTTATATATGTTACATAAATGTTATACTAAATGTAAATGCTCAATCAGGATCATTTTTCTCTGAGAGAACCTAGGCAAAAGGCCATGGGTGTAAACTATGAAGTAAATCACTAACAGCAGACTTGTGGTTGACCAAATCTACACATTTCAAAAATCATCAGAATTGTTCGATGACCAGCATCTGGCAAATAACCTCTGAACCCTTAAAATATCCCACCTGAGAAAGTGTCTTTGCATTCCTGACTTGGACCATGCCAGGTATTTTGTCCTAACCATGTGATATACAGTGAATACCTGGTTTATATGATTTTAGGCTAAGCTGTATCAGTTTGAACTCTAGAAGCAGGATTTGAAGATGCGTAGTTAATTTCATGCATGTGAGTGCTCCATGCCTACATGATTGATCCCCAATAGAAACCCTAGACACCAAGGGTCCAGTAAGCTTCCTTGGCTGGCAGCACTGTGCATATGTTATCACACATCATGGCTGGGAGAATTAAGCTGGGTCCATGTGACCCAACTAGGAATCTTATACTTGGTTTCTTCTAGACTCCTTCTATGTCTTTTTCCTTTGCTGATTTCAGTCTGTATCCTTTAAAGGTAATAAATTGTACACATGAGCTTATCTAGGTCTGGTGAATCATCAGACCTGAGAGGTGATGGGGACACTCCAAAATAGCTAGACATATGTAACAATGAAATAGAATTGAGAGTCTAGAAATGAATCTTAATACTTAACGTCAACTGATTTTCTATAAGAGTTTCAAGACAATTCAATGAAGAATCATCTTTTTAATGAACAGAGTTGAGAAAACTGGAGAACCACACACAAAAGAACAAATTAAGACTCCTGTGTTATATCATACACAAATTAAATTAAAATGGATCAAAGAGCTAAATGTAAGAGTTAGAATTAAAACTCTCAGAAGAAAACACAAGAGTAAATCTTCATGATCTTGAATTAAGCAATGATTTTTTAGATATGATACCAAAAGCAAAAGCGACAACAAAAGGAAGTTCATAGAAATTTAAAACTTACACATTAAAAGATATCATCAATAAAATGAAAAAGAGGGCTTCCCTGGTGGTGCAGTGGTTGAGAGTCCGCCTGCCGATGCAGGGGACGTGGGTTCGTGCCCTGGTCCAGGAAGATCCCACCTGCTGCGGAGTGGCTGGGCCCGTGAGCCATGGCCGCTGAACCTGCACATCCGGAGCCTGTGCTCCGCGACGGGAGAGGCCACAACAGTGAGAGGCCCGTGTACTGCAAAAAAGAAAGAAAGAAAGAAAAAATCCTAAAGCAAAAAAAAATTAAAATAGATTTACCATATGACCCAGCAACCCCACTACTGGGCATATACCCAGAGAGAACCATAATTCAAACATACACATTCACCCCAGTGTTCATTGCAGCACTATTTACAACAGCCAAGTCATGGAAGCAACCTAAATGCCCACGGACAGACAAATGGGTAAAGACGACGTGGTACAGATACCACTATATTCAATAGAATATTACTCAGCCATAAAAGGGAACAAAACTGGGTCATTTATAGAGATGTGGATGGACCTAGTGACTGTCATATAGAGTGAAGTAAGTCGGAAAGAGGAAAATAAATATCATAAATTAACTTATATATGTGGAGTCTAAAAAAATGGTACAGATGAACCTGTTTACTAAGCAGAAATAGAGACACAGACATAGAGAACAAACATATGGACACCAAGGTGGGAAAGGTGGGGGTGGGATGAATTGGGAGATTGAGATTGACATATATATGCTAATATGTATAAAATAGATAACTAATGAGAACTTGCTGTATAGCACAGGGAACTCCACTTCGCTATACAGTAGAAACAAACACATTTTAAAACAACAATACCCCAATAAAAGAAAAAGAACAATTTTGAATCCTCAGAAGACCCCTGAAAAGTAGATACTGTTCCAACTTTAGAGATGAGAAAACTGTGGCTCATATAGGTGTGTAACTCACCCAAAATTAAGTCACTTCTAAGTGGTAGACTTGAAAGTCAAAGTCACATCTGTTTAATTTCATCTGTGCTCTTCCTCCCTGTGCTTTCCCTTTTCTTCTGTTCTCTGTCTTGTCCTTTATAACCATGAGGTCCTGAACAAGTGTCTTCTGTTCTGAGCTTTTGATTAAAAATTAGCAGTTCACATAGGTATAATAAACATTTATTAAAAAATAATTTTAAAAAAGAAAGCAAAAGCTATCATGCTGCATGACGGTGAAACCTATAATCATGGAAACGGAATATACAGGAATTTTTTAAAAAAACATAATGATCAGAGTATTGGAAAAACAATCATCAGTCCGAACCTGAATTTTTTGGATTTTGAGGGTGTGTTTTTTCTTATACAATTTTAAATTGAGATATAAAATATTTCATCATAAATTTATATAATAAGATGATGTGATTACTGGTATGTTATAAAAATTGACACGTAAAAAATTACAATTTAAATTTTCAATTCAATCTGAATGCATAGAATTTGTTATTGACAGTAGTCCATTTAATAAATATGCAAGGAATCATTTCCTTAACAATTAGCAATATTACATCATTTTTTCTCTTTAAACTTTTATTCCAGCTGTTCGTTTTTATTCCAACATACCCATAAAATTAGACCTTAATGTAATATATTTTAGTCTTTGAAACTCTACTGTTGATAATTCTATCATATTTCTCTGCAAAAATATGGATATATATTGTAATTTTTATTGTGAAATCTGTGTAAATATAAGGCTCTAAATATTTAACAACATATTCAAGACTGAGTCATTATTGCAATATTTGGAACAAAATTGATTAAAACCACATAAATGTATTATAAAATGTGAAAAATATTTATTTATGAAGAATAACATTTTTTGTACTACAAATGCATCCTCTTAGTAAATACATATTGCTTTCTCTCAATTAGCTTATGTGTAGTAGATGAATATTATTTTTTACTGATGAGATGAGAGTCAGTACCAAATTTCTTCCCAGTTTTTATTTTTTTAAATGTAATCACTGAGACATCTTATTCACATGAAAAGGTAAATGTGAAAGTTTAAAGATTAGGTGGTAGATAGATAAATGATAGATACATGGGGAGAGAGAGAGAGTACACAGTTCTTTTAAGTCCTTGCAATTTATATGCCCCAAATCCCATAGTAAGCTATCACTAAATTTTATTTATTTATCTATCACCCACCAGGTGATTTGCCCTGCTGTCATTGCTATGGTAAATGAAAAATGCAAAGTCACTTGAATTTCTAAAGGATTTGTTATCCAAAGTCTATGATTACTTACTTTCTGAATACCAGCACCAATCTTTCAATTATCAACTGGTTTGACACGTGAACCTTTTTCCACTCTGAGCAATCCATGATTGGCAGAAAAAGAAGAAGTGAGAGGTAAGTTTTCTTTCAAAGTTAAAGAACAAAAATTTACAAAGTGGAGACAGAAGAGCCTGTTAAGTGATATGGAAGCAACCTAAATGTCCATCAACAGATGAATGGATAAAGATGTGGTACATGGGCTTCCCTGGTGGCGCAGTGGTTGAGAGTCTGCCTGCCGATGCAGGGGACACAGATTCGTGCCCCGGTCTGGGAAGATCCCACATGCCGCAGAGTGGCTGGGCCCATGAGCCATGGCTGCTGAGCCTGCACGTATGGAGCCTGTGCTCTGCAATGGGAGAGGCCACAACAGTGAGAGGCCTGCGTATGGCAAAAAAAAAAAAAAAAAAAAAAGATGTGGTACATATATACAATGGAATATTACTCAGCCATAAAAAAGAACAAAATGGGGTCATCTCTAGAGATGTGGAGGGATGTAGAGACTATCATACAGAGTAATGTAAGTCAGAAGGAGAAAAACAAATATCATATATTAATGCTTACATATGGAATCTAGACAAATGGTACAGATGAATTAATTTGCAAAGCAATAATAGAGACACAGACATAGAAAACAAACATATGAACACCAACAGGGAAAAGGGGATGGTTGGAATGAATTGGGAGACTGGGATTGACATACATACGCTACTATATATAAACATAACTAAAGAGAACCTGCTATATAGCACAGGGGACTAGTCTCGATGCTCTGTGGTGACCTAAATGGGAAGGAAATCCAAAAAAGGGGGGATATATGTATACATAAAGCTGATTCACTTCGGTGTACAGCAGAACCTAACACAACACTATGCTATAGTAAACACTTTACTATAGTAAAGCAACTATAACCGAATTAAAAAAAAATAATGTTCTGAGTATCACAAGATATTAAAAAATTAAGGGTCAAAAAATATTTCCTTTAAATTATCAACATGCATATCTTGGGAAAAAATGTTGCAACCAGTATTCCAGTTTGAAGATTACCACTTTATTTATTTATTTATTTATTTTTGTGGTAGGTGGGCCTCTCACTGTAGTGGCCTCTCCTGTTGCGGAACACAGGCTCCGGACGCGCAGGCTCAGTGGCCATGGCCCACGGGCCCAGCCACTCCGCGACATGTGGGATCTTCCCAGACCGGGGCATGAACCTGTGTCCCCTGCATCGGGCAGACAGACTCTAAACCACTGCGCCACCAGGGAAGCCCGAAGATTACTACTTTATATTTTCAGATCTTCTCATATTGATTGAGATGATTTCATGAACAAGTGCAAAAATTTTTATTGAGCATCCACCATGTGCAAGGCACTGGTCTAGCAGCTTGGGATGCAGCCATGAACAGGACCACAGTGTAAGGACCCTATGTACATTATAGTAGTGATGACAGGCTATATGTAAGTAAATGATAAAATAATTTAGAAGGAGAGCAAAGAAATCTACAAAATAATTTCAAAGAATTTAAATGATAGGAAGAAAATAATGCAGAGTAGTGTGAGGAGTGGTCTTGTGGCCAAGGATTATTTCTGAGGAGGTGACATTTAAGGCAAAGGTATACAAGAAGAGTACTCTAGGCTGAGGCAGACTGGTGGCCTAGGGATGTCTTTATGGTGAAAGAATGCCTCTGTGAAGAGGTGTCAGCCATACAAAGAAATGGAGAAGAGCAATTTAGGCCAAGGTACACTAGAAAGAAGGCGATCACCTTGTCCAGGTTTGCTGAAGACTTTCTTGGTTTTGGCACTCTAATTCCCATGTTCTGGGAAGACCCTCAGTCCCAAGCAAAGTAGGATAGTTTGTCAGCCAACAAGAGGCCCAAGATCTATTGGAATATGATGCCTACTTAAAGGTCAGTGGCCTGATGGCCAATATCAAATCTACAGCTGGGGTCACTGGCAGCTTGACCCTAAGAAAATAAAAAGAATTAGAGAATAAACCTTCTTGATTCTGAGACATTTAAGCATCTGGGACTGTGGCTCTCAGAAGCACACCAGCCTTAGTTCAGCACATTAACAATTAGTCAACCTTAGAGTGAGTAACTACTTCTCTGTGATATCAGAGAGTAAAGTCACTGATCCACCAGTTGCTGTGCAAACAGCACTCACACGCACAGAGGCAGACAAAGCATAGACCCCCTACACACAACTAGTATTTGTGGACAAAATGAACATCTGGAGAGGCACGCAATGAGACCACCACAGTTGGAAGTTTTGAGTAGACTTTTGAGTGGAAAGAGCATTGGAAAGATAAGTAGAATTTGTGATGTAGCTCTTAATTTAATATGATGTACTCTTAAGGCAAGTCCCATGTGCACCTCTATCTAGTTAAAGCAGTGTTTGTGGTGAATGAGGTAGTTTCTTACTAAAACTGGGTTTGTTTCTGGTTGAAGTATTAAACAAAATTTGACCTCATGATACAAACAGGGATTTAAAGTCAGCACTTACAATAAATGTTGGTGAGGACAGAGGGACAGGAAAGGGAGGACTTGTCTGGAACTTTTTATGTGCCTTCATAGGTTCTTCCATATATGATGGTAAGTGTTTCAGGTATTACTAAAATCAAAATTTCAGTCTCAACTATACAGGCAACTCCAAACTGTGGTATTTATTTATGTGTTTGTTTGTTTATTATGGAAAAATACACACACAAATATCACCTGATGCCAAATATTAGCACATGTATATTAGTATATCAGAGGAAAACAAAGAAAAAATTTAAGCCCAAAATAAAGAATCCTATATCTTCTATACACTTCTCTTTATACATTTCTAATTGTGAGGTAACTCTCTCAGTTCTTGCCTTGGCAGTAGCATTATGTCCACCTCTATGTCATCCAATTCTCAATTGAACTGTCCCCGGTGAAATAACATCTGTAGAATTGGCTCCCTGGATATTAATCCCAATGCTTATATAGATCTGTTGTCTCAGGCTCATGAGAAAATGTTGTACCCTCAACGCTCTGAGGAATAGTTGTCAAAGTCTGGGTAGAATCTCTCTCGGAAGCAGTCGTCCCAGTTACTGTGGTTTCTTGAGTCTTAGTTGTTTTAATTGTTACCTCATCATCAAACCCAGATACGGGAGAAAAAGGAAAGCCATCGTGAGTACCAAATCCAAAAGTTACATCTTCACCGAATGTGGGACGTATTGGCCATGGAGTGTAAGGATCGTCACTGCTTAGGGGAATGCAGCATGACAGCTTGTTCATACAAAGAAGTTTGTACCTTTCGAGATGTAAACATCGTTTTCTGCAGTGTCCTACACCATTCTTCCAGCATCTTTCAACAAACCAGCCAGCTGCAGGGTTAAACAAGCAGTCAATTTTTAAATTCTAGCCACAAGACAACAAACATTAATTCCAAAGTTTGACAACTACTACTATTGCCATCTAAAGTAATATGATAACATATACCACAAGCCATTTGGAGAGACAAAGAAGAAAACTAAAACTGTATATTAAAAACTGTGACATGTGCTATCAAGGAAATTGCTGGTGGTGGGGAGAGGAGAGAGAGAAGGAGAGGGGAGGGGGCAGGAGAAAGACCAGAGAAGAAGGAAAGAGGAGGAGGAGGAAGAAAATGAGACAGAGAGGATAGACATATGCAAAGCTAATAGTTAAGCCATGGCAAGGCAAGAAGGATGAAAGGAGGCTACAGGATACACAGGAGGCAAAGATTATTTCAGGAAAGGACCATCAAATGCTCAGTCCCAGTGTGGAGAAACAGCATCGTGTCTTTAAGGTATTAAGAGAAGGCTGAAGAGTCTGAAGTATAATGTGCAAAGAACAAAGGAGCACGAGATAAAATGAGCTTGAAGTAACCATGCCATTGCCTAATCAATTTGGCCATTATTAAGCATTTTTATTTATTCCAAACCATTATGTGAGTTAATTTACTTCAGTTAGCTGGGATTTCACATGGAAATTAGATAAGGGAAAAGGAAGAATAGAATCTGGGAGACACGTTAGAAGCTTTGGCCAAGTAAAACATGAAGATGGCTGGAACCAGGGCTGTGAGAGTTGTAAAGAAGAGAACAGATTAAAGACATCGATTGTTTGGATATAAGTCAGTGGAGGATGGAGAAATCCAAGTACATTAGTACATTTCTGAGCTGATACAGGGGAGATTCGTGATACTTGCTATTCATAGAATAGTAAACAGAGGAAAGAACACGATTTGGAGGGAAGAGAAAAAGGTGGTTACAAGTACTTGTTTTAGGGTATATAGCACAATATACCTCAGATGTCCAGAGGGCAGTAGGATATAGCTGTAGCAACTCGGTAGACAAGTTTGGACTGTAGATGTAAATTGTGGAATCATTGCCATGGATAGTATTTAAAACTACAGTTATAGATAAAGTACATATAGTGTTGGAATAATGTGAGATAAAAGGGGGCCATAGTTAAATTCTGGGGAGTGTCAATATTGAGAGCTCAGATAGGAGGAGAAGGCTCAGAAGGAACAGCCAGATACTTAGAGCAAAACAGGAGACTGAGACACTAGAGAATTAGATTAGTTTTCCCAAAAGCAGACCTTGGGATAAATTTTGACTACTGTATAATAAATGAGTTGAGGGCATTCAGCACTCCCCACATCGCCAAATCAGTTTGGAAATGGGGAAGTTATGGAAATAAGACAGCCAAAGAGAGGAGAGTTATACAGTTAGTTACCACTGTGATTGACTAGAGCATGACCCCATGGGGAAATCCAGCAACTAGTGTATGGCTAGGATAAAGGTCCAAGTTATCCTTCTTGAGGGTCAGAGGAGCTGGAATATTTCTCCACCATCCAGTAGTTGATAGATGATACCAGAGTGAGCTGACAATTCCCTGTCATTTCCAGACTGCCGCGTTCAGGACTGATTTGCAAGCAATCGACCATGCTTTGAGGACACTGCCAGGTGCGGGTCAGGCTGGTGTGCATGAAAATGGCATATGCCAAAGGGATACAAAGAAAGTTGTATCAGGTATGACTAGATTACACAAGTGAGGAAAACGTTTCCTAAAGGAACACGTGGACACTTGTAGGCAAATACTGCTGTGGGGTTGAGCGAGATAACGCAGGAGCTGGAGCCTCCACTGCATTTAACATGATGAGTGTCACTGGTAATCTTCAGAGTGGTAAGAAGAGGAGAAACAGAAGTGAAGTGGTTGACATGTGAATGAGAAGTGGAAATAGCACCTGGAGAAAAAACTCTTAGGAAGTTTAGCTGTGAGGAAGAGCAGAGAAATAGAGAAGTGCTCGGAGGACAATATGGAGTCAAGGGAAGGTTTTTCAGGTTTGTTTTGAAGGCTGCGAAATAAGAGAGCATGTTTGCAAATATTAAGAAGGAACAAGTAGAAAGGGAGAGATTAACGTAGAAGAGGGAAATGAGGCAAAAGAAGGGCATAGTCCTTGATTAGGTGACAAGGATTAAGAACACATACAGCATCTGACTGTATGTGATATGGAGAAGCACACTTCCTCAGCTATGTCAAGAGGGAAAGAGAAGATGGGTGAAAAGCCATACTGGTATGAGTGTTGGCAGTGGTAAAAAGTGCCATTTGAATTTTTGAAGTCTTGAGATGTGGGGTAAAGTCCTAAGCTGGGAGGGAACATCACAGACAGGAGTGGAGCAGGAGAATTGAAAAGAAAGAAAGGTCAGTGCAAAAAGGTGGCCTAGGAAAGAGGAAAGATGAGCTCACACAAGAAATACAGTAGGATTATGAAGCAGCGTGTTAATTCATTGGAGGAGGGAGGATAGGCATCTACCGTGAAACTAGTCTGTTCCATTGTATGATCATTTATCAAGCAACTATATGACCATCTTTCTCAGCAAACCACCCGAGAAGTACCAAGGTTGGTGTATTCTAGGAAACAGCTAGTGCAAAGGCTCTATGTTGGAGGAAGCCAAGGATGTATGAAGAAGGTCAAGTAATTCTCAAAACAACCCTTTTTGCATTTAACTTGATAAAGTATGAAAAGTACCTTTCGTGGGTTGAGATAGAGAGAGAGCACAACGAAAACTTGGCTCCTATTTCCTCCCCTGGGGATGTTGGCTTTATCCCAACTTCTCCAATGATTCATTGTTCTCTTATTATTTTACTGGCTCCAATTCTATTGCCCTTGGTAGAATTTTCTGTAAGTTTCGAGGGTAGCCGTACCACTTTTTTCATCCTGGACAAAGTCTAACATTGCTTCCTCATTCCTAACTTCTACAAAGATTACCTCTCTATGTATTTTTTTTTTCCTCCAGGGTACCCATCCTCGAAATCTGAGTCCTGTCAGCATTTCTCTTCCATTCCCAAACACGTTAAATCATCTTGTTCTGTCAATTCTTCTTTAAACTTGCCTCTCACTTGCATTGCTCACTACTCCTTTTCAACTATTCCCCCCCAGAGTTAAAATTTCGGGTACAGCCCATCATTCAACAGAGGTTTGAGCCCCTAACTATGGTATAGACTCTGTTCTAGGTGCTCGGGGTACATTTGTGAACATTTGTGACAAAATCGCATACAGCTTACTTTCTAGCAGGGGAAAACAGACAGTAAAGAAAACGAGTAAATTATCCTGTATGTGAGAGGATGATAAGTAGTTTTCAGAAATAAGAGAGAATAGATTTAAGTGGAATCTATTTGGTGTGTCATGGGGACAGATGACAGCTTCTTAAACAGCAGTTAGCAGAGGTCTTGAGAGAAGGTGACGATTAAACAATGACTTGAAGGTGGTGAAGGAATTAGTCACACCAGTATGTAGGGCAAGTGCATTCTAAGCAGAGGAAAAAACAGAACTCTGTGGGTTGAGCAAGCCTGGCATGTTTGAGGAAGGGCACTGTGGAAAGCCACACTTTGCCAGTGTGGCTCTGGCAAAGTGAGCAAGGACTAGAGGACTAGAGTAGTGGGAGACGAGGTGAGAGAGGTCATAGGCACCAGATCATGGAGGGCCTGGTGGGTCACTGTAAGGACCCTGGTTATTGTTCTGAGTGAAGAGGGGGCCACTGCCAAGATTTGAGCAGAAGAGGTACATGGTCTGACTTCCAGTGTGAGCAGATCACACTCTATGCTATCTTGACAGAAGACAGCAGGAGGCAAGAATAGAAGGACAGAGACCTGTGCGGAAGCTATAAGAAGCAGTAACAGGTGAGAGATGATAGTGACTTGAATCAGAGCGGTAGCAGTGGATGGAGGCGGTGAAATCAGTTGGTTCTAGACATAATTTGCAGGTAGATGTAAGAGATTTCCTGGTAGATATGGATATCACAGCTTAGAATATCAAAGATAGTTCCAAGAATATGGCTTAAGCAATACAAGGATGGTGACTGGGAATAATCTATAACTTAATGTATTTTTTTTTTTTTTAGAATGACAACCATCACTTATTTCAAAGCTCCTCAGTCTGGAATTATTATGTCATTAGGACTTGTGACCTCCATCACCAATATTTCAAAATCATAAATCTAAAAAATATGAATTACAGTGGTATTAATTCAGGCACATAAGCCATCTAGCCAAAATATTATCCCTTGTGTGAATTCTCTCTGAAAAAAAAAAAGAAAAAGAAAGAAAACAGATACGGAATCAGATAGCATCAACTTAAATACAGCTATTAACAGCACTCCACTGATGGACAGTTTGGCTTGGTAAAATGTTTCTTTACAAAACCCTCAGGTGCCATCTCAATTTAAAACAGAAAAATACACTCAAAACATTAAATAGTTAAGTTGCAAAATAGAACCTATAAGCAAAAATTTATAAATCAGCAGGAAACAAATCTACCGCCCTCACAATAAAAGAGGAAAACAAGCAGAACCACACACTTTATAGAAAATTCGAAATACATGATAAATATATATTTGAAGTTTGACTTCTCCATAATCAAAGAAATAGAAAATATTATAAACTTAGATATGTTCCTTCATTTTAAACATTTGCAATATTCAGAATTTGACAATGCACTAAGCAGACAGGAATAAGGTGCATGTCTAGGAATTTTATCTTGAATGGTTTATGTCTATGAATGGTTGTATAGAATATACTTGTATATGAAACATAAATATTCTTAGCAAAAATGATAAGCACATTAATGTCCAAATATGAAATTGGATAAAAAAGGTACAGAGGGACTTCCCTAGTGGTGCAGTGGTTAAGAATCCGCCTGTCAGTGCAGGGGACACGGTTTCGAGCCCTGGTCTGGAAAGATCCCACATGCCACGGAGCAACTAAGCCTGTGTGCCATACCACAAAGCCTGTACTCTAGAGCCCGCGAGCCAGAACTACTGAGCCTGCACACCACAACTACTGAAGCTCACACGCCCAGAGCCCGTGCTCCACAACAAGAGAAGCCACTACAATGAGAAGCCCGCGCGCTGCAACGAAGAGTAGCCCCCCCGCTCGGCGCAACTAGTGAAAGCCCGTGCGCAGCAATGAAGATTCAAAGTAGCCATTAAATTAATTAAAATTAATTGATTTTTTAAAAGGTACAGAGCACCCATTGCATGAAATTCTATGCAATAATTAAAAGTTCAGTTTTTGGAGAATATTTAATATGTGGGAGAATACTCATCATGTTTTAGAAAATTTTAAAGGAGGATATACATTTTTTCCCCACATGTTATCCAGGAATCTCAGGGAGAGCAAAAGAGCAAAACTGTATTGTTACTTCTTTATTATTTCAAAACTTTCCAAAATTTCGGTCAATAGTTCATAATCAGAATTGAGTGTAGGTGATAATTCTTTACATCACTTACATGTGTCCATGTGAATCAAGATATAGATACATAGGCACATGTATGTCCATCTCACGGTAGTGATTACCTTTCTAAGCAAGAGACAACGTCTCCAAGTTTGGAGTCCATTTCCTTAGTGCATAAAGAACTCTTAAAAATCAATAAGAAAAAGTTCAGAAATACAATGGAATAGATGTTCAAACTCATTTATAATTGAAGCGTGATGAATTCAAACAAAGATGAGGCAACATTTTCACACATTGAAATGTAATACACAAAAGAATGTGATAAAAAAAAGTGATCAGTGTGTGGGAAGCTGACACTATCACACACAAGTGATAAGAGTGCACATACTATAGTCCATTCGGTCAGTTGTTTGCCAATCTTGCGTGTGTTTGTGTGTGTGTGTGTGTGGCCATAAGGGGAAAGATATACATTTGTTTACTAATTTTCCTAGCTGAATTTTTTCTGATAATTAAAAGTTTCCTGCTTAGCAGACCAATTAAATTAAGAAAGGAAATTCACAACCTCACCCCCATATATTCTACGTATACATTAAAAATAATGAAGTAGGTTCAGGCACTGATAAGAAGTCTCCGAGATACTGTGCTAGTACATTTAGAAGAATCCGTATGATTAATTTACATTGAGTTTTTTTTTAACATCTTTATTGGAGTATAATTGCTTTACAATGGTGTGTTAGTTTCTGCTTTATAACAAAGTGAATCAGTTATACATATACATATGTTCCCATATCTCTTTACATTGGGTTTTTAAAAATCTAAGGTATATAAATATTTGGATCTACTAGGATATACAACTAATTGGTAAGATTACTTCATTGAATGATTCAGAGATTCTGAAAGAGAAGACTGAAGTACTGTTATTCCAGGGTAGGAGAGTCCTTTTCCTTAAACTCATATAAGCCTATTGGTTGCTTGATACTTTTTAATCAATTGCAAGTATTACTTTCCAATAAAAGTAGGTAAGTTTCCAAAGTAACATTATTAAAAAGAGGGAATATGCTCATTCATTATTGATCTATTAGCAGAAGGTCCCTATTGGTCACTTGCCTTTTTACTCTGTCTTAACTTATCCCCATTTCTAACTTAAATTTGTGTTATCTTTCTGATGACAGCTCTGCAGATCCTACAAAAAATGTGATGAACTTGTTCACCATACCTCAGAACATAAACAAACGAGCACCTCCCTTGAAAGCACTTTCACGACAAAAGAGAATTCAAGATGGTAGTGAGAGTTGGACTAATGAGACACAACAATAAAACAGGTGCAACAATGAAATTGTTAAAATAGAAGCAAAGTCAGGCTGAGTTAACAGTGGTTAGTTATAGAGAGAGACAGAGAGAGTTGCTCAGAAGACTGAGGAAATTCTTCCTTTGGAGAAATGTTTCAGAAGACACCCCAGTTTCATAGGTGCCTCTAACAGAGTCTTAGAGAGCAGGAACATGGAGCTGCCAGCATGCCATCATAAGAGCACTTGTGCTGCTCTTTATTGGCCCAAGGCTTTTCCTGTGGACCTCTTTCCCCCTCAAGACACCTGGGAGCCCAGGGTCAACAACTCATCCTAGTTCCATCATCTCTCCATTGTAGGGTTCCATTACCTTTGGTCACCAGATTTAGTAACCCACATATCATGAAGGTCAGCATCAGGAGATTCATGGCTTCTGGGAGAGAGGGAGCCCTGTGTCCTAAGGAATGCAGAACACTTTGCACAGTTAGGACTCTGAGCAGTCACCTTTACTGGCCTATCATGGGTGATGAACCAGAGAGGAGGAGAACGCTATGCCACCCAGAACACCAGATGATTAACTTGCACCATTGAGTGTGCATGACAAAATAATGCTCTGTTCTAGAAACTGTTATAGGAAACTGAGGTCTTATGAAATGAAGTATAATCCTAAGGATGTGTAGGGTCTGATGGAAAGAAACAACTCCCCAATAAAGTCCTCCTTAACCTTGCATGGAGCCAATTACGTCTCCTCTGTCTGTATGCAACACTCAGTATATAGCCAAGATAGCAGAATGCTATATCATGATCCAATTTGTTTCGGACCAGTAAGCTTATGATATCCCGTAGATTATCCCCTTCTCCATCTGAGTGATGCCCCAATACACTGTGTATTAATTTTTTTATAAGTTGTGAAGTTTGCTTTGAATGGATTTTTTTTTTTTTTTTGCTATGGATATCCAATTTTTGTTTTTTTGCTATGGATATCCAATTTTTGCAGTAACCATTTGTTGGAAGTACTATCCTTCCTCCATTGAATTGCTTTGGCAGGTTTGTCAAAAATTAGTTGGCCATACTTGGTGCTCTATTCTATTGCATGGATTATGTACCTGTTCCTCTACCAGTACAACACATTCTTGATTACTGTAGCTGTATAATATGTCTTGAGATAGTGTAGGGATACCTCCTGCTTTATTCTGCTTTCTGAAAATTGTTGTAGCTCCCCCAGTTCCTCTGCCTTTCAATAAAAATTTTAGAATAGTTTTGAGTATATCTATAAAAGATCTTGTTGGGAATATGAAAGCAATTGAGTTACAGCTGTGTTGTAGTTTGAAGAAAAATGACTTCTTTACTATGTTGAGTCTTCCTATCCATGGACATGTGTGCCCCTGTCACTTCATTTAAGTATTTTTTATTTCTTTAACATCTTTAATGGAGTATAATTGCTTTACAATGTTGTGTTTGTTTCTGTTGTATAACAAAGTGAGTGAGCTATACATATACATATATCCCCATATCCCTTCCCTCTCATGGGTCCCTCCCACTCTCCTTATCCCACCCTTTTAGGTGGTCCCAAAGCACCAAGCTCATCTCCCTGTGCTATGCAGCTGCTTTCCACTAGCTATCTATTTTATATTTGGTAGTGTATATATGTCCATGCCACTCTCTTACTTCATCTCAGCTTTCCCTTCCCCCTCCCTGGGTCCTCAAGTCCATTCTCTACGTCTGAATCTTTATTCCTATCCTGCCCCTAGGTTCATCAGAACCTTTTTTTTTTTAGATTCCATATATATGTGTTAGCCTACAGTATTTATTTTTTCTGTTTCTGATTTACCTCACTCTGTATGACAGAGTCTATGTCCATCCACCTCCCTACAAATAACTCAATTTCATTTTTTATGGCTGAGTAATACTCCACTGTATATATGTGCAACATCTTCTTTATCCATTCATCTCTCAATGGACACTTAGGTTGCATCCATGAAAGAAAAAAAGAGCTGGAGGAATCAGGCTCCCTGACTTCAGACTATACTACAAAGCTACAGTAATCAATACAGTATGTTACTGGCACAAAAATAGAAATATAGATCAATGGAACAGGATGGATAGCCCAGAGATAAACTCATACATATATGGTCACTTTATCTTTGATGAAGGAGGCAAGACTATTCAGTGGAGAAAAGACAGCCTCTTCAATAAGTGGTCCTGGGAAAACTGGACAGCTATATGTAACAGAATGTAATTAGAACACTTACTAACACATACACAAAAATAAAAACAAAATGGATTAAAGAGCTAGATGTAAGACCAGAAACTATAAAACTCTTAGAGGAAAACATTGGCAGAGCACTCTATGACATAAATCACAGCAAGATCCTTTTTGACCCACCTCTTAGAGAAGTGGAAATAAAAATAAACACATGGGACCTAATGAAACTTAAAAGTATTGCACAGCAAAGGAAATCATAAACAATATAAAAATACAAGCCTCAGAATGGTAGAAAATATTTGCAAAGGAAGCAACTGACAAAGCATTAATCTCCAAAATTTACAAGCAGCTCATGCAGCTCAATATCAGAAAGACAAACAACCTAATTCAAAAACGGGTGGAAGACCTAAAGAGACGTTTCTCCAAAGAAGATACAGATTGCCAACAAACACATGAAAGGATGCACAACATGAGTAATCATTAGAGAAATGCAAGTCAAAACTACAATGAGATATCACCTCACACCAGTAAGAATGACCATCATCAAAAAATCTAGAAACAATAAATGCTGGAGAGTGTGTGGAGAAAAGGGAACCCTCTTGCACTGTTGGTGGGAATGTAAATTGATACAGCTACTGTGGAGAACAGTATGGAGCTTCCTTAAAAAGCTAAAAACAGAACTACCAAAGGACCCAACAATCCCACTACTGGGCATATACCCTGAGAAAACCATAATTCAAAAAGTGTCATGTACCCAAATGTTCATTGCAGCACTATTTACAATAGCCAGGACATGGAAGCAACCTAAGTGTACATCAACAGATGAATGGATAAAGAAGAAAGGCACATTTATACAATGGAATATTACTCAGCCATAAAGAGAAACAAAATTGAATTATTTGTAGTGAGATGGATGGACATAGAGTCTGTCATATAGAGTGAAGTAAGTCAGATAGCGAAAAACAAATACCATATGGAATCTAAAAAAAAAAAAAAACGGTTCTGAAGAACCTAGGGGCAGGACAGGAATAAAGGCACAGACATAGAGAATGTACTTGAGGACACAGGGATGTGGAAGGGAAAGCTGAGATGAAGTGAGAGAGTGGCGTGGACATATATACACTACCAAATGTAAAATAGCTAGTGGGAAGCAGCCACATAGCACAGGGAGATCAGCTTGGTGCTTTGTGACCACCTAGAGGGCTGGGAAATGGAGGGTGGGAGGGAGAGGCAAGAGGGACGATATATGGGGATGTATGTGTATGTATGGCTGAATCACTTTGTTATAAAGCACAAACTAACAAACCTTTGTAAAGCAATTATACTTCAATAAAGATGTTAAAAATCAATTAATTAATTAACTATTTTTAAAAAGCTAATGGGTACACATGACTTGAATCTTTGCCCCCTCCCATTTAAAGTATCTTACCAGATACTCCACCAAAAATTTTCTGCTTAATATCATTGGCCATAATCACATCACATTCCACTGCCATGTGTTTGCAAAGGTTGGAAAAGAAGTTTACGTGGCCATATTGTTGCACTGAGCTATGATTCAGACACAATATGATGTAATAAGGAGCAAATAAATGGAAATGCCCAGAGAACACTCACTCCTCTCAGATCTCAGGTAGCACACTCAGTTCTCCAAGAATGTTGGCACAACCTGCAGGGCCAAACTAATGATCCCTTTCTTCGAACATCAAGATCTAATTGAGCTGATAGCTTGCAGGCATACCACGAGTTTTGTGGAACATCACAGAGGGTCAGGGGAGGAACTGCATGTGCAGACCACAACCTATGAAAGGAGCAGGCTAGAGATGGGGCAAATAGAAGAGCTCAGTTGACAGGTGACCAGTGCCAGTATATTGTTCTAAATCAGTGGACAAAATAAAAAACAGAGAGAGAGAGAAATTTAAAGATATATACAGAGAAATGAGTTCTGTAATTGAAGGTGACCACAAAGAGTGTGATAGGAAAAAGCGAAACAAAAATAAATAAATAAAATTGACTTCCAATTCAACCAAGCTGGAGTATCCCATTCCTCCCTCTTTCATCCAAAACCTCTGGACTTAATATAACAACCACGCCTCACCAGAGTCTGGGGTGGTGAGGGGCCCTTCAAGATGGCAGAGGAGTAACACGTGGAGATCACCTTCCTTCCCACAAATACATCAGAAAGACATCTACATGCGGAACAACTCCTACAGAACACCTACTGAACACGGCAGAAGACCCCAGACTTCCCAAAAGGCAAGAGACTCCCCACGTACCCAGGTAGAGCAAAAAAAAATAAAGAATAAACAGAGACAAAAGGATAGGGATGGGACCTGCACCTCAGGGAGGGAGCTGTGAAGGAGGAAAAGTTTCCACACACTAAGAAGCCCCTTCACTGGTGGAGATGGGGGCCGGGTGGGGGGGAAGCTTCAGCGCCATGGAGGAGAGCACAGCAACAGGGATGCAGAGGGCAAAGTGGAGAGATTCCCACAAAGACGATCAGTGCCGCCCAGCAATCACCAGCCTGAGAGGCTGGTCTGCTCACCCACTGGGGTGGGTGGGGGCTGTGAACTGAAGCTCGGTCTTTGGAGGTCAGATCCCAGGGAGATGACTGTGTGAACACAGCCTAAAGGGAGCTAGTGCATCACAGATAGCTTGGAGGGAGTCCAGGAAAAAGTCTGGAACTGACTAAGAGGCAAGAGACCATTGTTTTGGGGTGCAGGAGGAGAGGGGATTCAGAGCACCACCTAAACTAGCTCCAGAGATGGGCGTTAGCAGCGGCTATCAGTGCGGACGACAGAGATGGGCATGAGACACTAAGGCTGGTACTGCAGCCAACAAGAAGCCTGTGTACAAGCGCAAGTCACTATCCACACCTCCCCTCCCAGGAGCCTGTGCAACCTGCCACTGCCAGGGTCCCGTGATTCAGGGACAACTTCCCCAGAAGGACACATGGCGCACCTTAGGCTGTTGCACTATCATGCCGGCCTCTGCCACTGCGTGACCGCCATTCATTCCATACCCCTCCCTTCCCCCAGCCTGAGTCAGCCAGAACCCCCTAATCAGCTGCTGCTTTGACTCTGTCCTGTCTGGGCGGGGAACAGATGCCATCAGGCGACCTACACGCAGAGGCAGGGCCAAATCTAAACCGGAGCCCCAGGAGCTGTGCGAACAAAGAAGAGAAAGGGAAATTTCTCTGCGGAGCTTCAGGAGCAGCGGATTAAATCTCCACAGTAAACTTGATGTGCCCTGCACCTGTGGAATGCCTGAATAGACAACGAATCATCCCAAAATTGAGGAGGTGGGCTTTGGGAGCAACTATAGACTTGGGGTATCCCTTCTGCATCTAATTTGTTTCTGGTTTTATGTTTATCTTAGTTTAATGTTTAGAACTTATTATCATTGGTAGATTTGTTTATTGATTTGGTTGCTGTCTTCCTTTATATATCTTTATATCTATATATATATATATATTGGGCTTCCCTGGTGGCGCAGTGGTTGAGAGTCCGCCTGCCAATGCAGGGGACACAGGTTCATGCCCTGCTCCGGGAAGATCCCACATGCCGTGGAGCAGCTGGGCCCGTGAGCCATGGCCGCTGAGCCTGCCCGTCCAAAGCCTGTGCTCCGCAACGGGAGAGGCCACAACAGTGAGAGGCCCGCGTACCGCAAAAAAAAAAAAAAAATCGGCAGAAGAGCTAAATAGACACTTCTCTCCATAGAAGATATACAGATTGCCAACAAACACATGAAAGGATGCTTAACATCACTAATCATAAGAGAAATGCAAATCAAAACTACGAGATATCACCTCACACGGGTGAGAATGGCCATCATAAAAAATCTGCAAACAATAAATGCTGGAGAGGTTGTGGATAAAAGGGAAACCTCCTGCACTGTTGGTGGGAATGTAAATTGATACAGCAACTATGGAGAACAGTATGGAGGTCTCTTAAAAATCTAAAAATAGAACTACGATATGAACCAGCAATCCCACTACTGGGCATATACCCTGAGAAAAGCATAATTCAAAAAGAGACATGTATCACAATGTTCACTGCAGCACTATTTACAGTAACCAGGACATGGAAGCAACCTAAGTGTCCATCGAGAGATGAATGGACAAAGAAGATGTGGCACATATATACAATGGAATATTAGTCATAAAAAGAAACGAAATTGAGTTATTTATAGGGAGCTAGATGGACTTAGAGTCTGTCATAAGTAAGTCATAAAGAGAAAAACTAATACCGTATGCTAACATATATATATGGAATCAAAAAAAAATGTTCTGATGAATCTTGGGGTAGGACAGGAATAAAGACACAGACATAGAGAATGGACTTGAGGACACGAGGAGGGGGAAGGGTAAACTGGGACGAAGTAAGAGAGTAGAATTGACATATATATATTACCAAATGTAAAATAGCTAGCTAGTGGGAAGCAGCTGCATAGCACAGGGAGATCACCTCAGTGCTTTGTGACCACCTAGATGTGTCGGATAGGAGGGTGAGAGGGAGACGCTAGTGGGAGGGGATATGGAGATATATGTATACATATAGTTGGTTCACTTCGTTATGCAGTAGAAACTAAAACAACATTTTAAAGCAATTATACTCCATTAAAGATGTTAAAATAAAAAATATCTGGCACAAAGTGACAAACTAGATTTTGAGAAAGAACTTCCTAACAGAAAGAGAGTTGTTCAATAACCTACAGCCTGCATCTAGAGATCGATTTTGTTCTCTTATAATAGAAGACTGTTCAGATTGATGGATAAGAGAAAATTAATAATAGTATGAAAGTTGCCTCAGAATATGCTTCTGGTCTACAGTATCTTTGAAATTCTGTAAGTTTAGATTACATGATTTCTCTCTCTGCCTCTGGGACATTGATGACATACATCACATACACACAGGGTATTCTACTTCTAAACTGAAGGCCCTGAGAACACTCAGGTTCCCTTACTAGACAAATACAAGCAATTCACAATTATTCTCTGAGATTAACCAATCCATCCAAGATCTGGTAGCGTTAGAAATGGAATGCTGGGACTTCCCTGGTGGTCCTGTGGCTAAGACTCAACACTCCCAATGCAGGGGGTGTGGGTTTCATCCCTAGTCAGGGAACTAGATCCCACATACAGCAACTAAAAGATCCCACCTGCCACAACTAAAGATCCTACATGCCACAACAAAGATTCCCGCATGCGGCAAAGAAGACCCGGCACAGCTAAATAAATAAATATTAAAATAAATAAATGAGCCTTTTAAGAAAAATAAATGGAATGCTTAGGAAGGATATATGGGAGAAAAAAACTCAACAAAATCCAAAAAAATGTGGAACATTAGGAGTGGAAAGACGGAAAATATAGACTTGATCTTAGATCTCCATCCAGATTTCCCAGCTGAGGAAAGACACTTGAGTGTCACATTCATAGAGACGTTTGTGACAGTGAGGTAAAAGTGGATAATAGATGGAGCAGCTGGAAAGGAACTTTTAAGTCCAAGGACCACTGTGGGGAGCCTTGAAGCGTGCAGAACAATATGAAGAGGAAGAAGAAGAGTCATTAAAACAACAGTTCAACAAATACGTCAAGCTTTTCACCAGCTCATGGCCTTGCAAATACAAAATCCCTTTGTTTTTAACAATTTTCTTCTAACTCTTCACATAGCTGGATCGTTTTCATCTCTCAAGTCTAACCTTGAATGTCACTCCCTCAGGGATAATTTCCTATATCACCCTGTCAGTAGTAGCTCTACTCAGTTACTCTGTGTTACATCACATTATTTCTTTCCATAATTATATTTCTATCAATCTGTAGTTATTTATTTTCTTCTTTATTTTCTTTCTCCTCCTTTCTAATGTAAGTGCCTGGCCTTGTCTGTCCTGCTCAGTAGGGATTGATTTCATATATATATATTGAATAAAACAATAAATGGACTCAACATAGAGAAAGGCAAGAAGAGCTCCAACATCTCTTGAAGCCCTTCTATATGTCAAGCCAAGTGACGGGAGATTTTATATATGTATATAGTATATATATATATTTACAGGCACACCCTGAAGAGTGTCTCTCTGATTAATATATTCCTAGTAAAATGCCTCTTGTATATTTTATTCCTAAAATTACCAAAAATGTGCATATATCTCAATATTATATATAATCCATGTTTATACATAAAAAGTTTATATGTACTTGTCTATCATTCAATACATTTTAATATAATATATAAGGCAAGCATAGAGTTACATTCCAAATGTAATTTGTAAGACCTCATGAACATGTAAAGACCTTTTGAAACTCCCACCAAGTGTCAAAATAAGCCATGTGTGTTTTGGATAATGCTAAGAATCATTACAACAATAATTTAAACATTTTATATTTTAAGATGATAGCTTGTGAGTTCTATCTAGATGTATAAGTGTGTTTTGGTTACAGTTTAGGAAATTGGTTGGGGATTTTGTGTTGATGTGTAATGATGTGTTATATTTTTCCCATGTGGTTAAAAAAAAAAAAGAGAGAGAGAAATAGGATTCTGGTGAAAGCTGGCATGCAGAATTTTGATTTCAGGAGTGGTAAGTCCATACATATATCTACATATTTATGTGTGGGTGAAATCTCATTTATTCCTCAGAGGAGGTTTTCACTATTAGAACAAATACAAGAAAGCAACTGGTAAAGACTTGAATAGTCAATGCTCAGAAAAGCTTGTTGGGCTTCCCTGGTGGTGCAGTGGTTGAGGGTCCGCCTGCCGATGCAGGGGGTGCGGGTTCGTGCCCCGGTTCGGGAAGATCCCACATACCGCGGAGAGGCCCGTGAGCCACGGCCGCGGAGCCTATGCTTCGCAACGGGAAAGGCCACAACAGTGAGAGGCCCGCGGACCGCAAAAAAAAAAAAAGCTTGCTGTTTTAAATTTATTTTGATAAATATCTTTGGCTTAATGATTTATATAATTCCTTCATGCAGAGAATTTACTTTTGAGAAAGTGTGAAAACAAAATCAGATATTGCAAGAAGAAATGCAAAAGTGGAGAGTTTCAGAAAGATCATTTTAAAGGGAAATGTGGCAAGCAGAAGGTGAGCTCTGTTCTGGCTATCAACCACAACTTTAAACCCTCAGCTTCCAGTAATAAAACATCTACCCCACTGTTAGAATCAATTATCAACTAGGAAATGAACCAAAGTAACGATGATCACTGCTTATACCTAGGATGCCTGGTTCATTAAAGCAAAGGAACTTAATCTGGGGTCAGTCTTCTCTCTATAACCTCTTTCCCATTGTCTCTCCATTCAACAATGTTTGGAAGAGCATCATATTTCCATAGCACCAGCAGTTCCAGGGTAGGGATGAAAATAAAATAGAGGCCAGGCACAAGTGAAGGTTAATCCGAAACACTCATTAAGACTAATGGACAGAAATGGTGTCAACCTTGAAAACAGTTCCCAGCCCATAGGCTCCCAACCTGCCTTAGCAGTATTACCAAACTTTAAAATGCATCAGAAACATCTGTAGGGCCTGCTTTAAAATAAATTTTAAAAAAAGATTTCTGGTCCTCATTTCCAGTTTCTGATTCCATGGTGGAGCCTGAGAATTAGCATTACTCACTAGCTCCCAAGTGATGCTGATGTTGCTGATCAAAGGACCACACTTTGAGAACCGCTGATCTGTAATATAGAATGAGTGAAGGTCTCCTCCTACAGATCGAAGGCATTCGCTACATACTTTTGAAGCGGCTAGTAATACAAAAGCATTTCTACAGAGTGCCTTCATATCCATTCTCTTATTGGATTTCCTACAACAAACTTACGATGTAGATATTGGGACCTCCACTTCAGAGGAGAGAAATATTGATTTTTAGCTATTAGAACTGAGACAGACTTAATTGACGATTAAGAGCACTTTGATATTATGCAATTCTCTTTCCTCCCTGGAAATCTACATTCATATAAATTGCAAACTTAAAGAGGATAAAAGGGAGATCAAGAGTTCTGTACTGTGACTTAAAAGCCGTAGGACTTTTCTCGTAAGAACTCTCCCCACATAAGTCAGAGAAGGTAATCAGAATGAAATATCACCTTCATTTATTCTATCTTCACCAGGAAACAAGCCCTACAGATGTTTCTGATGCATCTCCTTCAAGAGATACATCTGTGATATATCATTATCTAGTAGAAGAGATTTGAGGAATGGATTATCTCAACTAGTAGGACATCATGGTCTTTTATACTCATGTCTATCACTGTAGGTAGAACTCCTGAACTCACACAGGAAGGTGGGAGGACAGAGGCAGGTCATTTCAGCAAAGGAGGGTAGTAGAAAAAACCATGAGCTTTTTGGTCAGACATATATGAGGTTATTCATGGTCTCACCATGTATTCAGTCTTGAACTATGGACAATTGATTTCTCATCTTTGAGCCTAAGTTTATGAACTTGAAGAATAGAGAAAACATTTACTCCCACTCAGGGTACTTTGAGATACTAAGGTAGTATATTCAAATTTACTCACATTATAGGGATTTTGGCTGTAACAAGTTGATGATTCCTGGGTGAAAAGCAAAAAGGCAAGTTTCCTGAGGGCCCTGCCCATCTTTGCTCTGCATGGTTATGGGTGATTATAAGCCATTTTTCACCTGTGGGAAAGTTCATTACTATGCAGAGAAGAGTGTGACAGAGGTTTGGCTCATAGGATCTCTTTGAACAGGTAGATGGTGTTTTAAAGGTTCCTGGTAGAACTCACTGTGCTTTCCTCCTCAGTAATCACCTTGATCACTACCTTGAAATCATCATAGAGCTATGATCACTGAGATTATAGAAGAAGAATATAATCTTAGAGCTATATCTTTACTCTCCTGTCTTCTTGTCTTGTACCATTCTTCTTCATCTCATCCTTGAACTTAGGTGGGAATAACCTTTCCCTGATTTACAGTTTGGGGGAGAAAAGGAAACTACATTGTATTAGAACCCACAATGTGCCAAGCAAATTGACGCACAATCTCTTTATACAAAAGCATTATATAATAATTATGATCACATGATTAAGTCTGACAAAACTGGGCAAAACATATCTAGGTTCTCTCTCTACTACTTTTATTTATGATGTGGTCTCTACTGCAATTTCTTCAATGGTGAAAAAGCTATAATCACACGCATACCTCCTAGAATGATTCTAACAATTAAATAAAATAAGGCATATTGAACACCGAGCACAGTCTCTGGCACCTGTGAAACGCTAAGAAATATAGGCTTTAAAAAGGTATGTGAGGGACTTCCCTGGTGGTGCGGTAGTTAAGAATCCACCTGCCAATGCAGGGGACACGGGTTCAAGCCCTGGGCCAGGAAGGTCCCACATGCCACAGAGCAACTAAGCCCGTGCACCACAACTACTGAAGCCCAGCGCCTAGAGCCCGTGCTCCACAACAGGAGAAGCCACCGCAACGAGAAGCTCACACACTGCAATGAAGAGTAGCCCCCGCTCTCCGCAACTAGAGAAAGCCTGTGCGCAGCAACGAAGACCCAACGCAGCCAAAACTAAAAAATAAAATAAAAAGGTATGTGAGGTATAGGTTATTACCATTTAAAATATCTAAAATCTGAGTTCGTGGAGGAAAGGATTTTGAACAAGAAGGGACAACCACATTTGGGAAGTGGTTCTGCCTGCTCCAAGGCCACATATCTCTAATTCATCTCATGCTAATCCTGAAGATATCTTCAAAGCTGACTTCTAGCTGTTAGCTTTTCATCTTGCATAGCCATACAGTCCTCAAGAATAAGCTCTGCAAACAGAGAGTAGAGGACAGTTACCCAGGGTGGGAGGATGGGGGGGGGCAGGAGTCGAATAGGGAAATGTTGGTGAAGGGTACAAACTTCCAGTTATAAGATGGACAAGTTCTGGGGATGTAATGTACAGCATGGTGACTTTAGTTAAGAATACTGTACTGTACACTTGAAAGTTGCTAAGAAAGTAAATATTAAAAGTTCTCACCACAAAGAAAAGGAGCTGTGAGGTGATGGATGTGGTAAGTAACATTATTGTGGTAATTCTTTTGCAATATATGCATATATCAAATTATCACATTGTACAACTTAAACTTACACAATGTTATATGTCAATTATATCTCAATAAACTTGGAAAAAGGAAGAAAAGAATGAGCTCTGCAAATGTTCATTCATGTCTGTGTGCATGCAGGCTCTGGTGCCTTTGAATAAGTTTTTGCCTTAAATAAATTAAATGAGAATTCAATTTCAGTGTTCATTGGTATTTGATCCTAATACAATATTCAAAAGTTTGACTCCAAGCCTCATGACAACCACAAAGCAAAAACCTATAGTAGAAAATACACAAAATATAAAGAGAAAGGAATCAAAGGATACCACTAGAGAAAATCATCAAATCACGAAAGAGGAAAAAAGGAACAAAAGATCTTCAAAACACCCAGAAAACAATGAACAAAAAGGGCAGTAGTAAGAACCTAATATTCAACCTTTAAAAAGAAGGAAATTCTGCCATTTACAACAATCTGAATGAAACTGGAGGACATTATGATAAGTGAAATAAGCCAGACACAGAAAGGCAAATATCACATGATCTCACTTATATGTGGAATCTTAAAAAAAAAAAAAAAGTTGAATGCTGTAGAATAGAATAGTGGTTGCCAGAGGCTGGGTGTGGGGGGAAAGGAAAATAATCAAAGGGTACAAATCTTCTGTTATAAGATTAATAAGTTCTGGAGGCCTAATGTACGGCATGGTAACTATAGTTAATAATAGTACATTTTATACTTGAAACTTGTTAATAGAGTAGATCTCAAGTGTTCTCATCAGACACACACACACAAATGGTAAGTATGTGTAGTGATGGGTTTGTTAATTAATTTGATTTTGGTAATCACTGCACAGTGTATATATGTATCAAAACATCATGTTTTATACCTTAATAAGAGCAATTTTTATTTATCAATCATACCCAACAAAGCTGATAAGATAAAATCTTCTGAACTAAATTATATTAGAGATATAACATATCAACTAGAGTTCTTTTTTAATTAATTAATTAATTTTTGGCTGCGTTGGGTCTTTTGCTGCTGTGTGTGGGCTTTCTCTAGTTGCAGCAATCGGGGGCTACTCTTTGTTGCGATGTGAGGGCTTTTCATTGCAGTGGCTTCTCTTGTTGCAGAGCACAGGCTCTAGGTGTGCAGGCTTCATTAGTTGTGGCGTACAGTCTTTACTAGTTGTGGCACACTGGCTCAGTAGTTGTGGCTTAGTTGCTCCACGGCACATGAGATCTTCCCAGACCAGGGCTTGAACCTGTGTCCGCTGCATTGGCAGGTGGATTCTTAACCACTGCGCAACCAGGGAAGTCCCTCAACTAGAGTTCTTAGAGGAAAATTTATACCATTCAATCCATATATTAGACAAGGACATAAGTTTAAAATAAATTTTTAGAGATTCATATTGAAAGAGTAGAGAAAATTTGGCACATCAAACTTAAATACAGCAAATAAAATAAATAGTAAAAATAAAGAGAAGAAATCAAAATACAACACAAATTTTCAATAAAGCAAATTTTTTATTAAGAAAGAGATGAGGGACTTCCCTCGTGGTGCAGTGGTTAAGAATCTGCCTGCCAATGCAGGGGACATGGGTTTGATCCCTGTTCGGGGAAGATCCCACATGCCACAGAGCAACTAAGCCTGTGTGTCACAACTACTGAGCCCACGCTACACAACTCCTGAAGCCCGCGTGCCCTAGAGCCTGCATGCTGCAACTACTGAGGCTGCGTGTTGCAACTACTGAAGCCCTTGCACCTAGAACCTGTGCTCCACAACCAGAGAAGCCACCGCAATGAGAAGCCCACGCACTACAACGAAAAGTAGCCCTCACTTGCCGCAACTAGAGAAAGCCCGAGTGCAGCAATGAAGACCCAACACAGCCAAAATAATAATAATAATGATAAAGTTTTAAAAAGAAAGAGATGAGACGAGAATAGAATATCTAAGCAAACAGAAATTACAGAGACAAAAAAATGGTCAATACACAAGTTAATTCACAATGGCTAATAGAAAAGCAGGACAAGTATATAAAAATACATGAATATATATATGGTCTTTATTCAACTAAACTATAAGTTATATAATATCCCTTATGTCACTCTGTCTTGCTACAGTGTCACATTCAAAGAAAAACAGACAGGTAATCAAAAGTAAACAAAATCCAATCTAGTCTTAACTGAGCCTGTGTTGGCCAAATACTTTATCTCATTACATTTCATGATGTAACTATTTCACAAAGAGTTATTAATTCTAAGCCATAGATGTACGTGATGAAACATTTTCAAATATTATTGAATGAAATAAAATATGAAGTAAAAATCCGCTGAAACATTCCTCAAAAGGAAGATTTCCGAAGTTTGATATTCTAATGGTTCTCTTCATGTCTGAATAGTATAAAACCTTTTCTTTACTTATGAAGTTAAAATTGTACCTAGAGCTCCTTGTTTTCACTTATGTAGGAGGTTTTAACTTAGCCCCACTTTTTGTTAGTAATATTATTCTTTAGTTCTCCTATTAGTTAGCTTTATAATATGAAATTAGATATGCAAATATTTTATTACCATCTATTAACTTTAGACGTCACTTTGGATTCCTCATGATGTTAAATACACCTCATCTCCTCAACCCAACATCTCTACCTACTTTGTCAATTATTCATTATGCTTACATGGTCAGGGCTGTCATTTCTGTTGTAATGTTAGAAGACGTGTCTCAAGGGATTCTTGGAAGTTGGTGACCTGACTTTCATTCCTTGCTCCTCTACTCTGAATTTCAATGTATCTAATTCTCCTGTGTCAAGGAGCTGTTAATACTTCTGGGCAGGTGCACAGGTAAAGACTTAGCTCTACTGGGCTACAGGCAAAGAGAAATGCTGTGAGGTTTTTTCCCTTGACTGAGGTAGAGAAATTCCTGGCAGTTCTTAAGAATTTCCCAGTTTTCAGAGACCTGTGAAGGCTGTGGAAAGTCAACTTTGGTCCCACATGAGTGTATGAGGCTTATGTCCACCAAAGAAATTAAAAAAGGAGTTGAATGAGTATACTGACCTCTCCCTGATTTTAGCTTGAGAATGCATAGGTTCAGGTAAGCTGTAAAGGTTTCTCACAACAAAAAAAAATCCACAAAAAACTGGCAGACAGTTTACTCATACATTGCCAAATGGAATAGAAGGGCTGCTTCAAATTCACATGCAGAGAAAAGATTAACTTAATTTTAAAACCATGATTTCCCAAATGAAATATTCAAGGCAAAAATGTACGACCACTACTCAGACCCAATTTAGTAACCTGGATAAGAAAGTGCTAAAAATGCCTTAAAGTATCAACAAAACCCAAAGGATGGAAATAATGAGGGAGTAGATGAGAACCTGGAGGAGTCATCCAAAAAACGTCAACAGTTTCAGAAGAATGCATAAAGGATAAAAAATTAAATTGAGAAAAAAATTTTAACAAAATAATTCCGAAATTTAAAAATAAGACTTAAGTCTGCAGATTTAAATGTCATTGGATCCAGGATAGGTTGATGATATGTCACTTTCCTAAGCAAATCCAGGTAAAATTCCTGAAGTCTAGGGTAAGAGAAGAACGTCCAAGCCTCTAATTAGAAAAAACAAATTATTAACAAAGGAAAAAAGTAATTAGACCAACATCTCACACCTTATAGCTAAAATATAGGAGAATACACAGACTTCTGTGAGTAAGTGTTGCACCCAATTATTATATGCCAAGCCAGATTTCCTATTTCAGCCTTAACATGAAAGGAGCTTGGAGGTTGTCACTCCAACATTAAAATAAGAAAAGGAACTTTTCTGGGCATGTGTCCTTCCCTCTGCATGTGTGTAGCTTCCTGAATTCCCAGTATACACATGGATTTTTGAACTCCTTAATTTGTCAAAGCAACTTTTCCTGCTAGGCTTTCAACACCTAAATAAAGGTAGCCTCAACTGTAACTTCTACCACCAGGAGGCAGCAAATTGTTCATTTTCCTTTCAAAGTTTTCAGTGAGTGCCGGCAGTTTCTGCCTTGAGTGGGTTCTGAGTTAAGTAAAATAATGGTGAATACATTGTGCCAGTCGAGGTATACCCCTGATAGGTTAGAACAAATAAACATAATGCTTTGAGAATGAGGTCTGCCCTGCTCTCTCTGGAACGAGACACTGGCTCACACACTACAAATCCAGGCTGCCATCTTTCAGACCACTGCTGAGTAAGGAGTTACTGGAAAGACAAGTACAAATGCTGCAAAGTTTTCCTAATATGTTAACATTTCCTTTTTCTTGATTCAGTGTTCACTTGGTTGCTGTTAACCTTTGACTATGTTCCGGAGTTCTGACAAAGTTAATTCTGACACTTTTTGCTTGATTTTTCAATGTGTCGATGTAGGGATGGGCACTTGGAACTACCCACTCCATTATTTTCACTGATAAGACCCATCTTTCCTTTTTCATGAGTGATAGCATATATTTACTGCTGAGTAATTTTATCACCTTGTTCTCTGCCCATAGAATTTTGGGAGTCCAAAGGTCTTCTTTCATTTGTTTCTGTCTCTGTTACTTTCAGTACAATACATACATACATATGTATATGTATAACTGATTCACTTTGTTATAAAGCAGAAACTGACACACCATTGTAAAGCAATTATACTCCAATAAAGATGTTAAAAAAAGAAATTAATGGCAGAAAGCAAATTGTTAAAGTCATGAATTTGTGAAAATTAAACAACACACTCTTGAACAAGGGGTCAAAGAGGAAATCAAAAGAAAAATTAGAAAATATATTGAGGCAAATGAAAACAAAAACACAACACACCAAAACTTATGAGACATAGCTAAAGCCATACTAAGAGAGGAGTTTAGAACAATAGACACTTACATTTAAAAAGAAGAAAAGTCTCAAATAAACACTTAACTTTACACCTCAAGAAACTAGAAAATAAGCACACACTAAGCCCAAATTTAGCAGAAGGAAAGAAATAACAAAGATCAAGCAGAAATAAATGAACAAGAAAACAGAAAAAAAAAACCAATTTAAAAATCAATGAAATTAAGAGATGATTTTTGAAAAGACTCATATTTTTTAAAATGAAAGAAAAGGGATTACATCTGATGCCAGAGAAATAAAAGTGATCAGAAGAGACTACTATGAACAATTATATGTCAGTAAACGAATAACCTGGAGGAAATGGATAATATTCCTAGAAACATAAACCTACAAATTGAATCATGAAAAAATAAAAAGTCTGAGTGGACCTATAACTTGTGTAGAGATTGACTCAGTAACTGAAAAACTCTTAACAAAGAAAAGCTCAGGACCAACTGGCTTCACTGGTGAAGTCTACCAAATTTTCAAGAAGAATAAATACTAATCATTCTCAAACTCTTCCAAAAAAATTGAAGAAAAGGAAACCATTCCAAACTCATTTTACAAGGCCAGCATTACCTTGATACCAAAGCCAGTAAAAGAAAAAGTACAGGCCAATATCCCTAACAAACATGGATGCAGAGATCTTCAACAATACTGCCAAACTAAGTTCAACAGCACAATAAAGAGTTGTGCAACATGACAAAGTGGAATTTATCACTGAGATGCAAGGATGGCCCAACATACAAAAATCAATCAATGGGATACACCACATTAACAAATAAAAGATAAAATAACATGATTCATGGGGCTTCCCTGGTGGCACAGTGGTTGAGAGTCCGCCTGCCGATGCAGGGGACACGGGTTTGTGCCCCAGTCCAGAAGGATCCCATGTGCCGCAGAGCGGCTGGGCCCGTGAGCCATGGCTGCTGAGCCTGCGCGTCCAGAGCCTGTGCTCCGCAGCGGGAGAGCCCACGGTGGTGAGAGGCCCGCGTACGGCAAAAAAAATCGCATGATTCTATCTCTAGATGCATAAAATTCATCTAACAAAATACAACAAACTTTCATGATTAAAATCACTCCGCAAAATAGAAATAGAAGGAAATTATCTCAGTAAAATACTGGGATTTGTGACAAAGTAAGGCTATTGGAAATCAGGACTTTCACTACCTCTCAGTGATAATGAAACCACTCACACCATGGTATCAGTAGACAATGTTAAGAGCCTGAACTTTCACCCTTACCTGACAGTAAGGAGGCACCCTTCCTACCCACTGCTGTCAAAAAATTTTAGTCATTACTTTCACCACTACTCAGGGGTAATGAGATGAACACACACAGACAAACACACACACAGAGTCAAAGTCAGTTAAATCAGGCCATGTTTGAATAAGTAATGAGATATTTGTCCCCCTCTTAGCCAGAGTTGTATCAGTGGAAGCTTTGTGGGAAGCCTGAAATCCCTCTGTTTCCCAACAGTAATGAGGAGTTCCTCCTGTCCTTCATGTTGACAGAGACCAAGTGAAGAACCTGGACTTCCACCCCCACCAGGTAGAAATGAGACTATGCCAATGCAGCTGTACCAGAGGAGGCCTGATATGAAAAAAAGATATAATTAAGATCCAGGACCTCATGATATAATACCCAAATTGTCCAAGTTTCAAACTAAAAAATTATTCAAAGTACTAATAATCAGGCAGATCTCAACTTGAATGAAAATAGAATCAATGAATACCAACACAGAGATGAACAGATATTTGAATTATTTGACAAGAATTTTAAAGTAGCCATCATAAAAATGCTTCAACATACAATTATTAACACATTGAAAGGAAAGAAAGACTGTAAACAAATAGAAAGCTTCAGCAAAGAAATAGAAAATATAGGCAATCCACTTTTTATTGCAGTTCACTTTATTGCATTTTGCAGACACTGAATTTTTTTTTTTTTTTTCCGGTATGTGGGCCTCTCACTGTTGTGGTCTCTCCCATTGCGGAGCACAGGCTCTGGACGCACAGGCTCAGAGGCCATGGCTCACGGGCCTAGCCACTCCGCGGCATGTGGGATCTTCCTGCACCGGGGCATGAACCCACGTCCCCTGCATCGGCAGGCAGACTCACAACCACTGCGCCACCAGGGAAGCCCAGACACTGAATTTTTTTTATAATTTAAAAGTTTGTATCAACCCTGCATCAAACAAGACTATTGGCACCATTTTTTTCCAACAGCATTTGTTCACTTTGTATCTCTGTATCACATTTTGGTAATTCTCATAATATTTCAAACTTTTAATAATTATTATATTTGTTATGGTGATCTGTGATCAGTGATCATTGATGTTACTGTTGTCATTATTTGGGGGCACTAAAAATCATGCCCATATAAGATAGCAAATTTAATCAGTAAATGTTATGTGTATGTTCTGACTGCTTCACTAATTGGTCATTCCCCCATCTCTCTCCTTCTCCTTGGGCCTCCCTACTCCCTGAGACACAACAATATGGAAATTAGGCCAACAGATCACCTTACAATGGACTCTAAGTGTTCTAATGAAAAGAAGTGTCAATCAATGCCGCAAACTTTATTGTTGTCTTATTTTTAAAAATCGCCACAGCCACCCCAACCTTCAGCAACCACCACCCTGTTCAGTCAGCAGCCATAAACACTGAGGCAAGACTCTCAACCAGCAAAAAGATCATGATTTGCTGAAGACTCAGATGAGGGTTAACATTTTTTAGCAATAAAGTATTTTTTAATTAAGGTACATATGTTGTTTTTTAAATGTAATGCTACTGAACATTTAGTAGACTATAGTATAGTATAAACATAACTTTTATGTATACTGGGAAACAAAAAAATTGTATGATTCACTTTATTGCAATATTCATTTTATTGCAGTGTTCTGGATCCAAACCCAGAATATCTTTTATGTGTGCCTGTATAAAGAATCAAATGGAAATTTTAGAACTGAAAAAAATCAATATGTATTCAAAATAAATAACTCAATAGACAGTTTCAATAGCAGAATGAAGGGAACAGAGGAAAAACTCAATAAACTTGAAGATAGAACAGAAGAAAGAGAGAAAATAGACTGAAAAATAAATGAACTAAGCCTCAGTAGCCTATGAGATTATAACAAGAGATATAACATTTGTGTCATGGAAATTCCAGAAAAAAAAAAAGTGGAAAAGTGTGGGGCTATAAAATGATTCAAGGAAATGGTCAAAAGTCTTCCAGTTTGAAAAAAGATAAACCTACAGATTCAAGAAGATGACTAAATTAGTTATCTTAAAAATATGCACCTCAAGACTTATCAAATTAACTTTTCTGAAACTGAAAACAAAGAAAAAAGTCTTTAAAACTGCTGGAGAGAAAACACTCATACCGAAAGAAGAAAAGCAATTCAAAGGACAGAAGATTTCTCACATGAAACTACGGAGGCCAGAAGGAAGTGACGCAACATTTTTAAAGTGCTGAAAGAACATTGTCAACCCAGATATCTATATCTAAGAAAATATCATTCAAGAATAAAGAGCAAATAAATACATTCTCAGTTGAAGAAAAAAATGATCACAAGTAGACCAACCTAAAAGAATGACTAGAGGAAGTTCTCCACCCAGAAAGGAAGTAAAAAAAGGAAATCTTGGTATATCAGTAAGGAAGATAGAACAGAAAGAACAAAAATATTGGTAAATACCATAGACTTTCCTTCTACTTTGCAATTTTCCTAATTATGTTTGAGAGTTGAAGCAAAAATTCTAATACTCTATTGTAGTTCTCAATGTATGTAGAGAAGTATTTGTCGATTGTTTTAAATGGGGAAGATCAAAGAGACATAAGGGATATAATGTTTTAAAATTCACCTGAACTGGTAAAATGATGCACCAGTAGGCTGATAAACTGTGGATATAAACGTAATACTGAGAGCAAACCCTATAAAACCTATGTTAAGATGTACACTAAAAAATACTTTAGATATATCAAAATGATATTATAAATAATGTCCAAGTAACTCACAGGAAAAAGAAGACAGAGGAAAAAAGGGAAACAAAATAATACAAAAATATTTAATCCTCAACATATAAGTAATTACATTTAAATTATTATATTTAAATTTAAATGATCTAAATACACAGAAATGGAGATTGTCAGAGAGTATTTAAAAATAACACCAAATATAAGTTGTCTGCAAGATACTCACATTAAATATAATGATATAAGTAGGTTGTAAGTAAAAGAATGGGGAAAATATACCATGCAGACATTAATCAAAAGATCGCAGGAGTGAAAAAAAAAAAAAAGATAGCAGGAGTGACTGTATTAATATCAGATAAAGTAGACTTCAGAGCAAAGAAAATTATCAGGATTATAGACGTCATTACTTAATGATAAAAGGGCAAATACACCAAGAAGACAGAGCAATCCTAATGTGTGTGCTCCAAACAACAAAGTTACAAGTGCCTTTATAGGGCACTGTACCCAACTACAGCAGAATAAGAATTTCTTTCAAGTTCCCATGAACCTTATATCAAGATAGACTATATCCTAGGCTATAAAACAAGCAAAAGAATTGAAAATCATACAGAGTTTGTTCCGTGTATGATTGACCATAATGGAATCTGACTAGAAATCAATAACAGAAACAAAACAGGAAAATCTCCAAACACTTAGAAACTACACAACACACTTCTAGGAAAAGAGAAAATCTCAAGGGAAATAAAATACACACTTAAATGAACAAAAATGAAAATTCAACTTGTTCAGAATTTGTTCTAAATAGGTGCTCAGGGGGAAATTTAGAGTATGCAATGCTTATATTACAAAAGAGGAAACGTGTCAAATCATTCATCTACGCTCTCATCTGAAGAGATTAGGAAAAGTAGAGCAAATTAAACCTAGAGCAAGGAGAATAAAGGGTGTAATAAAGACAGGAGTAGAAATCAATGAAATTGAAAACAGAAAAACTGTAAAGAAAATCAATGGAACAAAAAGCTGCTTTTTTGAAAAGATCAATACAATCGGCAAACTTCTAGCAATTTCAACACAAATTTTCAATATGAGGAATGGAACAAGAGATAGCACTGTAGAAACTGCAGAGAGCAAAATGAGAAGGAAATGCTATAAACAATTCTATATCCTTTCCTTCCCAGCAAAAAACCTACTAAGCATTGGTGCATTGTATTATTTCCATATTGCTTGAATTTATTTACTAATACCAGTTTAAGATGACTGTCTATGATTATAAGGGATATTTATCGGTAGTTTTCATGTTGTCTTTGTCAGATTTTGGTATATGTTATGATGACTACATGAAACAAGTTAAGAAGTGTTTCCTCTTCTTATCTTTTCTTTAAAATTTCGTGAGAAAGTCTTCCTTAAATGTTGAATTATCTGGGGCTAGAGTTTTATTTTTGAGATTTTGGATAATTTACTCATATTCTTAAACAGATATGAACTGTTCTGATTTTCTATTTAATCTTTTTTCTGGTCATATTTGTCTTTCAAACAACTTGACATTTCATCTCATGTCAAATGTATTGACATAAAGTGATTAATAATACTTTCAGTATCCTTTTAATGTTGATATGATCTATAATAATAACCCTTCTTTAATTCCTGAAACAAGAAATTTTTCTTGATCAGTCTTGCTAGGGCAATGTTAATTTTCTTAATTTGCTCAAAGCAAATTAAGCTTAATTTTCTTAATTTCTCTTTTGCTAATTTTCTTATTTTTCTGTTTTCTATTTCATTGATTTATGGCCATGTATTTATTAGTTCCTTCCTTCAACTTACCTTGAATGTAATTTAGTTGTCTTTTTTCTTCATTCTTTAGGTAGAAAAATTAGATCTTTGTTTTTAAACCGTTCTTTGATGATACATGCATCTACAGTTATAAATTTCCCTCTAAGCACAGTAATAGCTATATTCTACACATTTTAATAAGTTGTTTATGTTTGATATTTCATTATCATTTAGTTCAAAACATACATAAATTACCCTTATGATAATTTATATTATATTTATATATTTATATAAATATAAAATATATTTATATTATATTTATTATGATATATTTAACACATGGCTTACTTAGAAGTATTTTGTTTTTTTTGTTTTGTTTTGTTTTTTATTATTTATTTGTTTATTTATCTTGGCTGCGTTGGGTCTTTTGTTGCTGTGCACGGGCTTTCTCTAGTTGCAGTGAGCGGAGGCTACTCTTCGTTGCAGTGCACGGGCTTCTCATTGCGATGACTTCTCTTGTTGCAGAGCACGGGCTCTAGGCACACGGGCTTCAGTAGCTGTGGCACGCGGGCTCTACAGCACAGGCTCAGTAGTTGTGGCGCACGGGCTTAGCTGCTTCGCAGCATGTGGGATCTTCCCGGACCAGGGCTCGAACCCATGTCCCCTGCATTGGCAGGTGGATTCGTAACCACTGTGCCACCAGGGAAGCCCAGAAGTATGCTGTTTTGTTTCAAAATATTTTGTGTTTTTCTTACCTTATTTTTATTGATTTCCAACTTAATTATGAAATTTTTTCTGGATAACATTTTTAACTTATTTCTACTACAATACATTGCAATATTTCAATATTTTTACACTTAAAGAACTTAGTTTAAGGATCACCATCTGTCTGTCTCCGTGAAGATTCCATGTGTACGTGAAAAGAATGTGTATTCTGCAGCTGTTTGATGTAAAGTTCAATAAATATTAATTAAGTTGAGGTGGCTAATAGTATTATTCAGATTTGTTATGTTCTTATTGAATTTTTGTCTAATTATTCTATCAGTAATTGTCAGTGAATGATAAAATTTCCAACCATGAACTTGGATTTGTCTATTTTCAATTTAGTTTTGTCAATTTTTACTTCATATATTTTTCGGATCTGTTATCAGCTGCTTCATGTCTGTCTGATGGATTTCATCATTAGTAAATGGTTTTCATTATCTTTAGTAAACACTCATTGTCTTAGAGTCGATTATGTCTGATATTAATATAGCCACTCCAGCTTTCTAATTCTTACTCTTTGCATAGTATAGCTTTTTCCATGCAAAACTGTTTCTCTCCAATTTTTCTCTATCTTGATGAGATATATCTATGTTCTTTTAGACAGTACATAATAGGATCATGCCTTTTTATGAAATTCAAATATTTATTTTTCAGGTGGAGTGCTTAATCCACTAAAATGTAATGTAAATATTAATATTACTGAAATTATGGTCACCACTTACTATTTGTTTTTGTGTAATATTGGGTTTTGGTTTTTATTTTTCTATTTCTCTTTATTCCTGAACAACCATTTTCCCTCTCTCTCTCTCTCTCCCCCCGCAATGTCTTTCACACACACACACACACACACACACACAGGGACACACACACACACACAAATACACACACACGATTAGACAAGTCCATTTGAATAACTTATCTTTGCAATACTGAATGCTTTAATTCATGAACAAATTATATACCCCATTTGGGGGTGTCTTTTTATATTCCTCTCAAAATAATTGTTGTTTTCAGTATATAAATTTAGAACACATCTTGTTAGATTTGTTCTTGGGAATTTCATGGTTTTGAAGCCGTTATAAATTGTGTTTTTATAAAAAATTCATTTTCTATTTTTTGTTGCTGATACGTAAAACAGGTTGATTATTTTATAATGATATTATATCTAGCAACCTTACAAAATTCACTTTTAAGTTCTAATAATTTCAAGTTCTTTTGTATTTTCTATATATATAACCATGTTGTTGAAGAAACTATGAAAGATTTGTCTCTATCTTTCCAAACATATGCTTTTAAATTATTTTTATTGTATTATTACATAACATAGTATCCCCAATATAATTCTTGAATGATCTTGATATCAAGGAAAAACTTTGAGTAGTTAACCATGAAGTATTATGCCTTACATTATTTTAAGCTACTCCTTACCAGACTAAAAAGTTCCCCTTCCATTCTTACTTTAAGAGATATTTCATCATGAATTGCTATTGAAATTTTTTAATGCTTGAACTACATCTTTTGAGATAATCACAACATTTTTCTCTTTTTTAATTTAAAGTATTGAATTGCATTAATTAATTTTTAAATATTAAGTGATATACTCAAGGAATAAGCCCTTTTTAATGATGATGTATTATTCTTTTTATATACAGGTTGTTTTGATTTGTCAATATTTTGTTTACAACCTTTGGTCCTAGATTGATAAAAAATGAGTTTTAAGTGGCCTATTCTTATAATATTATTGACAGGTTTTAGTATTAATATTATGCTGTCCTCATAAAGAAGTTAGAGAATACTTCCTCTTTTCATAGTCTGTGAAACTCTTTGTGTGAGATTAGCAATATTGCTTCCTTAAAGAGTTTTAAAAGATTAACTGGCCGGGCTTCCCTGGTGGCACAGTGGTTGAGAGTCTGCCTGCCGATGCAGGGGACACGGGTTCGTGACCCAGTCCGGGAGGATCCCACATGCCGCGGAGTGGCTGGACCCGTGAGCCATGGCTGCTGAGCCTGTGTGTCCGGAGCCTGTGCTCTGCAACGGAAGAGGCCACAACAGTGAGAGCCCCGCGTACCACAAAAAATAAATAAATAAATAAATAATAAAAATAAATAAAAAATTAACTGGCCATCTTGGATTAGGTTATCTCTTTGGAAAAGGTCTCAATAATGCATTTAATTTATTTAAAATACATTGGAGTATTAAGATTTTACATTTTCCTTCTCACAGTTTTCTTAAATTGTTTTTTTGAAGAAATTACCTATTTCATCTAAATTGTCAGTTTCTTAATGTAAAATTTTTCTTAAATTTGTTTTAAATCTTCAAATGTTTGAAGTATCTTTACTGAGACCCTAATTTTCATTATACTTATTTGAAATTTTATCCCTGTTTTATAATCAGTCTAAGGAACTATCAATTTTATTCTTTGTTTAAAAACTTGACTTTATTGATTATTCTCAGTTGTGTTTCTGCTATTTCTTCATTTCTAATTTTATCTTTTATTTCCCCCCACATTTCGTGAATTTAATTTGCTGCAGTTGTTTTTTTTTTTTTTTTTTTTTCTGGCCCCTTGAAAAGGAAACTCAGATTATTGATTTTTCCACCTTTTCCCCAGGATTTGCATTTAATAAAAACTTTTAATTTCCCTCTAAGGTACTCTTTTAGCTGTGTTCTGCAAGTTTTTATGTGTTGTGGATTCATTAGTATTCAGTACAAAATGTTTCTTTTATCAATTGTAACTTCTTTAGCACATGAATTATGTAGAAATAAATTTTTCATTTCCAGGTAATTGGGTATTTTCTAGTTATTTTCTTATTTTTTATTTCAAACATCATTCTATTTTGATCAGAGAATACACAGATGATGTACATCCTTTAAATCACTTAGCTTTTTATTTAATTTTTTTTTTTTTTTTTTTTTTGCGGTACACAGGCCCCTCACTGTTGTGGCCTCTCCCATTGTGGAGCACAGGCTCCAGACGTGCAGGCTCAGTGGCCATGGCTCACGAGCCTAGCCGCTCCACAGCATGTGGGATCTTCCCGGACCGGGGCACGAACCGGTGTCCCCTGCATCGGTAGGCAGACTCTCAACCACTGTGCCACCAGGGAAGCCCACTTTTTATTTAATTTTAATCACTGGAAATTGTTGAGATTGGCTTAATGTATGGCCAAGCATATGGTCACTTGATAATGTACCATATGTCCTTCAATAAAAGATTAATTGTATCATTACTGAGTGTTTTATATGCCGGTTAGGTAAAGTTTCTTAATCACATTGTTCAGATCTACTGTGCTTTTCTACCTTAATTATTCTATCAACTGTAGAGAGATGTACTAAAAACTCATTATAATTTTGAATTTTCTACTTCTCCTTTTGGTTCTTGTGGGGTTTTCTATAGATATTTTACAGCCATATTGTTAGATACATATGGACTTTAAATTGTGATAGAGTCTAGTTTATTTTCCCCATTTATATTAATGCTTTTTTCCTCTTTTTATCACAAATAATGTTTTGTGGCTTAACGTGTACTTTGTTCTGGCATTAACATAGATACACCAGAGTATTGTTTTCTTTTGTTTTACTTTCAAAGTTTTCTTTAAAGTATGTCTCTTAAGCAGTATAGAGTTTTGTCTTTATTCAACCTTATAGACATAGCCTCTTTATAGGAATATTTATTCTACTTACCTTTGATGTAAGAATTGATACAGTTGATTTATAACTACTATACTACTGGTTTTTTCTATTTGACTTACTTGTTTTTATTCCTCTTATCTTCTTACTTCTTTTAGATTACTCTTTTAAGACATTTTTCCATTTTCCCTTGTATTAACTAATTAGTTATATAACCTTTTAGTATTCTTTAAATATTTACCCTGTGAGTATAACATGTATGCATGACTTATAAGCAACTGATAAAATACCTTTACACCTTCCCATATAATACAACATTAGGACACCTTAATTGTAGTCTTATTGTTACTCTATATTGTAAGTTTAATATACTTAAACACTAGTATTCTTGTACATACTATATTTATTAACACAGTATTCTTATTCTTTCCTGCATTTCTATGTCTCTTTGTTCTCTGTTTCTTACTACCTAAAGAATTCCCTTAAATATTTCTTTTTATGCAGGGTCACAGGTAATGAATTCTCTCATTTTTTGTTGATATAAAAATTCATGAATTCACACTCACTTTTAATTCTTTTTTGAAGTATAATACATGTACAGACAAGTGAAGTACAATTACTTGATATTTTACTAAATTTTGACACACTAGATACTAACTGCTATAAAGGGAAAATTGACAGTAACACAATAATAGTGGGGGACCTTAACCCCCCCAGTTACACCAATGGACAGATCATCCAGACAGAAAAGCAATAAGGAAACACAAGTCTTAAATGACACATTAGCCAGATAGACTTAATTGATATTTATAGGACATTCCCTCTGAAAGCAGCAGAATACACATTCTTCTCAAGTGTGCATGGAACATTCTCCAAAATAGATCACATCTTGGGCCACTAATCAAGTCTTTGTAAATTTAAGAAAACTTAAATACTATCAAACATCTTTTCCAACAACAATGATATGACATTAAAAAACAATTACAGGAAAAAAACTATGTGAAAAAACAAACACATGGAGGCTACAAAATATGTTACTAAACAACCAATGGAACACAGAAGAAATCAAAAAATACATAGAGACAAACGAAAATGAGAACACAATGATCCAAAATCTATGGGATGCAACAAAAGCAGTTCTAAGAGGGAAGTTTATAGCTATAAAATCTTGCCTCAGGAAACAAGAAAAATTTCAAATAAACAACCTAACCTTATACCTAAAGCAATGAGAGAAACAAAAACAAACAAAACCCAAAGTTATTAGAAGGAAAGAAATCATAAAGATCAGAGCAGAAATAAATGAAATAGAGATGAAGAAAGCATTAGCAAAAAACAATGAAATTAAAAGTTGGTTCTTTGAGAAGATAAACAAAATTAATAAACCTTTAGCCAGACTCATCAAGAAAAAAAAGGAAGAGAACACAATTCAATAAAATTAGAAATGAAAAAGGAGAAGTTACAACTGACAAAACAGAAATTCAATGGACCATAAGAGACTATTGCAAGCAAATATTCACTAATAAAATGGACCACCTAGAAAACGGACAAATCCTTAGAAAGGTACAATCTTCCAAGACTGAACCGGGAAGAAATAGAAAATATGAACAGACCAATCACAAGATCTGAAATTAAAACTGTAATTAAGAAACTTCCAACAAACAAAAGTCTAGGAACAGATGGCTTCACAGGCAAATTCTATCAAACATTTAAAAAGTTAACACCTATCCTTCTGAAACTATTCCAAAAAATTGCAGAGGAAGGAACACTCCCAAGTGCATTCTATGAGGCTACCATCACCCAGATACCAAAACCAGACAAAGACACTACAAAAAAAGAAAATTACAGACCAATATCACTAATGAAAATAGAAGCAAAAATCCTCAACAAAATACTAGCAAAACGAATCCAACAACATGTTAAAAAGATCATACACTGGGCTTCCCTGGTGGTGCACTGGTTGAGAGTCCACCTGCTGATGCAGGGGACACAGGTTCGTGCTCTGGTCCGGGAAGATCACACATACCGCAGAGCGGCTGGGCCTGTGAGCCATGGCCACTGAGCCTGAGCGTCCCGAGCCTGTGCTCTGCAACGGGAGAGGCCACAACAGTGAGAGGCCCACGTACTACAAAAAAAAAAAAAAAAAAAAGATCATACACTTTACTTTGGTAAAGTAGGAGGATACAAAATTAGTGCACAGAAAACTTTTGCATTCCTATACACTAATGATGAAAAGCCTGAAAGAGAAATTATGGAAACACTCCCATTTACCATTGCAACAAAAAGAATAAAATACCTAGGAATAAACCTACCGAAGGAGGTAAAAGACCTGCACTCAGAAAACTATAAGACACTGATGAAAGAAATTAAAGATGATACAAACAGATGGAGAGATATAAAGTGTTCTTGGATTGGGGGATTCAACATTGTGAAAATGACTATACTATTCAAAGCAATCTACAGATTCAATGCAATCCCTATCAAATTACCAATTGTATTTTTCACAGAATTAGAACAAAAAAATTTTACAATTTGTATGGAAACACAAAAGACCCTGAATAGTCAAAGCAATCTTGAGAAAGAAAAATGTATCTGGAGGAATCAGGCTCCTGGACTTCAGACAATACTACAAAGCTACAGTAATCAAGACAGTGTGGTACTGGCACAAAAACAGAAATATAGATCAATGGAACAGGTTAGAAAGCCCAGAGATAAACCCATGCACATACGGTCACCTTATTTTTCATAAAGGAAGCAACCATATACAATGGAGAAAAGACAGCCTCTTCAAAAAGTGGTGCTGGGAAAACTGGACAGCTACATGTAAAAGAATGAAATTAGAATACTCCCTAACACCATACACAAAAATAAATTCAAAATGGATTAAAAACCTAAATGTAAGGTCAGACACTATAAAACTCTTAGAGGAAAATATAGGCAGAACACTCTATGACATAAATCACAGCAAGATCCTTTTTGACCCACCTCCTAGAGAAATGGAAATAAAAACAAAAATAAACAAATGGGACCTAATGAAACTTAAAAGCTTTTGCACAGGAAAGGAAACCATAAACAAGACGAAAAGACAATCCTCAGAAAGGGAGAAAATATTTGCAGATGAAGCAACTGACAAAGGATTAATCTCCAAAATTTACAAGCACCTCATACAGCTCAATATCAAAAAAACAAACAACCCAATCCACAAATGGGCAGAAGACCTAAATAGACATTTCTCCAAAGAAGATATACAGATTGCCAATAAACACATGAAAGAATGCTCAACATCATTAATCATTATAGAAAAGCAAGTCAAAACTACAATGAGATATCATCTCACACCAGTCAGAATGGCCATCATCAAAAAATCTACAGGGCTTCCCTGGTGGCGCAGTGGTTAAGAATCCACCTGGCCAGTGCAGGGGACATGGGTTCAAGCCCTGGTCTGGGAGGATCCCACATGCCGCAGAGCAGCTGGGCCCGTGCACCACAGCTACTGAGCCTGCACTCTGGAACCCGCGAGCCACAACTACTGAGCCCGTGGGCCATGACTGCTGAGCCTGCATGCCTAGAGCCCACGCTCTACGGTGGGAGAGGCCACTGCAATGAGAAGCCTGTTGCACTGCCCCTGCTCGCTGCAACTGGAGGGAGCCTGCATACAGCAGCAAAGACCCAATGCAGCCAAAAATAAATAAATTTTAAAATCTACAAACAATAAATGCTGGAGAGGGTGTGGAGAAAAGGGAACGCTCTTGCACTGTTGGTGGGAATGCCAATTTATACAGCCACTATGGAGAACAGTATGGAAGTTCCTTAAAAACCTAAAAATAGAATTACCATATGATCCAGCAATCCCACTACTGGACATATACCCTGAGAACACCATAATTCAAAAAGAATCATGTACCGCAATATTCATTGCAGCTCTATTTACAATAGCCAGGATATGGAAGCAACCTAAGTGTCCATCAACAGATGAATGGATAAAGAAGATGTGGCACATATATGCAATGGAATATTACTCAGCCATAAAAAGACATGAAATTGAATTATTTGTAGTGAGGTGGATGGACCTAGAGTCTGTCATACAGAGTGAAGTAAGTCAGAAAGAGAAAAATAAATACCATATGCTAACACATATATATATGGAATCTAAAAAAATAAATAAAAAGCTTATGAAGAACCTAGGGGCAGGACAGGAATAAAGACGCACATGTAAGAATGGGCTTGAGGACACAGGGAGGGGTAAGGTTTAGCTGGGACGAAGTGAGAGAGTGGCATGGACATATATACACTACCAAATGTAAAATAGATAGCTAGTGGGAAGTAGCTGCATAGCACAGGGAGATCAGCTCAGTGCTTTTTGTCCACCTAGATGGGTGTGATAGGGAGGGTGGGAGGGAGATGCAAGAAGGAGGAGAAATTGGAATATATGTATATGGATAGCTGATTCACTTTGTTATACAGTAGAAACTAACACACCATTGTAAACCAATTATATTCCAATAAAGATGTTTAAAAAATAAAAATAAAAACAAAATTGGAACCTAAAACAAAAAGATATTGTTGAAAGAAATTAAGAGGACAAAAATAAATGAAAAGATATTGTTGAAAGAAATTAAGAGGGCAAAAATAAATGAAAATATATTCCATGCTCATGGATGGGAAGAGTTAACAGGATAAAAATGTCCATATTACCTAAAGCAATCTACAGATTCAATGAAATCCCTATCAAAATCCCAAGGACTTTTTTCACAGAAATAGAACAAAAAATTCTAGAATGTATATGGAACCACAGTAGTCCCCCAAAGCCAAAGCAATCCTGAGAAAAAAGAACAAAGCTGAAGGTATCCCACTTCCTGATTTAAAACTCCTATATTACAAAGTTATAGTAATCAAAACAGCATGGTAGAGCTTCCCTGGTGGCGCAGTGGTTGAGAGTCCGCCTGCTGATGCAGGGGACGCGGGTTTGTGCCCTGGTCTGGGAAGATCCTACATGCCGCGGAGTGGCTGGGCCCGTGGGCCATGGCCACTGAGCCTGCGCATCTGGAGCCTGTGCTCTGCAACGGGAGAGACCACAACAGTGAGAGGCCCGCGTACCGCAAAAAAAAAAAAACAAAAAAAACAGCATGGTATTGGCAGAGAGAAATATAGATGCCTAGATCAATGGAACTGAGTTGTTATCCCATAAATAAATCCACAAATATATGGACAATTTATTTATGACAAAGGAGCACAGAACATACCATGGAGCAAGAATAGTCTCTTCAACAAATGGTGTTTGAAAAACTGGACAGTCATAAAAGAATGAAACTATAGAAACGCTATCTCACACCATATTTTAAAAATGTACTCAAAATGAAGGCTTGAATGTAAACCTGAAACTATGAAACTCGTAGAAGAAACATAGGCGGTACTCTCTTTGGCATTGGTCTTAGTAATAATTTCTGGATATGTCTCCTCAGGCAAGGGAAACAAAAGTAAAAATAAACAAATGGGACTACATCAAACTAAAAATCTCCTGCACTGCGAAGGAAACTATCAACAAAACAAAAGGACAACCTACCGATTGGATAAGATATTTACAAATCATGTATCCAATAAGGGATTAACTTTCAAAATATATAAAGAACTCATACAACTCAACCAAAAAAAAAAAAAATGATTAAAAATTGAGCAGAGGACCTGAATAGACACTTTCCCAAAGAAAACATACAGATGGCCAACAGACACAGGAAAAGATGCTCAACAACGCTATCATCAGGGAAATGCAAATTGAAACCACAATAAGACACCAGATGTCAGAAAGGGTATTATCAAATAGATAATAATGAGTGTTGGCTAAGATATGGAGTACAGGGAACCCTTGTTTCCTATTGGTGGGAATATAAATTTGTGTAGCCACTATGGAAAACAGTATGGAGATTCCTCAAAAATTAAAAATAGAACTACCATACAATCCAGCAATTCCACTTCTGGGCATTTTTAAAAGGAAAAAAACCACTAATTCAAAAAGATATATGCACCCCTATTTTCATTATTTACAGCATTATTTGCAAAATTATTTACAATAGCCAAGATATAGAAGCAACTTAAGTGTTTATTAATAAATCGATGGATAAAGAAGGTGTGGTATATCTATACAAAGGAATATTACTCAGCCATAATAAGCAATGAAATCTTACCATTTGCAACAAGCCAGATGGGCCTAGAGGGTATTATGCTAAGTGAAATAAATCAGACAGAGAAAGACAAATACCTATGATTTTGCTTATATGTGGAATCTAAAAAACAAAACAAATGAACAAATCTAACAAAACAGAAACAAACTCAGATACAAAGAACAAACTATTGGTTGCCAGAGGGGGAGAGAGTTGAGGTGATTAGTGAAATCGGTGAGGGAGATTAAGAGGTACAAACTTCCGGGCTTTCCTGGTGGCGCAGTGGTTGAGAGTCCGCCTGCCGATGCAGGGGATGCGGGTTCGTGCCCCAGTCCAGGAAGATCCCACATGCCGCGGAGAGGCTGGGCCCGTGAGCCATGGCTGCTGAGCCTGCGCGTCTGGAGCCTGTGCCCCGCAGCGGGAGAGGCCACAGCAGTGAGAGGCCCGCGTACCACACACACACAAGAAAGAGGTACAAACTTCCAGTTATAAAATAAGTAAGTCACAGGGATGTAACGTACAGATTAGAGAATAATATGGTAATAACTTTGGTGCCAAATAGTAACTAAACTTATCACAGTGATCATTTTGTAATGTACAAAAATATCAAATCACTATGTTGTACACCTGAAACTAATATAATATTGTAAGTCAATTATACTTCAATAAGAAAGAAGGAAAAGAAAGAAAGAGGAAGGAAGGAAGGAAGAGGGAGGGAGGAGGAAGGAAGGAATGAAAGAAGGAAGGAAGGAAGGATGGAGGAAGGAAGGAAGGAAGAGCTTCATAAATTTTTTTAAATTAAAAAATAACGATAAAGCTGTCAGGTTAAAAAAATAGTTCAATGATGTCTTCTGGTCCTATTGAAAGTTATTTGTGTTACTGCCAAGTGATCACCTTCTCAGTAGCCCTGCTTCCTAGAGTCTTGTATAAATTCTGCTAAATTCCAAAATGCTTAGTATATGATTTGATTTTTGTTAGAAGTTAAAGAAGAGTTTTGCATCAGGGAGGGTGGATATTGTGCAAATCAGAGTTAACCTATGAAGACAGAGAATTCTGAAGGCCAGTGTATCCCTGACAATGTAAACATCTCTGGAATTAGCAAAGGTTTGAAAGACCCTAGGCTTTCAAAAGTCATGCAATTGGTGGAAGTTTGAGACAGTTCTACTACAACCTTCCTATTAATCAGGAAAATCCCATAAGCGGATATCTGGGATAAACAATAAAGCAATTTTAATTCAGCTAAAGAAAAAATTTAGAATAGTATACAATGTGTTCCCAGATGTTTTCTTTAGATAGTAGTAATGCTACTCGTTATTTTGTTCCTTCTCTTTTGTTTTGTATTTCCAGATTCTTGTTAATAGTGTACAAGCTACATGATAAAACTATTTTTAAATACCGTTTTTAGTTGACATTAAAAGGAAAATAAAACAAAAAACTTTCAAATAAACATGCTTCCTGCCTGACCCACTTAAATAAATAATTTGCTCTCAACTCCTCAACTCAATAGAGCCTGGTGGGTGAGTTATCCAGAAATTTATCACACTTACATCCTTTTATAAGTAATATACTAAAACAATCTGTACTTTTAAAACTTCCGGTGGACTTTGAGGTCCTTGGATTTAGCAATAAGTACTGATTAGTGATTTCTTCCTCTTTAAGAAACATCATGTTCTTTATCCATCCATCTTACTCATGGGAACACCTACTCCCTACTTTATGGGATCAATCTAGGAGATTTTCCGGGCTCATAGACTCTATGGCAGCAGGGGATAGAATAGACATACACATATACATATGCATGCACACATGCAAGCACACACACATTACTGAAGTGGGAGCAAATAGACACAATTTTTCTAAGATGTTCTTTTAATGTTATCTGTGGGACAAGGAATGTGAGTTTTCTAATCCAAGAGTTGGTGAAGAAGACAGTGCAGGTTAGATATAGAATGTTCTCCTCATTGTAGAGGCAATACATTTTGTTAATATAAATAAACTCTTTCATCTTCAAAACTCAAAGATCAATTTTTCAGCCCTACCCTCTTTGTATTTCTCATCCTATCTAGAATAGAGTCCATGATTTACTTCAATAACTAGAACTCTTTTGTTCCTCTTCTTTTAGTCATTTAAGTCCTTGGGCACACCACAAACCTGTATTGACCTGACTATCTGTTGTGTACATTTCTGTATTTAGATAGACAAGTGTTGCTGGTGGCATTACACAAAAAATACATTGATACTATGTAAATTTATGGTAATCAATCTCAACTAGTTCATCTACACTGTCCAGAGGCTATTGTATTGAACTGCTCACAGCCAGAACCAGAGTGAGAGGTTGTTAAACTAAGATGATAGAGACAGTATAATCTCCAAAAGCTTATTCCATAGATGATATTAGTGTCCTTGTTTGGATCTAAAATGAACTGCCTTGATTCAAACGGATTTCTGGATTGGTCTTAGACATGAAAATGACTGAAAGCAATTCAAAGGAAAGCCTATTAGTCTTCCGATAATCTTTCAAAAGGAGTATAATGCCATAGAAATCAAAGCCTGAGTAACAAAATCATTCACATAGTTTCCTAAACCTGCATTAATAAGAAATGTGTTGTCAAAGTAGAACAATCCCCAGAAGAATTTTCTCCCAACCTCCTCCAAGATATGTCCACTGAAATCAATGGACAAGCAAATCTTCCCAGAGAGCAGACCAGAAAGATACAAACTAACTAAAGAATTCTCTACACTGGCAGGAAATAAACCATTGCTATTTTGGTCCATCAGGATGATGCTTTATGTTATGTTATCTCTGTATTTTCTCCCCTTTTTGCTATTTCTAAATGAAAATTTTATTGTAGTCATCCTTTTAATCTTCCATCATTGTATATTGCTTGTCTGTAAATTTAGCTAGGATATAAGAATAAAAATCGGCTACCATTTGGACTGGCTGAAGTGATAGACAAAATACCTAGAGACCTAGACTTAGCCGAATGCAGTCGATGGAATAGGCTTCATTTATTCTATTTCCTTATTCATTCCTAGAAGTGAGTACATGTCTACCTTGGTCTATCTGGGCAGACAGCCAAAGTAGAGAAAGCACAGAGTTTTCTCACCAGCAGTCTACAGCCTACAGAATGGCATCAGGTGTGATGGGATGGAACACACTGTGTCTCTGAATTCCATGTGTGGGTAAAGTGGGTAAACATATTTCCTGTGCCTGCCCACGTGATAAAAAGTCCACAGTTCAGAAGTTTAGGGGCACGCTTCGTATCATAGCATCTGTTCTGGTTCAGTGCATAAGAATCTAAGTCTCTGAGGGAGATGACATAGTGGACAAAGAGCCTTGGCTGTCACCTCCTCTTGGAAGCCTGGCCATGAGGCTCCTCCTGATCATTGCAACTCTGCTGTTCCAAAACTTCACAGGTAACCCAGAGATTTCCAGGGGCTGACTCAGACCACGTTGGTTTTATAGTGGTGAGCGTAGCTGCCTTCCGGGGGCTCACTCAAATCAACAATGGATGGAGTACTTTCAAGAACCCAAGAGAATTTTATAATTCACAGTAGGAAGAGATAGGGCCCTAAGGATGGCTGAAGTCCATCCAGTGTCATCAGAAATTCCCTCTTCCTGAGCCCTTCTACTATGCTACTGTTTTTAAAAAAGGAGTATTCATAGAGCTGAAATAGGTCATAATTTCCTCTGAGAAGGACTCATTACAGAAAGACATAAGACCAATAGCTGGGGATGCCCTTATTTCTTTGGATACAGATTTTACTCTGGCACCCAGCCATATTTTCTTCCAATCTCATACTGTAGATATATTTTAATCTATTTTACTACAGTGTGTGAACAGTGGAAGGAGAACAAACTTTGGATTCAGGTTTTAGAAACATGCCTTCAACATCTACTAGTTTATCGACTTTGGATAAAAGGTGAAGACTGGCTGAGCCTTAATTTCCTCATTTGTGGAGGTAATGACACCTGGCTCATAGGGGATTTATTAAATGACAAAAACGTGTAAAACATCTAGCACAGGGCTTGGCACATACTAAAAACTTAAAAATTAGCTTCCTTTCCTCTTTCAAAATCAGACCCCTTATATTTGTCCCTTATTATAGGAATAATAATGGTCTATCTGTAGCCTTAAACTCCTAAGAATCAAAGGAATCTCTAGAACCTGGTGTTGAAGGCTGCATCTTTGTTCTCAGTCTCATCCTCTGGGGTTTATTCCAGAGGATAGTACAAGTGCCAAAGCCAAAATGTGAACATCCTAAACTCTTAGATTATTGAAAATATTTAGGATCACTAAAGTAGACATATCAAGGTGAGCAAAGGTCTGGAGAAATTCTTTCCTCTGGAGATAGAAAGAGAATGAGAGGTCATAGAGGGATAAAACAAACCCAAGATTGTTGTGATGACATAGAAGCCAAAAGAAGATATGCATTGACAAAAATGTACAATACTGAGAAGTAATGGGGGAGGAAGAAAGTTGAGGGTAAAAATATCTGACTGGACCAAAAAAAAAGTCATTCTTGACCATGGTAGCAAGTATGAACCCAAGAGCAGAGTTTGATTCAGACATAAATACCTAGTAACAAATTATTGTATTCCGAGCGGTGGTAGGGAAGTAGTACTCTGGAAGCATTCAAATAGAGGCAGATTTTCTGAGGTTCTCAGATGGAGCATAGATCCATAGCCTGAAATCAAGGATTCAGCTCCTTTATTTTCCCAAATAAGATCTGTTGCTCTTGGTGAAGTCCATCAGATGTAGGATGGAAGCCCAAAACCTTAGAGGAATAAAATATGAGTGATCAGTTAGACATAAACACTGAAGTTCACCCTCTTGGAGAATCCTCTGTGGAATATTACTGGTATATGTTCTCTGGGTCTCCCATATACTTTATCCCTACAAACATTCTCTGTCTTCCCTATGACTAAAGTTGCCTTTTGTTTCAAACAGTGACCTTGGCCTATTGTTCTTTATGTGCACAGTAACCAAACAACTTAAGAAATGCTGAGGTGAATACATACGAGGATTCTGCAGGAAAATATGCAAAACAACACAAATACGTGAAGTACTATGTGAAAATGGGAGATATTGTTGCCTCAATATTATGGAACTGGAAGCACGTAAAAAAATTACCAGACCACCTCGTCCAAAGCAAGTGACATATGCATTTACTTTTCCACAAGAGTATTATGCAGATGAACAGAATTATACAAACTCCAACAAAACGTTTACATAAATCAAGCACAATTTTCTGTTAGTTTATTTCTCAACCTATTCCAATAAACTGAGGTGAAGAGGTCCACATCCTGTCCCTTCTTGTTCCTAGATCTCAGTCTAATAAATCTCATTGCCAGTTTTCTGACTCATTGCTCTTTAACCAGAGGTTGAACATTCAATATATCAAATGATGAATTGATAAGGACAACTCAGAACCTCCCCTTGAAAAGGGGATACAACCAGTACACTAAAAAATCTATAACATGGAAGACTGGAAGGAGAAACTCAGGAAAGTAGACCTGTAATTCAGGAGAGGGAAATATGAAGTTGAGTATTCACAAAAATATGTGAGTGAGTTTAGGATTAAAGTTGTGCCTTGTGAAATGTGTAGGATTTCAACAGGTGAGTGTTAGTAGAGAAGGTACTTTGAGTGAAAAAGATGAAATCAACAAATGGAAGGAAATTAGAAAAGACAGGACATTTTAGGAGAATATACATGCATTTTGTTTGGTTTAAGAATAGAGTACCCAAAGTTGAACTATGGGGAAGTCTAATTTCTTTAGTTCCTGTGTAAAAGCAGTGAGCTGGGAAGATAGACAAGAATAACAGTCCACTGTTATGGAGCTCACCATATAAGGTGGAGGCAGACATAAATATGTAACTCCAAGACAAAGTTTTTAGTTGTTTCTTTGCTGTTGTCGTTGTTTAATGTGTTACCACTAGTAACGCATCCTTTACTGAGGTGACTGGAGCCCTTAGGTGTTTGGAGGAAATGTAAAGGACCTAGGAACTGGTCTGAATTGCAGTATTGTATGAGATTTTATTGCTGTCTTGATATGCAAGATGACATAATGACTATCCATTTATATACTCAACCTAATTCTTAAAATTATACCTTTTGGATGTGATTAACATGAAAATTTTCTTTCCAACTACTTTTCACACTTATTTTTCAGTTTTGTTTCTTATATTATTTCACCACTGTAGTATCCATCATGAATTTATGGTATGTGTTCTCTTAATTATCCTCTTATCTCCTGTCCTAGGGCTGGGGCAGGGGAATATACAAGATGAGCCTAAAGTGTCTCGTAGTGCCATAAAGTAAGGACACGCTTTAAAAATCAGAAGGATGCTAACACACCATTGTAAAGCAAGTATACTCCAATGAAGATGTTAAAAAAAATCAGAAGGATGGCGCATATTAATGGGACATAGGAGTCACTTTGAAAGAGCTTTGAATGACCAAAATGGGGACAATTTGAGCAGTAAGATAAATAACATAACATTAGATTATAATACAAGGTAGAAGTGAACATCCATGAGTCCATACTGATATGAATAAATAAATAAATAAATGGATGAGAAGAGACAGATTTTCTGTACAGAAGAATTCCAAGTAATTTATGTAAATACTTCTTCCCCAAGGAGGTGGGGCTTCACCTCCCTCTCCCTTGAATATGGGCTGTGCTTAGTGACTTCCTTCCAAAGAGTAGACTACGGAAAGGAGCAAAAGGGTCACTTTACAATGGGTAAACCTCATAAAATCATGTTTTAGATTTTATGGAAAAATCATATGGATAGCATGAACGTGTGATGTGATGCAAATGGCATTTCACCTTTGTCGTCTTCCTCCCCAAAACCCATAACCCAGTTTAACAATGAGAAAAACCCAAACTGAGTGGCATTCTGCAAAATATCTGACCAATACTCCTCAAAACTGTCAAACTCATCAAAAACAAGAAATTTCTGAGAAACTGTAACAGACCAGAGGAAGATAAAGAGACATGACAACTAAAGGTAATGTGATATTCTGCATGGTCTCCTAAAACAGGAAAAGGAGGTTAAAGAAAAACTATTATAATAAGGGCAGAGCTTAGTTAATAACAATGTACTTAACTGTGACAAAGGCATCATGGTCTTATAAGATGTTAACAATAAGGAAAACTGGATGAGGAGTATACAGGAGCTCTCTGTATTATCTTTGTATTACTTTTCTATAGATAGAAAACTGTTCTAAAATTAAAAGTTTATTTAAATTAAAAAACTAAACACAAAATCAATTTAGCAGGAGTCTCTGTTTTCCTATTTATCCAAGAGGCTTCGTATTATACCGTCATTAAACATTTGATAGAATCAACTAAGATTCAACTCTTTATAGGAAGTATACAAATTATAGGTTGTTTCTTGAAGACTTAAAGGACAATTCTCATTTTCTATTTCTTTTAGTTAGCTTTTGTATTTTTGCTTTATTATTTTTCCCATTTTGTTAAGATTTTCAAATGTATTTCCCTAAAATAATTTGTAAAGTCTTCTTTTTCTTTTTAATGTCTGTAAGATATATAGTGATGTCTACTTTTTCATTTCACCATTGTTTGTGTCTCCGCTTTTTTCTTGATGTCTCACTATTCACTTAATTTGATAAGTCTTTACAAAAACCAAATTTTCTTTACTAATTTTTGTTTAGTTTCCATTTCTTTAATGTTTTTATTTTCACTTATTTTTCAAACAACTTCACATGCAATAAAATCATCTGTTTTAAATGTGTAATATGTCTTATTTCTACTTTGTTAGTTTTAATATGCCCTTTTTTCTAACATTGTTAGATGATGTTTACCTCTCTTATTTTTAGCCTTTCTTCATTTCATACATGAGCATTTTTAAAAATTTGTTTATTTTTTTATTTTTGGCTGCGTTGGGTCTTCGTTACTGCACACGCGCTTTTTCTCTAGTTGCAGTGAGCGGGGTCTACTCTTCATTGCAGTGCACGGCTTCTCATCGCAGTGGCTTCTCTTGTTGCGGAGCACGGGATCTAGGCCCGCGGGCTTCAGTAGTTGTGGCTCATGGGCTCTAGAGTGCAGGCTTAGTAGTTGTGACACCTGGGCCTAGTTTCTCTGTGGCATGTGGGATCTTCCCAGACCTTCCCAGGGCTCGAACCCATGTCCACTGCATTGGCAGGCAGATTCTCAACCACTGCGCCAACAGGGAAGCCCCACATACATGAACATTTTAAAGCTATAGATTTCCCTCTCTACATAGCTTTAGCAATATCCCACAAATTTTTAGCATATGGTATGTTTATTATTATATTAAAAATCTTCTCATTTTTCTTAGATAAGAGTACATAAATAGAACTTAGATTACATGAGGACTATGGGGACAAATATTGACCATGAAATTTTCTCAATTGTAATTACAAATACAGTAATGTTGCTTTAATTCTATGTAAACAAAATCAACTAAACATCAAAACGTAAAACAAACAGAACATATCATACACAGAAATGTTTACACACTTGTCCTTCATACAATTTGTTTTCATTATGATCCTCTGTCTTGACATGAACTTTTATGTGGCTTAAAACTGACATTTATGACATAGAGTGTTCTGCTGTGATTTATGTCATAGCAGAACACTCTATGACCTAAATCACAGCAAGATCCTTTTGGACCCACCTCCTAGAGAAATAGAAATAAAAACAAAAATAAACAAATGGGACCTAATGAAACTTAAAAGCTTTTGCACAGGGCTTCCCTGGTGGCGCAGTGGTTGAGAGTCCGCCTGCCAAGGCAGGGGACATGGGTTCATGCCCCGGTCCAAGAAGATCCCACATGCCGCGGAGCAGCTGGGCCCGTGAGCCATGGCCACTGGGCCTGCGCGTCTGGAGCCTGTGCTCCGCAACGGGAGAGGCCACAAGAGTGAGAGGCCCGTGTACTGCGAACAAACAAACAAACAAACAAAAAAGATTGCATTAAAAAAGAAGACCTAACTATTTGCTGACTACCAAAAAAGCTCTTTAAATATTAAAAAAAAGTAGATAAAATTTTTTTAATTACATATAACATTAATTAAAAGAAAGCTGAAGTGGCTATATTAATACTGGGCAAGGTAGATTGCAAAACAAGGAATATTAGCAAGGATAAAGATGGACGTAAAGAAGTTAATTTGCCAAGAAAATATATTCACTAAATGTGAATGCAGCTAAGAATAGAACTTTGAAATAAAAACTGGTGGAACTAAAATAGAGAAATAGAGAAATCCTCAATTATATTTGGGGATTTCAACACTCTTCTCTCCTTATATTTCTCAACGTTTTGTTCTCCTCTTAATCATCACCTTCCTCCTGCTTTACTTGCATTTAATTTTCTTTTTAAAAATTTAGGCTTTTTATCTCAATAATGTACAGCCTCTAAATAAATGCAGGAAAAGTGTTTGAAACATTCAATATCTATCTATGAGAAAACCTACAGACAATGTGTCTCTTTATTGCCTGCACCAAGGCTGACCAATCTGACCAACAGTTTCCCTACTGGTTAATAAAGTGAACCACAAAAAAAGTCATTTTTCATCAAGTTAAAAAAAATGTTAGTACTTTATTGCACAATCTGAACAACCACAGTGCACTGATAAACCAGCTCCCAAGGTGGGGATGCGGACCTGATTTAAAGTATTTGCTAATTTCCTTGTGTAAATTCTCCCACATAGTTTATTTCAAGCTATAATGTGAAGTCACTGAATATGGAGTTGGAAAGAGATGCTCACAGTTGGCTCTATCTACTCAGTACAAGCCAACACCAGCACACTGTTACCCAGTATGCTAATGCAGCAATCAGCACCTGTGTCACTAAGAACCAGGAAGCTGCTGCTGCTGCATGAACATGGCCTCTTGCCTCCTCTGACTGAAGAAGATTTCCAGAGCCTGGCAGACAACAGTGTTAACTGCACTCCTACACAACCTGGATGCCAGGATGCATATCACGTGGTCAGCGCACACAGTCCTCATTCACTTCCACCCCCCAGGTGAGGCAATCACATTAGGTTCCAAGTCTGGAGGGCGTGTTGGGAATCAAGCCTCAGGAAACAGTGAGTGAATGAAAGAAGTGACCTCAGAAAGCTCCTGGGATGCAGTCAGGACTGGGGGCTAAAGTGTGCATAAGCATGTCAGTGAATATGTGCAGGTTCTGAATGTGTGTGATCTTGTGTGCAATAATGGGTTGGAAACAACCAGTCACATGAGGCAGTCTTGGAGGGGAATGTGTCCTAGAGTCAGAAGATGTCCCTTCCTCCATTTCAAGCCACTAGAGTTATAGTTCTAGCCTGCACAGGGAGGTGGAAGGATAAAATCTTTGAACTGGATACAAGACCGGAATTTTGGAAAAGGAAAAAAGTGGACAAAAATTTGTAGAATCCAACCAGGACATAAGTTGTCAGGAAACACTACCCAGCATAAAAGGAGAATTTAATATAGCTCAGCTAGGAAGAAATCATATATATACACATATATAATGACATAAAAACATTTATGAGAAACTTTAATAAACTACCTTTTTTTGCCATGGCACACTCATTATACCTTCCAATAATGCAATGTCAACTCCTATTAATGTTCCCTTTGCTTCATAAAGTCCCACCAGTCACTGTCTCCCCAAACCCTCTTGCTACTAGTTGAAGAAGCAAGTAACACATGCTTGAACTGACTTAAAAATGAAAGTGGTGCTTAAGTTAAATAATAAGTAGAGGGTTTTTTAAAGGACTCTATGGGGAAAGGATACAGAGAGAGAATTCAATGCATAGAAAACAACCTGTGCTGAGGCCCTGAATTAGAAGGAATACGGTATATTCCCAAAAAATGAGGCTTGTGGGCAAAGAACAAGAGAAAGGATGATGTTGGAGAGTTACTTATTAGGCTAATAGACCATGTTAAAGCTTTTGATCTTTAACTGAAGAGGAATCGGAAGCCATTAAATATTTTAAGCAGGGAGTGATGTGCTCAGGTCTGCACTTTTTAAATCACATTGTACTGAATTCATAAATGTGTTGAAACTAGGAGTAGATATGGAGAGAACAGAGCAAAGGTTATCACCATGGGCCAGGTGAGAGGTGGTTTGGACCAGAATCAAGGTAGTGAAGATGGAACAAAGTGGGTAGATTCAAGAGCTATTTAGCAGCAATAATCATTGGATGTGGTGGGAGTGAGGATGACTAACTCCCTGGTTTCAGCCCACAGTGATATGAGAAACTGGGTTATGGTGGTATCATTCACTGAAGGATAGTCTATATCCTTGTGTTTCCTCATTATCACAACTCCAGCTTCTGTTCGAAGCCCCTTAAATGAATTCTGGAAGCTATGGATTGAACCTGTAGTATAGTTTTAACTATTATGGCACATAGAGTTGATAGTGAGTGCTCAGTGAGATCCTAACGATATACCAAGATGGCAGTAGGATCCTACATTTGATGCACATAGTAACTCTGTTGAAATAATAAATACTTTTTTCTTTATTTAAATGACTATAGATGGTGCTGATTCTGCTTTCTTCAATATAGTCACCAAAGTCATCTACTGCCTCTTCCCAGAATCCACTGACCTTGCTACCATTTCATACCCCAATTCACTTTTCCCCCTTATCTAGTCCACTCGTGGAGAGAAAGGAGACTGTCTTTTCTATGTCTAGGAATAAGGTGTGATTGGAGATGAATTGGCTCTCTGAAGCTGAGTCAATGCCCTGAGAAATGCAGATTTTTTTCCTTGGACTGTGACCTAAGAGAAGTGTCTCCATTTTTTATCACTAAGTGAACACTGTAGGTTGTAGTGCAGTGTGTCTTCACAATACACCTGTAGCAGGAAACAGAGTTGCATGCATTATCTTAATGTGTGGATCAGAACAAGTCCACCACGTAATGAATGAATGCTGGTCAAGCAATGCAATAAAAGTGAGCTTCTATGGGACCAAAGTGTTGTACTCCAGATGCATAACCCGTTTGTGGTCTTATTTAGTCCTGATATAAATTTTAGTAGAGGCTGTCCTCAATTTTGTCCCAAAGCATTTCTCTTCATCAGTGTTAATGCTGTGTTCCCTCACTGCTCTCAACTACCAGTTTACCCAAATTCCTAGTCAGAATTTCAGAAAGAACCCCCTTGATGGTCTCTGCTGAGTAACACATTCTACACCTGGCAGCCCTTGGATGAACTGCATTGAGTCAGATGCCCATCCCTGTGCAAGGTATAACCTAATGCTGCCTTCCAGAGGGAAGGCTATGAGTAGAACAATTACAGCTACAAGGAAACTATAAGGATGACAAGCACTGAACTAACTAACACACTGGAAGCTCTATCAGAATCTCCTATTTCCTGAAATATACAAGCATTTACCCAGTGACCCAAGATAGAAACCTAAGAGGAATGCTTAAATCCTCTCTTTCCCATTCTCTGGTTCCAAGTAATCAACAAATTTGGTTGAGTCTATTTTCTAATTATTTTAAAAATCTAGCCTTACCTCCATATATTTTCTAACATTGCCTGCAAACAGGCATGCATCATATCTTACCAGATGATTGCAGCTCCTTCCTGTTCTGTTTGCCTCCAGAAGTCTTTCTCTCATCTGGCCCCTACACTATTCTCTGAACTACATTTATATAATAAAACTTTATGCTTTTATCTATTTCAAACCTTTCAAGTTTCCTACAAGGTCAACTCCAAAGATGTTTAAAAGATAAGTCTGTAGTTTCACTTTTCATTTTTTTCCCCAAGCCTGAACATCTTAGCCCATATTCCATAGTTAGGCAGCTCCCACCTTAGTAGCATCTCTAAGAACAGGCCAATTAGTCTGAATCTGCCCCTGAAAAATCTACTTTAGCTCCAGCAATATTAAAGGAAGAGGTTCTCTGCTCCTGAATTCTTATTTCAAAGCTGGTATAGTGGACATCTGTCAGGCTTCTCAACACTTTTCCCACACTGTTTTATTTTGGTAGTAGGAATGAGTCTGTACATTCCAAAGTTGCTCCTAGGGTACAGGCATGTGACCAGGCTATTATGAATAATGATGCAATGAACATTTGTGTACAAGCTTTTGTGTGGACATATGTTTTCCTTTCTTTTGCATGTATAACTAAGAGTGAAACACTCAGATCATATAGTATATCTATGCTTAACATTTGAGGAATTGCTAGACTGTTTTCCAACATGGCTGCACCATTTTACATTCCCATTAGCATGGTATGAGGGTTCCAGGTTCTCCACATCCATGACAAAACTTGTTATTATTTGCCTTTCTGATTATAGTGATCCTAGTGAGTGTGAAGTGCTGTACCAATGTGGTTTTTCTTTTTAACATCTTTATTGGAGTATAATTGCTTTACAATGGTGTGTTAGTTTCTGCTTTATAACAAAGTGAATCAGTTATACATATACATATGTGCCCATATCTCTTCCCTCTTGCATCTCCCTCCCTCCAACCCTCCCTCTCCCACCCCTCTAAGTGGTCACAAAGCACCAAGCTGATCTTGCTATGCGGCTGCTTCCCACTAGCTGTCTATTTTACGTTTGGTAGTGTATATCTGTCCATGCCACTCTCTCTGTCCATGCCACTCTGTCCCAGCTTACCCTTCCCCCTCCCCATATCCTCAAGTCCATTCTCTATTAGGTCTGCATCTTTATTCCCGTCTTGCCCTAGGTTCTTCTGACCATTTTTGTTTGTTTGTTTGTTTTTATAGATTCCATATATATATGTTAGAATACTGTATTTGTTTTTTTTGTTTCTTTTGCGGTACGCGGGCCTCTCACTGTTGTGGCCTCTCCCGTTGCGGAGCACAGGCTCCAAGACGCGCAGGCTCAGCGGCCATGGCTCACGGGCCTAGCCGCTCTGCAGCATGTGGGATCTTCCCAGACCGGGGCACGAACCCGTGTACCCTGCATCAGCAGGCGGACTCTCAACCACTGCGCCACCAGGGAAGCCCCATACTATATTTGTTTTTCTCTTTCTGACTTAACTTCACTCTGTATGACAGTCTCTACGTCCATCCACCTCACTACAAATAACTCAGTTTCGTTCCTTTTTATGGCAGAGTAATATTCCATTGTATATATGTGCCACATCTTCTTTACCCATTCATCTGTTGATGGACACCTAGGTTGCTTCCATGTCCGGACTATTGTAAATAGAGCTGCAATGAACATTTTGGTACATGACTCTTTTTGAATTATGGTTTTCTCGGGGTATATGCCCAGTAGCGGGATTGCTGGGTAGTGGTAGTTCTGGTAGTGGTAGATGGTAGTTCTATTTTTAGTTTTTTAAGGAACCTCCATACTGTTCTCCATAGTATCAATTTACATTCCCACCAACAGTGCGAGAGTGTTCCCTTTTCTCCACACCCTCTCCAGCATTTATTGTTTGTAGATTTTTTGATGATGGCCATTCTGACCGGTGTGAGATCATATCTCATTGTAGTTTTGATTTGTATTTCTCTAATGATTAATGATGTTGAGCATTCTTTCATGTGTTTGTTGGCAATCTGTGTATCTTCTTTGGAGAAATGTCTATTTAGGTCTTCTGCCCATTTTTCAGTGTGGTTTTGATATGTAATTATCTGATGGCTAGTGATGTTGTACATTTTTTCATTTGCTCAACTCTCCTACTATTACATGAAAGTCTGTTGTTAGATGGTTCAATGTGTTGAATTATATCATTATCTCTAAAGGTACCCAGCTTTCATCCAAATTTTTTTTTCTTTTTTTTTTTTGGTACGCGGGCCTCTCACTGTTGTGGCCTCTCCTGTTGCAGAGCACAGGCTCCAGACGCGCAGGCTCAGCGTCCACGGCTCATGGGCCCAGCCACTCTGCAGCACGTGGGATCCTCCCAGACCAGAGCACGAACCCGTGTCCCCTGCATCGGCAGGTGGACTCTCAACCATGTGCCACCAGGGAAGCCCTTTTCATCCAAATTTAATCTGTTCCTTTAAAATTTTGTCTCCTGGTGAATTGAAATCACCAGAGCAATACTCAATGTGATGACAGATTTTGGCCTCCAGAGCAGCCAGTTTTTCATTATCACCATGTTTAGCCATTGTGGCTCTTTAAGGTCCCTGTCTTCCAGAGCCATGCCAGGCACATGATCACTAACAGTAACGTATGGCAATATGTGGACTTCCCAGAGTCACTGCTGGCTAACAAGTGTGACAAAGATGGGGGCCATTTTTGGTTCATTTTTAAATTGGGTTATTTGTCTTTTATTATTGAGTTACAATAGTTCTTTATATATTCTAGATACAAGTCCCTTATCAGATATATGATTTGCAAAAAATTTTCTCCCTTTCTGTAGATTGTCTTTTTGCTTTCTTCATGGTGTCCTTTGAAGCACAAAAGTTTTCAATTTTGATGATGTCCAGTTATTCACTGCACTCTTTTAAAATAAAGACTTAAAAAATAAAGATAGGCTACATGCAAACTCTGGGGAATGTGATGTGTGTTTGTGCAAGTCATCAACTGTGTTACTTGAAATATGCTCTTTTTTATTCTTTCCCAGCATGGTAAGGCTTACCATGCCACTATTCTTCACTAAAGAATACAGATATTTTGCTAAATTTTTATTTTACTACTTCAAAGTCATTGACTATATTTTAATTTAGTGACACACCATAATTCAGCTACATATAGCCAAGATAACAGGATTATCTACTTTCTTGACAGGGCCCATAGAAATAGATTTGTTACCAAACCAAACTTGGGTCTGCTGACATGGGGTTGTGGTGAAGGAAAATGCAACGTTTATTGAAAGGCCATGCAAGGAGTATGCATAAAATGTTTAAACTCCTTGATTGCCTTCAGGGAAAGGTTTCTAAAGACTGGGTGAAGGAGAGGGTTGGAGGGTGTTTGATCAGCTTTCATGGACATTCTTCTGATTGGTTGGTGGTGAGGCACCTGGGAGTCAACATCATCAATCTTCTGGTTCCAGCCAGTCTGGGATCTACATGCTTGTGGGCAAACTACTGTTCCACCTGGTGGAGATTTCAGCATCTGCAAAACAGCTCAAGAATATGGCTCAGAATATTATCTATAGCCCTTGAGGAAGAATTAAAGGTCCTTGATTTTGTTTAATGGCTAAAATATTATTTTGTCTTGCTTGACTGTTTTCCTTTGTTTCTGCATTTTCCCAATTCTCTGATTAAACTTGCTCTTTGGAACTCAGGGAAGGCTTAGGAGGCTAAAGTTTTTCTACAAATAAAGGGCAGGTGGAAGACATGGAAGAGGATGTCTGTCCCAGGAAGGCCCCATGAGGTCCTGCTTGGTTACATGTTCCCTGAGGAGGGCTATGAGCAAATTTTCTAAGAAGAGGTGAGTGTGGATAGGAAATGATTAATATCTCTGACAGCTTTCATGAGTATTGTCCAAGACTCCTAGGGAGATGGGTGGTTCCAATTGCTGACACTAAGTAGAAAACTTTACCTAGAACATTTGGCAATTTAAAAATGTTCTGTGAATAAGATTTTAGAGAGTGCTATAAGACAGATCCAAGAAAAACAAGGTACCCATAATACAGCCTATACCAAAGGGAGCATAACAAAAACATGGGATTTTCATTGAATTTTGCATATAAAAATAGGGCAGACAAATAAACATGCATCTAACAATACAAACCACATCCACTTCTCCTATGAGTATGGCAGGGATACAAGGAGGATAATAGGGCAAAAGTCAAAGCAAAAAGTAGATCCATCCCATCAAAATAGAATTCAAGGCTTAATTATCTGTTCTGTTTATTATACCCCACTGTCCCAACTCAGAAGACACTTCACTGGTTGATCTGATACCACCTTAAGCCAAAATAGATTCTTGTATCTAATCTATCAATGGACTTATGCAGAGTAGAGGACACATATAAAGACAATGGGTAAGACCCATCTTCATGTTATAGTGCCCAAATGGACCCTCCCTAAAAATGCCTCTGATGATCCACAGTGATGGAAGACTGAAAAACAGAGGAGCTTGTGGAGTGCTGCCATACAGAAAGGGCTTTTTAAAGCCTTTTTTAAAACTCCTCTGAGAATTAGGTTGATATGGTCATGTATTAGCTTCCATGGTGCTGAAATCAACAAAAAATTCTAAAATTTTATAATCCAGTCCAGTCTTTATTTGCTACATACTTCTCCAGAATTCTCAAAAGCCACAACTACTAAAAGGAAGGTCCTTGTGGGCTCTTAAAATAGTGACATATCCATCTAAATATTTGTCTCTCTGTCCTCTCAGTGAAACAATTGGTGAGCTGCACATAGAGGGATAAGGCTCATTGATTTCTGTATCCAAGATGAGTAAATGTTAGCTCCATGAAAGTTATTTATGACAAATACTTCAAGCAAGGAACATCAATGGATATCACCACAAAAGTTTCGGTTCTGTTCATTTGGAGAGCATTTCTTATGGTCATGACTTACTGAAATTTTATCTAGTTCCTGAAGAGCTTTTTAAATATGTCCTTCTCAATTTATAAGGCTTTAAATTTCACACTATTTCTTTAATTTTTTAATTTCAGCTTTATTGAGGTATAATTGACTTACAAAATTGTAAGGTATTTAAAGTGTGCAACGCGATGATTTGATATATGTATACATTATGAAAAGAATCTCCCCCATCTAATTAATTAATACAGCCATTACCTCAAATTGTTTGTTTGTTTGTTTGTTTTGGTGAGAACACTTAAGTTCTACTCTCTCAGCAAATTTCAATTATAGAATACAGAATTGTCAACTATAGTCACCATATTTTACATTAGAACCCCAGACCTTATTCATCTGAATAGCTAAAAGTTTATAAATTTCACACTATTGAAACAAACAGACTATGAAATGATTTCAAAGATCCTACGAGTAATATTTGCCTAATTGTGTCAAATGGACACAACTTAGTTCAAATTGCTACTAAAAAAGGAGATAAAGCATGCATGTTAAATGAGCTCCAAATGATGTATTGGAATTATCACTAGCTGTCATCACTGCCCATTAGACCAGCCCCAATAACTATTGTGAAAATATTCAAATGTCTTGCCTTCCCCTAATGAATTCTTGGTTGTTAGCCAAACCCTCTGTATTCATGCCCACACACACAAAGCCAGGACGTTCAGATCTGCTTAGACCTAAGAAGCTTCATTAAAAAGAGGAGTAACATGAAATGCTATGAAATATTACCTCAAATAGAAAATGGAGGGGCTAACTGCCACCTCTACTAACGTGTTCACTTCATATCTGTATCACCCATGTTGCTACTATAATGCCTAGAACATGAAAAATATTCACTTATGTTTGAAGTGTTAGAAAATGAGTGACTACATTAACAAATAAAGACAGGGAAAAGCATAGGACTTTATTACGTAGAGAATCAAGTTCACAAAAGAAGTCGATAAATCTTTTGCCCTTGTCTGTTGGATTAGGTGACACTTTTGGTTTAAGAAGAGTGGAGACCGATGGTACAAGCGCTTGGTTTATAGTGAAATTGTGCTAAGTGTGACAGTGGGTAAGATAGCATAGTCCAAGTTATGATCAGGCTTCCTTGAAGGTTCAGGTGGCTCTGTGACTTGTTGATATTCTCTCTTTGCATCGTCATTAATACAACATAATTTTCCGTTTACACATGCTATTTCATATGTTTCTCCCAGGTTGCATTTCTTCCTGCAGTAACCTGATACGCTACTAAAGCATCTTCTGTGTCGTGCTTCATCTATGCACAGGAAACAGCAATGAACAAGATTAGTTCCTGAGGCAGAGAAGAAGTTATGTGGTTCCCCACAAACTATGACATCCTGTGGTCCCAAAGTGAACCTTATGCTAAGAGAAAACTCAGAGCCTCCTCCTTGAAAATCATCCCAAGTTAAGACATCCAAAACCCCAGGTTCCTAGCCAATACCCAAAGTCAACCTCCTGTCAGCCCTACCACAGTCCAGTGTCCCCAGAGAGTACCAACTTGTCACCATGGCACAATTCAAAGCCAAATTAACTTTTAAAAGAACATCACAGATAGAACGTTTAAAGTTAACAGTGTAATTGGGTTTCACACTCACTGAAGTGGACAGCAGAAAACTCCCTTTGCCAATACCTCAGGGGTCTCAGCATTTATTGCTGTTGAAAACTTCCCTCATTCAGCCTCTATGATTTTTTCACAACCTGACTCTTCCATCTCTTCTCTCTCTCTCTTTCCCTCTCTCTCTCTCTCTCTGTCTCTCTCTCTCTCTCTTTCTCTCTCTCTCTCTCTCCATCCTCCTTTTGATCTCAGATAAACATGTTGTCCAGGGATCAAACTCAATTCCATGTATGCCTGTCTTCCCAGACATTCAAAATGTTACCTATTCAGAGCATTGCATTGAGGTCCTAAATCTGCTTTTCCAATTCTTTCTTTACCCTTGTATGCAAATGTGAACAAGCCCACAGAATAAAGATGAAGAAAAAAGACATGGTTCTCCTTATTCTAAATTCCAGAACCAAGGAGCATCTTTGAAGGTTAAAAAGATATATTTTTTAACATCTGTATTGGAGTATAATTGCTTTACAATGGTGTGTTAGTTTCTGCTTTATAACAAAGTGAATCAGCTATACATATACATATATCCCCATATCTCTTCCCTCTTGTGTCTCCCTCCCTCCCACTCTCCCTATCCCACCCCGCTAGGTGGTCACAAAGCACCAAGCTGATCTCCCTGTGCTATGTGGCTGCTTCCCACTAGCTATCTATTTTACCTTTGGTAGTATATATATGTCCATGACACTCTCACTTTGTCCCAGCTTACCCTTTCCCCTCCCCATGTCCCCAAGTCCATTCTCTAGTAGGTCTGCGTCTTTATTCCCATCTTGCCCCTAGATTCTTCATGACCTTTTTTTAGATTCCATATATATGTGTTAGCATACTGTATTTGTTTTTCTCTTTCTGACTTACTTTACTCTGTATGACAGATTCTAGGTCCATCCACCTCACTACAAATAACTCAATTTCATTTCTTTTTATGGCTGAGCAATATTCCATTGTATATATGTGCTACATCTTCTTTATCCATTCATCTGTCAATGGACGCTTAGGTTGCTTCCATGTCCTGACTATTGTAAATAGAGCTGCAATGAACACTAGAGAAATGCAAATCAAAACTACAATGAGATATCATCTCACACCAGTCAGAATGGCCATCATCAAAAAATCTAGAAACAATAAATGCTGGAGAGGGTGTGGAGAAAAGGGAACCCTCTTGCATTGTTGGTGAGAATGTAAATTGATACAGCCACTATGGAGAACAGTATGGAGGTTCCTTAAAACACTAAAAATAGAACTACCATACGACCAGCAATCCCAGTACTGGGCGTATACCTTAAGAAAACCATAATTCAAAAAGAGTCATGTACCACAATGTTCACTGCAGATCTATTTACAAAAAGATATTTTTAAGACCACAAAAAGACAACCTATCTTCCTACAATAGCAAAGAAGAAGGGATCTCTCACTGACAGAGCTCTCACCATGAAGTTGGTGCTTCACATTTGTAAGCTCATGTAATCCTCACATGAAATAAAATCATTATGAAATTGAGTCATTATACTCACCTGACAGATGAGAAAACTGATTTTCAAAGGGAATAATTAACTCATTTCACACAACTAGACAATGATGAGGACATATTTTAACCTCACATCTACATGACTCCAAAGCTTGTACTATTCACATTACTGTTGTAGTGTAGGCTGAAAATGAATTTGGAAAATGGAAAAAGAGATGGCCAGATTCCTGGGTGAAAACTATGTTCAACATTGTAAAGGTAATTCTAGATGATGGATTCCTTCCTGCCTTTGGAGAGGACTTCTGATAGTACAACCCTGATTTCTTACCTCCCTGGGTGCTGTCTTCTAAGGCACAGACTCAAGTCAGGGTCTGAAGACAGTGAGTACTTTTGATGATACCAGCAAGATATCAATAATCTTGAAGGCCTTGCCCCCATTCCTGTGACTAGTAATATTTCCTAGAATTTCATGGTACATTTAGACACATTACCTTTGGGTACCTCAAACAGCAGAATAATGAGAACCAGAAACAGCTTCATGTTTACAGACTTCCCAAGACAAATAGGCAGCAGAATTTCTTTGTCCAGTGACCTGTGTCACACAGTCACGAAGAGTCTTTCAAGATGAGACAGAGTTTTGGGTGCTATCAGGGTTCTGAGCTCTCATTTTAATCCACATGGAAGGACAGGAAATCCAGGTCCACCCCCACTTTCATTCCCAAATATGGAGATCACCATCACAGAACATTTGATCACATCACACTTACTCCTCCTTCCTCAAGGATATGAGCTCCCAGAGAGCAGGAACAATGATTTCTCCACCTGCGCCATCAACCCACTTGGGTCACGGTTGGTTGGCCATGTGTCCTGGTTTGTGTGGGACTGTCTTAATTTATTCCTACTTTCCCAATATCCAATCCAGCTAGTACCACTTTTCACTCACAAGGGTAATCCATTTGGAAGAATAACTGAATCATTAACTAATCCATGTAAACACATAAGCACATCCAATAATCATGTTTTTAATGTATGAGACTTCCAGAAAATCCTCTAAGAGAAAGATTGCTTTTAGGTTTGGCTAGATAAATGGATGTTATTTCGGAGTTTCCCATAAAGTCTTACCCATCCAGTAAAGCTCAATTCCACAACTAAAATCTTTCAAAAGATCAAATCTCTTTAGCACAGTGTCCAACTTACTATGAACTGGTCCCCACTCACCTCTCCTGGGTTTTTATATGGAACCACTTTTATTTCTGCCAAATTAGTGTGGGTGCTGCTACCCAACTTACTTCCATAACATATTTCTTCGCACATTTAAATCCCTCTTTACAAATATTATACCCCCCATCCCATCTACCTAATTGGCCCTGTTGAGCTCCTAATTTTCCTTCAAAACCAAGTTCAATTATCTCCACATCTGTGAAAGTTTCCCTAACCCAACTAAATAGAGCTGCAAACTCTCTTCTTCGTGCCACCACAGTATCTTGTAAATATTTTTGTTGGTGGTCACACCATGTCATGTTCTAATTATTTGCAATAATCTATGAGCCCCTTAAAGGCAGGCCACTGGTCTAATTCAGTTTGAAGACCTCAACACATGGCACAAAACTCACCCTATATTTGCAGTATATAATTACAGAATGATTTCAAAGTACTGGAAAAATTATTGCTAAATAAAATACCCCAAGACAGGGGCTTCCCTGGTGTTGCAGTGGTTAAGAATCCACCTGCCAATGCGGGGGACACGGGTTTGATCCCTGGTCCAGGAAGATCCTACATGTCACGGAGCAACTAAGTCCATGTGCCAGAACTACTGAAGTCCACGTACCCTAAAGACTGCTCGCTGCAACTACTGAGCCCACGCACCACAACTACTGAAGCCCACATGCTCTAGGGCCCTCGTGCCACAACTACTGAGCCTGCGTGCTGCAACTACTGAAGCCTGCATACTTAGAGCCCATGCTCCACAACAAGAGAAGCCACCGCAATGAGAAGCCTCACCACAATGAAGAGTAGCTCCCGCTCGCTGCAAATAGAGAAAGCCCGCACACAGAAATGAAGACCCAACGCAACCAAAAAAAACCAAAAACAAACAAACAAACCCAAAGACAGTAATAAAGTTAATTTAGACATTTCCTAAAGAATTCTGTTGACCTTGTTTACAATTTGTGGACACCAGAACCTTGAATTTATAGTAATTAGGGCCCATCCAAATATCTTTTTATGACAGTACCTGGAAGAATTTTGGAATTTGTGAAGGCTATATAAATATTTGTTGATGATGATTAAACTAGTATCATAATACAGGGTTAGGATTAGAAATAAATATTGTATATAGCTTATTATGTTTACCAGTAACCAGAGGGAATTAAGTTTGTCAAGGAGGAAAGAGTGTCAAATATTGCTGATATGTCAACATGAGGAATGAGAATTGACCAGTGGCCCCTCCAGATTAGCCCCACCAGTATCCCACTTGGTCTCAGTTCATTTCTCAGCTCCATAACATTTTTTTTTTTTCTGGCCATGCCACACAGCATTTGGGCTCTTAGTTCCCCAACCAGGGATCAAACCTGCACCACCTCCACTGGAAGTGTGGAGTCTTAACCCCTGGGCTGCCAGGGAAGTCCCATTCATGACCTCTTAATGTGTGTCTACTAGATGACAAATGCATTTTATATGCATTTCTTACTGGTATCCTTGCAAGAAAACTATAATGTAGGAATTAATACCTCTTCTTTAAATTGTAAAACCACCATTTAGGGAATTGGTAATGTGTCCAATGTCACACAGCTAGTAAGGAATGAGCTAGGATCTACACAGGTCTACATAAACCTTGAAGTAAAGGTCTCAGCCATCGTGCTAACCTACCTCTCCAGCTGCCTCCTTTGGGTCAATCTTTGGAAGATTGAAGACAAAACATCCAAATAAAAGATTTTATTTTGTTCATGAAATTTATTGGTAATGCACTTGGCATCCTCCCCCCACCCCCCTCTTTATGTCCTACTCATAACTCAGAGAGCTGCTATATTGAGAGAAAAGTCTGTATTGAGAGAATTCATATTTATGATTTCCACAGATGACATTACTATTTCCTGAAAGTAGTATCGCCTGCCTACTTCAATAGATTCCTAAGTCTGTTTGCTTGTCTGTTCATCTGTGTCAACTCTTTAATATCAGAGAGCCTTTTTTGCAATCTTGGCTAGGCACAAGATGCCCACAGTCTCCTCATTTTCAAAGTCCTTTGTGGCTAAGCAATAGATTTTCCATTTTAGTAGGCTGGAATAGATGTTGGAATGGAAATGTTGCTTTTTAGTCATGATCAGTTAAAAAAAAAATCACCCATCAACATTTGTTACTGTATCTCCCACTGTGATCCATAGCGGTAAAAATTGCTTTTAATACCCTGCTTATAAATGAACTTTAAATGTGTTTCATTACTTAGAAATATTCTCTGAATTCTACTTAAGATATTATCTTTCCAAACTGTTGGACAGACTGATCCAGGCAAGAAATAAGATTACTAATTCCCTCTTACAAACACTGGGGGAGTCAAGCAAGAGTCTTTTGTTGTTCTTTACTTAGGGATGAGAGGAAGTTGAATTAACATTTCATGCTAGAAAAATTAGATATACAGGTAAACAAAAAGAGAAAACAGAAACCACTCATAATCTCACCTCTCTGTGAACATTTTGGTGTTTAACCTTCTAAATATTTGTCTCCAAAAGTAATTTATTTTGACAGCTGGGTAAGAGGTAAGATGAAGCAAAGTGAGGTAACTTGCTTTTCACCCATTCAGTTTAAAATAAATCCTGCTAATCAACACTCCCTGAGTACACACACCCTCATACATGTAAAGTCTACATTCATCGCTCCAATTCAAGAAAGAGGCCTGTTGGCGAAACAGACATACACCAGTGCAGAGGAACCCCATATGAGCTGCCTTTACTAATCTACCTTTATGTCTAAATATATATCCCCAGATAGTTTCAGGAAAATAAAAAATATAAAAGAGAAGGACTTAAATAAACCATAAGAATGAGTGACTTCAAAGGAAATAAAGCTAATGCTGAAGACAGAAAAGAATTATTAAAAATGTTAAGAGTGACAGATTTGACTATATAAAATGCATAACAACTTTATAACAAAATGCATGCAGGAGAAGGTGCAAGCCAGTATGGAATTTAAAGGCAATCAAAGTTCAATAAAATTTATAAATGCATTATATACCATGAAAGGATTAATATCCATAATATATAAAGAATGTTTACAAATCAATAAGAAAATGACAAATGACCTATTATAGTAACAAAACATGTAAGCACCTCATTCAGCAGGTTGATATAAATTCAGAAATATAGTATTCTTTTAAGAGAATCTGCTTTTTATCCATAAATTGTCTCACAAAATGGATTTGTTAGGTTAAGATTGAGGGACCCAGTTAGGGTTGCAATCTGCTATCCATTACTGTTCCTTCTCATTCCACTGTGTCCCTGAGACCAAAGTATGCTAGGCATGTGTCTTATACTTTATGAAAAGTATGTTTAGACCTCTATTTTTGTGTTTGGACAATAATTGTAAAACACTACACAAAAATATAAAAATGTCTAGGGTGAGAAATAATATTAGCTTATAAACTGTATTTGCTTAAACACTAAAGAGGTAAGCAAATTAGCTTTAAGTATGCCATTTAACTATTGCTCTCCTTTTTTCCAAAGCAATTAAAAAATTAAACTTTTTGAACTAAACAATGTCATGGTCTTGTCTCCTCGCTGCGGTGTTTCAGATTCTTTTATAAAATCAAAATGAATCAGAGGTTTTATTTGTTTTTGATATTTTTTTGATAGTTAAGTAATACCATGATAGGTGGATCTAAAATAGAGGAGGTAGCACCTCTGGCCTTGATTCAGCATTCCACAGCATAACAAAATGAGAATTTTTGCCAGATAAGATGAAGTGTATGTGTGTGTGTGTGTGTGTATGTGTGTGTGTGTATGTGTGTGTCTTCCCATGTCTGCCTCATACTTACTGTTTCCGGTGGATGAAAACTGCCAAAGAGAAAGATAATATGTTAGTAATGAGAAATAAATGGTTAATTCATACTTAGTGAATCTGGTTTCAGCAGATTAGCCTTAGAGATGGTCAGAACAGGTCTCCAGTAATAACTAAGGATTGAAAACCTCAAAGTGATTTTTTTAAGTTAAGCTCAAAGAGTCTTGGGTGACTCAGATTGACTCTGTTTATGGTATGACTTGAAGAGAAAAATCACATATAGGTCCATGAAGGGTATGCTGTGCCCAAGGCCAGTGGTCTAAATACTCTTGTATTTTGGACTCTAGTTAAACATGAAGAAAGCAGACCTGTCAATCAACAAGTGACATGCCAGATGCCTTCATGTTTCAGCCTCTATACATCTAAACCAAAGTTGAGCTCAGTTAAATATTTTTCTTTTCCGTCCTCAACAATAAAAAATTTACAACAGTAAAAACAAACAAATTATATGTACAGTTTTGAGCCAGTTCTAAAGGTAGAAAAACAAAGTGTGTTAATATTTGTGGTAGGTGAAATAATGGTCCCCCAAAGATGTTCACATTCTAATACACAGAACCTGTGAGTATGTGATGTTACCTGGCAAGAGAGAATCAAGGCTGTAGATGGTATTATGGTTGCTAATCAGCTGACCTTAAAATAAGGAGATTGTTTTAGATTATCTGGATGGGTCCAATGCAATAACAAGGATCATTGGGGAGGTAGGAGAGTCAGTATCAGGAAAAGTTTGACAAGGTTACCTGGCTAGCTTTGAAGATGGAGGAAGTGTCCATGTGCCAAAAAATTCAATCCCTTAGAAGCTGGAGAAGACAAGGAAAGATTTTCCCCTAGGACTTCCAAAGGGAACACAGCCCTGCTGACATCTTGCTTTTAAACCCAGTGAGACTCATTTTGGATTTATAACCTTCAAAACTATAAGATGATAAATTTCTGTTGTTTTAAGCCACTAAATTTTTTTTGTAATATGTGGCAGCAGCAATAGGAAACTAATACAATATTCAGTATCATACCAAGATGTCAGCAGTCCTTACAATGATCTAGAAAAATTTCATGACTTGGCCAAATGATAGTAAAAAGGCATGTACTGTCAGAAAGGAAAATACTTTCCCAACAAGCTTTCAAACCTGAACTGAGACTCTATTCACAGAGGACAACTGATATCTTCTAGCCCAGAAAATAAAACGTGTGATAACTCAGTTTCAGGGATTTTTCTTGAGAGTTTTTCAAGGTTTTAAAATCTAAACCAGAGATGCATTTCATTCTTTGATAAGACACTCCAGAGAGATCAAAGTTATCTGTAAGCCAAATTACAGCCAGTTACCAAGTGAGGAAAGCTTATGTTCCCAGAAGGACCGCATACACCTTCAGATGTCCGGAAAAATGAAGAAAAATTTTTTCTATAAAAATTTTAGTGTAAAAAGGGTATTTTGAAAATGCATCCATTGAGAGAAAACTAAGTATGTAGGGAAAAGCTCAACAAAATACCTCATTTAGACTCACTCCTGATTATTTTAGGTATAAAGCAATAGTTACAGATAATTTAAAATGTTTGGAGCAATAAAATTGATATACCTCATAAATTATGGATAAACTTTCAGGTTAGTCAAAAGTGTGTTCTTAACTATTCCCATCATATCAGACCAAGAGGCAATAGAAGATATTAGGCATATTTTTCCCCTTTGAAATACTCCATTTGATATTCCTGCAGCCTTTGAAAAAACCCATTGCAGCCATGCATCTTTCTCCTTTTCTTCAATCATAAGCCCTGGGAATGGCTAGCCCCGGTTTTCATTGTCTTCCATTCAAGTGTTAAATTCAGGTATTCTGGATTGCAAGTACCACCTAGTGGACAAAGCAAATTTTCTTTCTAGCTGTCGTAATATTCCAAATTCCAAAACTTCAAGATAGCTCCCAGGAAATGATGAACATCACACTTCTGTAATTGTTCTCTAAGGTCCATATACATCTAGAGACTTCAAAATATTGACCAAAGAATTCTCTAGTATCAAGGAGAACCTTAAAAATTCAAGAGGAATTAGAGACTATTATAGTTTTTACCTTGTGCAGGCAACTCTCAAAAAGTGTATGTACACAATATCTTACGAAATTAAAAATCACTTCAGGAAATTCCCTGGCGGTCAAGTGGTTAGGACTCAGCACTTTCACTGCCGAGGGCCCGGGTTAAATTCCTCGTTGGGGAACTAAGAGCCCCCAAGCCATGTGGTGCAGACAAAAAAATTAAAAGTAAAAAAAAAAAAAGTCACTTCAATGAAGAGGCAAGTTTTCCCAACCACACTTCTTGACACACCTCTGTCAAGCAAATGCGATGTTAAAAGAAAGCTTCAAATTGACTGGTCCTGGAGTGAATTTTAGTTTGAACAAAGCAGCTGTTAAAAAAAGAAAAACACATTGGGACATTAGAGATATTTGAAAATAGACTGAATAGTAACTGTTAAATATAATGGAAATTTTATTAATTTTGCTAAGTGTGATAATATTATTTTGGAAAATAACAGTTTTCAAAAAATGTTTACTAGGATATATAGAAATGGAATATCACAATGTTTATAATTTACCTTGAAATATTTCAGCAAAGAATAATGGGGCAAGTTCCAAAAAGAAGGGTAAAAAAAGAAAATATTCCAACCAGCTGAACACTTTTTGAAATATTGTGCCACCATTTATTTAGAATGTTATTTTTTTACTGAAATCTTATCTGTCATAGTCCTAGAAATGTTATTTTAAAAATGGACTATTTACTGGACACAATGTATGTATCACAAGCTATATTAGAGACATTTTACTTGGAGATAAGAAATATATATCTGAGGCCAAATAAACAAAGCAGCTTCAAATTAACAACAAAAAGCATATACACTAAAAGGGCTGGTTAAGGAAAAAATAATAAATGGAAACAAAATTAAGGAGAAGGCTGACCTGACTGTACAACAATGTAAGTCTTTTAGAAAACAGACATTGAACATGCTTCTCAGAAAAATCTGAGTGCACTAAATTCTGTTTCTTGTTGCCGCTGGTAATGGTGGTGGTCTGCTTTTTTTAAAAAGAGCCTTGTTTAAAAAAAAAAAAGAGGCTTGTTAAAATATAATTGACATACAATAAACTGCACTTATTTAAAGTTCACAAATTTATAAGTATGACATATTTATACATCTGTGAAACCATCATCATCATCAAGATAATGAACATACCCATCCCTCTAAAAATCTTCTCCCTGCCCCTTTGTTATTCCTCTCTCCTGACCTCCCCCACCTTCCATCCAGTGAACCACTGATCTTCTTTCTGTCATTATAGGTTAGTTCGCATTTTCCAGAATTGTATATAAATAGAGTTGTACAGTATGTATTCTTTTTTTAATTAATTTGTTTGTTTATTTACTTATTTATTTTGGCTGCGTTGGGTAGTTGTTGCTGCGCACGGGCTTTCTCTAGTTACTGCGAGCAAGGGCTATTCTTTGCTGTGGTGCGCGGGCTTCTCATTGAGGTGGCTTCTCTTGTTGCAGAGCATGGACTCTAGACGTGGGGGCTTCAGTAGTTGTGGCACACAGTCACAGTAGTTGTGGCTCACGGGTTCTAGAGCGCAGGCTCAGTAGTTGTGGCACACCGGCTTAGTTGCTCCGCGGCATGTGGGATCTTCCTGGACCAGGGCTCGAACCCATGTCCCCTGCATTGGCAGGCAGATTCTTAACCACTGTGCCACCAGGGAAGCCCTATATATTTTTTTAATATGGTTTCTCTAACTCATTATAATTATTCTTAGATTCACCCATGCTGTGGCACATATTGATAATTCATTCCTTTTTATTACTAAATACTAAATTTATTTCTCCATTCACCTGTTGATGGACATTAAGGTTGTTTACATTTTATTACTATTATAAATTATTATAAGTTATTGTTATAAATTAAAGTGTGGTAAACATTCATGTACATAAGCTTTTGTTTTTCTTGGGTAAATATCTAGGAATATATTGGCTGGGGCAAATGATAAGAGTTTGTTTAATTGTTAAGAAACTGCCAAACTATTTTTCCAAAATGACTGTAACACTTTAGATGTCACAAATAGTGTATGAGATTTTCAGTGTCTCTATATCCTGGTATGATCAATCTTTTTAATTTTAAACACTCCAGTAGGCATGTAGTACTATCTCATTATGGTTGTAATCTGCATTTCCCTAATGAGAAATGATAATGAGATTCTTTTCCTGTTCTATTTACCACTGTAATTCTTCTTTAGTGAAGTATCTATTCAGATCCTTTGCCCATTTTATACTTGGGTTATTTTATATTGTTATTTGTAGTTCTTTTACAGATTAAAAATATTATTTGGGAGCTCTTTATGTATTCTGGCTATAAGTTCTCTATCAGATATGTGATTTGCAAATATTTTTCTCCCAGTCTGTTGCTTGTCATCTCATTCTCTTAAGAGTATCATTCAAAGAGGAGGCTTTTTGTCCTGATGAAGTCCAATTGATAATTTTTTTCTCTTATGGATTATGCTTTGGCTGTTGAATGTAAGAAATTTTTGCCTAGCTCAGATTCACAAAGGTTTTCTCATATGTTTTCATTTAGAAGTTTTATAGTTTTAGGTTTTATATTTAGGTCTATGGTCCATTTGGAGTTAATTTTTATATACAATATGAGGTGGACCTAAGGGAGGCTTTGCATATGAATATCCATTTGTTCCAGCATCATTTGTTAAAAATTATTTCTCCTCCAAATTGCCTTTCCACTGTTGTAAAAACTCAGGTGACCACATATATCTGTGTCTATTTCTCAATGCTTTATTCTATTCATATCAACTGGGGATATACAAAATATATAATCATATATATGTATTTTTTCTTATGTATATAATGGAGACTTCCACATAAAGATGACAGATTGAACATGCACACACATACTTTCATCTATCTAGAAACAAAACTAAAAAAATAATTCTTAAAAAGTATTTTTAAGGCACTAATTCTCAAGAAAGGAAAATCAAAAGAGAAGATTATAGCAATAATTTTTTGAATCATATTATTTGGGCACATAGAGGTAAATTACCCCCCCAAAAATCAGATAAAAGATATGAATGCAGTTGACTCTGAGTAGGCAGTATGAGAGATAAAAGACTTGGAGGAAACTCTCTTTAATGAAAATTTCAGAAGCCACTTGAATCTCTAAACTATGTACCTAATTAACTTAATAAACAACAAAATCAGGAAGAGATGAAGTCAAAAAGACAAGAAAAAGATAGGAAAGAGAAGGAAGAACAAAGAAAGGAAAGTAGATGGATACATACTGTGGAGTGCTATGTGCCTTTTATATAGAATAATGTGTATGTAGACTACACAGACACAGGGACTTCCCTGGTGGTCCAGTGGTTAAGACTCCACACTTGTATTGCAGGGGGCACAGGTTCAATTTGATCCCTGGTCAGGGAACTAAGATCCTGTATGCTTCACAGCATGGCCAAAGAGGAAAAAAAAAAAAAGACCAAAAAAAATTGGAAGGAAAATACTCTTTAAAAAAAAATATATATATATATAGACACAGAATAATTAACGGTATTCTACTTCCAGACATGACAAAGACCATATCCTCAGAGAAAACAACCATAAAATCTGAACATATTACAAAAATAAACTGTCTGAACATACTGAAATGAATAATGGTAGAAAGATTCTGGTTAGGAGCTCATGCTTGTTGGAAGAGGGACGTCATGGATTTATACAAGTCTCTAGCTCTGCGGTTTTTAGCCTGGGGCTAAGTGAAACCATGTGGTATGCATGGTGGTGACAAGAATGCATGTGGGAAAACTCACAGTATTTCTGGTATGTGTAATGAGAAAAATAAAGCCAGAAAACAATGAATGCTGATGTGAGGGGTCAAATCCTGTGATAGAAATGACCAGAAAGGGGAATCCCCAAACTCTGTTTGATGGATCCTTGAACCATCCATGCATGAAACAAACTCAGAATAGCTCAGCTAGAAAGAGAGAGGAAAAGTGGGGAGAGAAATGAAAAAACAGAAAAGAGTCTAGAGCTACTGCACAAGAAACAGTTTGCAGCTCAAATTCAGCCAGGAAAATTACTGGTAAAATAAAGAAAAATTACTCACTGAAGAAAAATTAAAAGTAACAGAAGGCAAAATCTCCAAAATTTAATACAATAATGTGCATAATACTATCCAAAATTGCCCAGCTTATAAAGAATTTTAAAAATACAACACATTCTCAAGAGAAAATAAAATCAGCTGGAACAAGACATGAGAAAACTAGACATTAGAAGTAAAAGGCAAGGAGTTTGAAACAATTATTATAACTAATCACAAGAAAGCAAAGCAAAATATGTTTTCAATGAATGAAAACCTCAGCCACATAATGGGAAGTCTCAACATAAAAAATTAGAAACTACCAAATAAAAACCAAATGGAATATTAGAATTAAAACTTCAATTTATGAAGTTAAAAAATGTCCTAAATAACCTAACAGCTTTATAAATATAATAGGGAAAGAGAAGTGAACTTGAAGATGATAGATCAATAGAAATTATCCAAGGTGAAAAAACAGAAAGAAAAATATTTTTAAACATGAACAAGCTCATAGACCTGCTAGATGTTACCAAATTATGAGGCATTTATACAATTGAAATGCCAGAAGTAGGAGAAAGAAAATATGAGGAAGAAAAAAGTTTTTAAGAAATAATGGGTGTGAGACATTGGTTCAAGATGGCAGAACAGAAGGATGTGCACTCACCTCTTCTTGCAAGAGCAACGGAATCACAACGAACTGCTGGACAATCATCGATAGGAAGACACTGCAACTCACCAAAAAAGATACCCCTCATCCAGAGAAAAAGTAGAGGCTACAATGAGATGGTAGAAGGGGCGCAATCACAATAAAACCAAATCCCATAACTGCTGGATGGGGGACTCACAAACTGGAGAACACTTATACCACAGAAGTCCACCCACTGGAGTGAAGGTTCTGAGGCCCATGTCAGGCTTCCAAACCTGGAAGCCTAGGGGGATTTGATGGCAGGACTTTGACAGGACTGGGAGAAATAGAGACTCCACTCTTGGAGGGCACACACAAAGTTGTATGTGCATTGGGACCCAGGGGAAGGAGCAGTGACCCCATAGGAGACTGAATCAGACCTACCTGCTAGTGTTGGAGGCTCTCCTGCAGAGGCGGGGGGTGGCTGTGTCTCACTGTGAGGACAAAGACAGTGGCAGCAGAAATCTGGGAAGTACTCCTTGGCGTGAGCCCTCCCAGAGTCCGCCATTAGCCCCAAAAAGAGCCCGGTAGGCTCCAGTGTTGGGTCACCTCAGGCTCAACAACCAACAGGGAGGGAACCCAACAACACCCATCAGCAGACAAATGGATTAAAGTTTTCCTGAGCTCTGCCCACCAGCACAACAGCCAGCTCTACCCAACACCAGCCCCTCCCATTAAGAAAATTGCTCAAGCCTCTTACATAGCCTCATCCACCAGAGGGCAGACAGCAGAAGCAAGAACTACAGTCCTGCACCCTGTGGAACGAAAACCACATTCACAGAAATATAGAGAAAATGAAAAAGCAGAAGGCTATGTACAAGATGAAGGAACAAGATAAAAACCCAGAAAAACAACTAAATGAAGTGGATATAGGCAACTTTCCAGAAAAAGAATTCAGAATAATGATAATGAAGATGATACAGGAGCTTGGAAAAAGAATGGAGGCAAACATCAAGAAGATGAAAGAAATGTTTAACAAACACCTAGAAGAATTAAAGAACAAACAGAGATGAACAATACAATAACTGAAATGAAAAATACACTAGAAGGAATCAATAGCAGAATAACTGAGGCAGAAGAAAGAATAAGTGACCTAGAAGACAGAATGATGGAATTCACTGCTGCAGAACAGAATAAAGATAAAAGATTGAAAAGAAATGAAGACAGCTTAAGAGACCTCTGGGACAACATTAAATGAAACAACATTCGCATTATAGGGGTCCCAGAATGAGAAGAGAGAGAGAAAGGACACAAGAAAATATTTGAAGAGATTTTTCAAATTTCCCTAACTTCCCTAACATGGGAAGAGAAATAGCCACCCAAGTTGAGGAAACGCAGAGAGTCCCATACAGTATAAACCCAAGGAGAAACATGCCAAGACACATAGTAATCAAATTGGCAAAAATTAAAGACAAAAAAAATTATTGAAAGCAGCAAGGGAAAAATGACAAATAACATATAAGGGAACTCCCATAAGGTTAACAGCTGATTTCTCAGCAGAAACTCTACAAGCCAGAAGGGAGTGGCATGACATATTTAAAGTGATGAGAGGGAAGAACCTACGACCAAGATTACTCTACCCGGCAAGGATCTTATTCAGATTCGATGGACAAATCAAAAGCTTTAGAGACAAGCAAAAGTTAAGAGAATTCAGCACCACCAAACCAGCTCCACAACAAATGCTAAAGGAACTTCTGTAAGTGGGAAACACAGGAGAAGAAAAGGACCTACAAAACAAACCCAAAACAATTAAGAAAATGGTCATAGGAACATACATATCGATAATTACCATAAATGTGAATAGATTAAATGCTCCAACCGTGAGAACAGGCTCACTGAATGGATACAAAAACAAGACCAATATATATGCTGTCTACAAGAGACCCACTTCACACCTAGGGACACATACAAACTGAAAGTGAGGGGATGGAAAAAGATATTCCATGCAAATGGAAATCAAAAGAAAGCTGGAGTAGCAATACTCATATCAGATAAAAATAGACTTTAAAATAAAGTTACAAGAGACAAGGAGGGACACTACATAATGATCAAGGGATCAATCCAAGAAGATACAACTAATATAAATATATATGCTCCCAACATAGGAGCACCTCAATACATAAGGCAACTGCTAACAGCTATAAAGAGGAAATCAACAGTAACACAATAATAGGGGAGGACTTTAACACCTCACTTACACCAATGGACAGATCATCCAAACAGAAAATTACTAAGTAAACACAAGCTTTAAATAACACAATAGACCAGATAAATTTAATTGATATTTATAGGACATTACATTCAAAAACAGCAGATTACACTTTCTTCTCTAGTGCACACAGAACATTCTCCAGGATAGATCATATCTTGGATAACAAATCAAGCCTCAGTAAATTTAAGAAAATTGAAATCATATCAAGCATCTTTTCTGACCACAACGCTATGAGATTAGGAATCAATTATATGGAAAAAACATAAAAACACAAACACATGGAGGCTAAACAATATGTTACTAAATAACCAAGAGACAACTGAAGAAATCAAAGAGGAAATCAAAAAATACCTAGAGATAAATGACAATAAAAACACGATGATCCAAAACCTATGGGATGCAGCAAAAGCAATTCTAAGAGGGAAATTTATAGCAATACAAGCCTACCTCAAGAAACAAGAAAAATCTCAAATAAACAATCTAACCTTACAACTAAAGGAATTAGAGACAGAAGAACAAACAAAACCCAAAGTTAGTAGAAGGAAAGAAATCATAAAGATCACAGCAGAAATACATGAAATAGAAACAAGGAAAACAATAGCAAAGTTCAATAAAACTAAAAGTGGGTTCTTTGAGAAGATTAACAAAATTGATAAAACCTTAGCCAGATTCATCAAGAAAAAGAAGGAGAGGACACAAATCACTAAATTAGAAATGAAAAAGGAGAAGTTACAACAGACACCACAGAAATCCGAAGCATCCTAAGAGACTACAAAAAGCAGCTCTATGCCAAAAAAATGGACAACCTGGAAGAAATGGACAAATTCTTAGAAAAGTATAACCTTCCAAGACTGAACCAGGAAGAAATAGAAAATATGAACAGACCAATCACAAGTAATGAAATTGAAACTGTGATTTAAAATCTTCCAACAAAGAAAGTCCAGCACCAGATGGCTTCACAGGTGAATTCTATCAAACATTTAGAGAAGAGCTAACACCCATCCTTCTCAAACACTTCCAAAAATTGCAGGAGAAGGAACATTCCCAGACTCATCCTATGAGGCCACCATCACCCTGATACCAAAACCAGATAAAGATACTACAAAAAACGAAAATTGCCATGGAGCAGATGAGCCCATGAGCCATGGCCGCTGAGCCTGTGCATCCGGAGCCTGTTCTCCACAACGGGAGAGGCCACAACAGTGAGAGGCCTGCGTACCCCCGCCAAAAAAAAAAAAAAAAGGAAAATTAAAGACAAATATCACTGATGAATATAGATGCAAAAATCCTCAACAAAATACTAGCAAACATAATTCAACAACACATTAAAAGGATCATACACCATGACCAAGTGGGATTTATCCCATGGATGAAAGGATTTTTCAATATATGGAAAACAATCAACATGATCCATCATATTAACAAATTGAAATTAAAAACCATATGATCATCTCAGTAGAAGCAGAAAAAGCTTTTGACAAAATTAACATCCATTTATGACAAAAACTCTCCAGAAAGTGGGCATAGAGGTAACCTACCTCAACATAATAAAGGCCATATACAACAAACCCACAAAACATCATTCTCAATGGTGAAAAACTGAAAGCATTTCCTCTAAGATCAAGAACAAGACAAGGATATCCGCTCTCACCACTATTATTCAACATAGTTTTGGAAGTCCTAGCAACGGGAATCAGATAAGAAAAAGAAATAAAAGGAATACAAATTGGAAAAGAAGAGGTAAATTTGTCACTGCTTGCAGATGACATGATACTATACATAGAGAATCCTAAAGATGCCACCAGAAAACTACTAGTGCTAATCAATGAATTTGGTAAAGTTGCAGTATACAAAATTAATGCACAGAAATCTCTTGCATTCCTATATACTAATGATGAAAAATCTGAAAGATAAATTAGGGAAACACTCCCATTTACCATTGCAACAAAAAAATAATAAAATTCCTAGGAATAAACCTACCTAGGGAGACAAAAGACCTGTATGCAGAAAACTATAAGACACTGATGAAAGAAATTAAAGATGATATAAACAGATGGAGAGATATACCATGTTCTTGGATTGGAAAAATCAATACTGTAAAAATGACTATACTACCCAAAGCAATCTACAGATTCAATGCAATCCCTATCAAATTAACAATGGCGTTTTTTACAGAACTAGAACAAAAAATCTTAAAATTTGTATGGAGACAAAAAAGACCCCGAATAGCCAAAGCTCTCTTGAGGGAAGAAAAGGAGCTGGAGGAATCAGACTCCCTGACTTCAGACTCTACTACAAAGCTACAGTAATCAAGACAATATGTTACTGGCACAAAAACAGAAATATAGATCAATGGAACTGGATAGAAAGCCCAGAGAAAAAACCCACACACCTATGGTCAACTAATTTATGACAAAGGAGGCAAGAATATACAGTGGAGAAAAGACAGCCTCTTCAATAATTGGTGCTGGGAAAACTGGACAGCTACATGTAAAAGAATGAAATTAGAACACTCCCTAACACCATACACAAAAATAAACTCAAAATGGATTAGATACCTAAATGTATGACCGGACATTATAAAACTCTTAGAGGAAAGCATAGGAAGAACACTCTTTGACATAAATCACAGCAATATCTTTTTAGATCCACCTCCTAGAGTAATGGAAGTAAAAACAAAAATAAACAAATGGGACCTACTGAAACTTAAAACCTTTTGCAAAGCAAAGGAAACTACAAGCAAGATGAAAAGACAACCCTCAGAATGGGAGAAATGGTTTGCAAATGAATCGATGGACAAAGGGTTAATCTCCAAAATATATAAACAGCTCATACAGCTCAATATTTAAAAAAAAACAACCCAATCCAAAAATGGGTAGAAGACCTAAACAGACATTTCTCCAAAGAAAACATACAGATAGACAAGAAGCACATGAAAAGCTGCTCAACATCACTAATTATTAGAGGAATTCAAATCAAAACTACAATGAGGTATCACCTCACACCAGTTAGAATGGGCATCCAAAGAAAATCTACAAACAACAAATGCTGGAGAGGGTGTGGAGAAAAAGGAACTCTGTTAAACTGTTGGTGGGAATATAAATTGATACAGCCACTATGGAAAACAGTATGGAGGCTCTTATAAAACTAAAAATAGAGCTACCATGTGACCCAGCAATCCCACTTATGGGCATATACCTGGAGAAAACCATAATTCAAAATGATACATGCAGATTTAGATCAAGATGCACAGTAGAAGGACGTGCAATCACCTCTTCTTGCAAGAACACCGAAATCACAACTAACTGCTGAACAACCATTGACAGGAAGAGAGAGGAACCCACCAAAAAAGATACACCACATCCAAAGAAAACAGGGAAGCCACAATGAGATGGTAGGAGGGGAAAAATCACGATAAAATCAAATCCCATACTCTCCAGGTTGGTGACCATAAAATGCAGAATAATTATACTGCAGAAGTTCTCCCATTGGACTGAAGGTTCTGAAACCCACGTCAGGCTTCCCAGCCTGGGGGTCCAGCAATGGGAGTAGGAATCCCCAGAGTATCCAACTTTGAAGGTCAGCAGGATTTGATTGCAGGACTTCCACAGGACTGGGAGAAACAGAGACTCCACTCTTGGAGGGCACACACAAAGTCTTGTTCACACCAGGACCCAGGGGAAAGGAGCAGTGACCCAATAGGAGGCTGAACCAAACCAACTTACTGGTGTTGGCGGGTATCCTGCAGAGGTGGGGGGTGGCTGTGGCTCACCGTGGGGACAAAGGCACTGGCAGCAGCAGCTCTGGGAAGTACTAATTGGCGTGATCCCTCCCAGAGGCTGCCATTTGCCCCACCATACAACCTGTAAGCTCCAGTGCTGAGTCGTCTCAGGCCAAACAACTAACAGAGAGGGAAAATAGACCCACCCATCAGCAAACAAATGGATTAAAGTTTTAACTGCCCACCAGAGCAAAAGCCTGTTCTACCCACCACCAGTCCCTCCCATCAGGAAGCTTTCACAAGCCTCTTAGATAGCCCCATCCATGAGAGGGCAGACAGCAGAAGCAAGAAGAACTACAATCCTGCACTCTGCAGAACAAAAACCACAATCACAGCAAGTTAGAGAAAATGAAAAAGCAGAGGATTATGTCACAGATAAAGGAAAAAGATAAAACCCCAGAAAAACAACTAAATGAAGTGGAGATAGGCAACCTTCCAGAAAGAGAATTCAGAATAATGATAGTGAAGATGATCCAGGATCTCAGAAAGAGAATGGATACAAAGATTGAGAAGATGCAAGAAATGTTTAACAAAGACCTAGAAGAACTAAAGAACAAACAAACAGAGATGAACAATAAAATAACTGAAATGAAAAAATACACTAGAAGGAGTCAATAGCAGAATAACTGAGGCAGAAGAACAGATAAGTGACCTGGAAGACAATGGTAGAAATCACTGCTGCAGAACAGAATAAAGAAAAAAGAATGAAAAGAAATGAAGACAGCCTAAGAGATCTCTAGAACAACATTAAATGTTGAACAAATGTTGAACCAACATTTGAACTATAGGGGTCCCAGAAGAAGAAGAGAAAGGGAATGGGCCTGAGAAAATATTTGAAGAGATAATAGCTGAAAAATTAATTAACATGGGAAAGGAAATGGTCATCCAAGTCCAGGAAGCACAGAGAGTCCAATACAGGATAAACCCAAGGAGGAACATGCCAAGACACATAGTAATCAAATTGACAAAAATTAAAGACAAAGAAAAAATGTTAAAAACAAGAGGAAAACAACAAATAACATACAAGGGAACTCCCATAAGGTTAACAGCTGATTTCTCAGCAGAAACTCTGCAAGACAGAAGGGAGTGGCACAATATATTAAAGCAATGAAAGGGAAGAACCTTCTACCAAGAATACTCTACCCTGCAAGGATCCATTCAGATTTGACAGAGCAATAAAAAGTTTTACAGACAAGCAAAGCTAACAGAAGTCAGCACCACCAGACCAGCTTTGCAGCAAATGCTAAAGGAACCCCTCTAGGGGGAAAAGAGACTAACAACTTAAAAAAAAAACTCTTGTACATATATAGACTGCTATATCAAAACCTCATGGAAACAGCAAACCCAAAAACTGCAATAGAAACACACACAAAAAAGAAAAAGCAACCCAAACACAACAATGGTCATCAAACCAAAAGAGAAGAGAACAAAAGAGGAAGGGAAGAAAAAGACCTACAAAAACAAACCCAAAACAATTAAGAAAATGGCAATAAGAATACACATACTAAAAAAAAAAAAAAAAAAAAAAAAGAATACACATACTGATAATTACCTTAAATGTAAGTGAATTAAATGCTCCAACCAAAAGACATAGACTGGCTGAGTGGATACAAAAACAAGACCCATATATATGCTATCTACAAGAGAACCACTTCATACCTAGGGACACATACAGACTGAAAGTGAGGGGATGGAAGAAGATATTCCAAGCAAATGGAAATCAAAAGAAAGCTGGAGTAGCAATTCTCATATCAGACAAATAGACTTTGAAATAAAGACTGTTATAAGAGGCAAAGAAGGACACAACATAATGATCAAGGGATCAATCCAAGAAGAAGATATAACAATTGTAAATATATATGCACCCAATATACGAGCGCCTCAATGTGTAAGGCACATACTAACAGCCATAAACGGAGAAATCAACAGTAACACAGTAATAGTGGGGGACTTTAACTCTCCACTTTCATCAATGAACACATCACCTAGATAGAAAATCAATAAGGAAACACAGGCCTTAAATGACACATTAGACCAATGAACTTAATTGATATTTACAGAGCATTCCATCCAAAAACAGCAGAATACACATTCTTATCAAGTTCACACAGAACATTCTCCAGGATTGAACACATGCTGGGCCACAAGCTGAGCCTCAGTAAATTTAAGAAAATTGAAATCATATCAAGCATCTTTTCCAGTCACAATGCTATGAGATTAGAAATATACTACAAGAAAAAAACTATTAAAAAAACACAAACACGTGGAGGCTAAACAATATGCTACTAAACAACAAATGGATCACTGAAGAAATCAAAGAGGAAATCAAAAAATACCTAGAGACAAATGAAAATGAAAGCACAATGATCCAAAACCTATGGGATACAACAAAAGCAGTTCTAAGTGGGAAGTTTATAGCAATAAAATCTTACCTCAGGAAACAAAAAAATTCTCAAATAAACAACCTAATCTTACAACTAAAGCAACTAGAGAAAGAAGAACAAACAAAACCTAAAATTAGTAGAAGGAAAGAAATCATAAAAATCAGAGTAGAAATAAATGAAATAGAGACAAAGAAAACAATAGGAAAGATCAATGAAACTAAAAGCTGGTTCTTTGAAAAGATAAACAAAATTGATAAGCCTTTAGCCAGACCCATCAAGAGAAAAAGGGAGAGGACTCAAAAAAAGGAGAATTTACAATGGACACCACAGAAATACAAAGGATCATAAGAGACTACTACAAGCAACTGTATGCCAATAAAATGGACAACCTGAAAGAAATGGACAAATTCTTAGAAAGGTACAGCCTCCCAAGACAGAACAAGGAAGAAATAGAAAATATGAACAGACTAATCACAAGCACTGACATTGAAGCAGTGATTTTAAAACTCCCAACAAACAAAAGTCTGGGATCAGATGGCTTCACAGCCGAATTCTATCAAACATTTAGAGAAGAGCTAACACCTATACTTCTGAAACTGTTTCCAAAAATTGCAGAAGAAGGAAAACTCCCAAACTCATTCTATGAGGCCACCATTACCCTGATACTAAAACCAGACAAAAATACCATAAAAAAAAAGGAAATTACAGGCCCATATCCCTGATGAACATAGATTCAAAAATCCTCAACAAAATACTAGCAATCCGAATCTAACAATACTTTAAAAGGATCATACACCACGATAAGTAGGATTTATCCCAGAGATGCAAGGATTTTTCAGTATCTGCAAGTCAATCATTGTGATACACTACATCAACAAAATGAAGAATAAAAACCATATGATCATCGCAATATATGTAAAAAAACTTTTGACAAAATTCAGCACCGAGCTTTGTGACCACCTAGAGGGGTGGGATAGGGAGGGTGGGAGGGAGGGAGACACAAGAGGGAAGAGATAAGGGGACATATGTATATGTATAACTGATTCACTTTGTTATAAAGCAGAAACTAACACACCATTGTAAAGCAATTATACTCCAATAAAGATGTTAAAAAAAATTCATCACCAATTGATGATTAAAAGCTCTCCAAAAAGTGAGCATAGAGGGAACCTACCTTAGCATAATAAAGGCCATATATGACAAACCTACAGCTAACATCATACTCAATGGTGAAAAGCTGAAACGTTTCCTCTAAGATCAGGAACAAGACAAGGATGTCCACTCTCGCCACTTTTACTCAACATAATTTTGGAATTCCTAGCTATGACAATCAGAGAAGAAAAAGAAATAAAGGGAATCCAATTTGGAAAAGAAGTTAAACTGTCACTGTTTGCAGATGACATGGTACTATACATAGAAAATCCTAAAGATGCTACCAGAAAACTACTAGAGCTCATCAATGAATCTGGTAAAGTTGCAGGTTACAAAATTAATACACAGAAATCTGTTGCATTTCTATACACTAACAACGAAAGATCAGAAAGAGAAATTCAAGAAAGAATACCATTTACTATCACATCAAAAAGAATAAAATACCTAGGAATAAACCTACCTAAGGAGATAAAAGACCTGTACTCCAAAAACTATAAGACGCTGATGAAAGAAATCAAAGATGACACAAACTGATAGAAAGATATACCATGTTCATGGATTGGAAGAATCAATATTGTCAAAATGACTGTATTACACAAGGCAATCTACAGATTCAGTGCAATCCCTATCAAATTACCAATGGCATTTTTCACAGAATTAGAACAAAAAATCTTAAAATTTGTATGGAGATGCAAAAGACCCCGAATAGCCAAAGCAATCTTGAGAAAGAAAAATGGAGCTGGAGGAATCAGGCTCCCTGAATTCAGACTATACTACATATCTATGGTAATCAAAACAGTATGGTACTGGCACAGAAACAGAAATATAGATCAATGGAACAGGATAGAAAGCCCAGAGATAAACCCATGCACCTATGGTCAATTAATCTATGACAATGGATGCAAGACTATACAATGGAGGAAAGACAGTCTCTTCAACAAATGGTGCTGGGAAAACTGGACAGTAAAAAAATGAAACTAGATCATTCTTTAACACCATACACAAAAATAAGCTCAAAACGGATTAAAGACCTAAATGTAAGGCTGGACACTTTAAAAATCCTAGTGAAAACATAGGCAGAACCCTCTCTGACACAAATCACAGCAAGATCATTTTCCCAGAATAATGGAAATAAAAGCAAAAATAAACAAATGGGACCTAATTAAACTCAAAAGCTTTTCACAGCAAAGGAAACCATAAACAAAATGAAAAGACAACCCACAGATTAGGAGAAAATATTTGCAAATGATGTGACTGGCAAGGGATTAGTCTCCAAATTTTACAAACAGCTCATGAGGCTTAATATCATCAAAACAAACAACCCAGTCAAAAAAATGGGCAGAAGACCTAAATAGATATTTCTCCAAAGAAGACATACAGGTGGCCAAGAAGCACATGAAAAGATGTTCAACATTGTTAATTATTAGAGAAATACAAATCAAAACTACAATGAGTTATCACTTCACACCAGTCAAAATAGCTATCATCAAAAAAAATCCACAAACAATAAATGCTGGAGAGAGTGTGGAGAGAAGGGAACACTCCTGTACTGTTTGTGGGAATATAAATTGGTACAGCCACTATGGAGAACAGTATGGAGCTCCCTTAAAAAACTAAGAATGGAGCTACCATATGACTCTGAAATCCCACCCCTGAGCATATATCAAGAGAAAAACATGGTCCGAAAGGATATGTGCACCCCAATGTTCACTGCAGCACTGTTTATGATAGCCAAGACATGGAAGCAACTTAAATATCTATCAGCAGAGGAATAGATAAAGAAGATGTGGTACATATATACAATGGAATATTACTCAACAATTAAAAAGAATGAAATAATGCCATTTGCAGCAACATGGATGGACCTAGAGATTGTCATACTGACTGAAGTAAGTCAGAAAGAGAAAGAGAAATATCATATGATATCCCTTATATGCAGAAGCTAAAAAGAAATGATACAAATGAACTTATTTACAAAACAGAAACAGACTCACAGACTTAGAGAACGAACTTATGGTTACCAGTGGGGAAGGGTTGTGGGTGAAGGGATAGGTAGAGAGTTTGGGATCAACATGCACACACTGCCATATTTAAAATGGATAACCAACAAGGTCCTACCTTATATCACAGGGAACTCTGCTCAATGTTTTGTGGCAGCCTGGATTGGAGGGGAGTTTGGGAGAGAATGGATACATGCATATGTATGACTGAGTCCCTTCGCTGTGCACCTGAAGCTATCACAACATTGTTAAGCAGCTATACTCCAATATAAAATAAAAAGTTAAAAAAAGAAGATACATGCACCCCAATGTTCATTGCAGCACTATTTACAATAGCCAAGACATGGAAGCAACCTAAATGCCCATCAACAGATAAACAGATAAAGAAGAGGTGGTACATATATACAATGGAATATTACTCAGCCATAAAAAAGAATGTAAAATGTGGAACAAATGGAATTGTATGTGCTTTCAAAGGGATATTTATAAAAAAGTGTCCTAAAAATGATTTGTTCAGAGTGAGGAATTTTAGGATGATAGGAAGTCTCTCGAGTTTAGGCTTCATGCAATTTTGTAGATTCAAACATAAAATTTGTCCAGAATTTAAAGATTTAGGTGCCTTCCTAAATTGTTACAGTGCTTTACCAAATCTGTGACTCCTACATAATACAAACCAGTGGTCAAATGTAAAACAGTATATTGTAGATTCACTGTAGGTTTTCAACCTTTTTTAGATGTATGCACGTGGACATTTTTATAATGTAATTACAACCACCACAAAATTAGCTTTTTAAATTGCAGACAGTCATGCATGTCAAACTAATATGTAGTGCCCTTTTCAAGGCCTAGTCCCAGGGAAAACATTTTGTAGAGTTTAGGGGAGCGGGAGGAAGGGAAGGAATAATTTTTTCTTTAAAGTTAATTTCTGAGGAATATTTTGTGACTTTAATTGGTAAATATGTCAACAGCACCGAGTACTTAATCTTTTACATCATGTCTTCAGCTATTTGTATTTTAACTTGAGTAAGTTCAGTGGTCTGAAACATGATTCTGAGCTTCACATGGATTACATCTTACTGTGGAACTCAAAAGTTCCATCCCTGAATTTGGCAGTTGTTATTACCTAGGCGCCCTGCAGTTATACAGGTATTCAGGTACATGTTCCTGACTACAAAGCTGCTTTTGAACATTGTTATGTTGAAATACTAGAAAAGTAACAATCATGGCAGCAATTAAGGTCACAGAAATCATTAGATAAAGGGAAAACAACGAGGTGGGTCCTGCATAATTTTCTTTTAATAAATAAAGTGAGACTTAGGTGGTGGGAAGAAGGAACTAGATACTCTACTTACCACCATGTGTGTGCGTGCGTGCGTGTTTGTGTGGGCACTCACGTGTGTGTATGTTATCCACTCCCTTTTCTTTGAAACTTCTAAGATTAAAATAGGGGAGAAATCCTGTATGTTGCAATGATAGAATTTTTTGAAATATTAGGAAATCACAATTCTCCAGGCTCTCCATCTTGATTTATGCTTGAGTTGTTATGTGCCATATTTGCTTTGAAACCTTTGATTATCAGTAGTTTTACTAAAATTTTGAAGAAATAATCCACCTTCATCTGTTTTCTAGATTTCTTAATCTAAGTTCATAAGACAGAACTTGTTGATAGCATAGTTCTCTAAGTGCTGCAAATTTTCAGCCATTACCACTTCAAAGAGGTTTGAATGAGGGAATTTTTTCCCCTTGTTAAACTAGTTCCTGTTTCTGTAGAAACTTCAGTTTTAGATCTTTGATGGATGAGCTATCATAATTCAAGTATACAGTTCTTTTTTTCTATCAACTCTTCATTGTCATCCAATAGTGAAGACATTAAAGACGCAGCAAGATTATGAAATATTATTTTCTAAAAGAAATAGGAGGCATTTTCATCTTACTATTGTACTTTTGGTTATGTAAACACTGATGATACAAATGTTTATGTCCCCCATAAATCTGGTCGGAAATCACTTTTGATTTTGTTGATTAAGTTAAACGGTCTATAGTAGGATAGAGTACTGGGTACAAGTGATCCAAAGTAAGATAAAAGACTACGGTAAAAATGCTAGATCTTAAGAAAGAAACTTGTTTATGCACTAAACGTTTTGTGCCTTGGTCTAATATTAACATGATGTCTGTGTAAAATGACAAAAGGAACCAGTGTTGAATCACGTTTTATTTCCTGTCGTTCTGCATTATCCCAGATTGCTAAATGTTTTCTTTCCAAGAAGTTTGATTGAATTACTGTATATATTTGCTGTCCTATGTGACAGTTTTGTCATTGTTAGAGACTTCAGTAATTAAAATGGGAAACAGAAGCTTAGGTTCTTTTTCTTACCAAAACTATGTTCGGGCTTCCCGGGTGGCACAGTGGTTGAGAGTCCGCCTGCCGATGAAGGGGACACGGGTTCGTGCCCCGGTCTGGGAAGATCCCACATGCCGCAGAACAGCTAGGCCCGTGAGCCATGGCTGCTGAGCCTGCACGTCCAGAGCCTGTGCTCCGCAACGGGAGAGGCCACAACAGTGAGAGGTCTGCGTACCGCAAAAACAAACAAACAAACAAACAAACAAACAAAAAAAACCTATGTTCCTTGGAGCCACAATATTATGATGGTTTTCGTGCTCTTGTACATTGGATGTCTTAAGCTGAGTGCAGTTTAGGGGATCCTTTCTAATTACAGAAAGGTACTTCTTTCCTTCAACACTGTGGTCTGACCTGTGACGAATCCGTACTATACACTATGTAAATGGCTAACAAGTCAATTGCATACCAACTGAATGTACAAATCTTAGTGCTGGTGCTGAAATCTCTCCAGAGTAATCATCATGATCTCAAAGTTTGTTTCAAAATTTGCAAGCATCAAGTGTCAATCAAAACAAGATGAAACACTAATGAATTTTGAAGTCTCATGCTTTAGGTGTACTTCCATATTAGAGTTTTTGATTCTCCGCTATTTTTACCGTACTGTTTCATTTAAATTTCCTACATGCTAACTTCGTTTGTGCGATTGAAATAAAATTGCAGTATATACATGAAAAAAAAATGAATGAAATAATGTCATTTGCAGCAATATAGATGGACCTAGAGATTGTCATACTGAGTGAAGTAAGTCAGACACAGAAAGACAAATATCATATGATATCACTTTATGCGGAATCTTTAAAAAAAAAAAGAGGTACAAATGAACTTATTTACAAAACAGAAGTAGAGTCATGGATGTAGAAAACAAACTTATGTTTACCAGGGGATAAGGAGGGGTGAGAGATTAATTGGGAGATTGGGACTGACATATACACACTACTATATATAAAAATAGATAACTAATAAGAACCTGCTGTATAGCACAAGGAACTCTACTCAATACTCTGTAATGGCTTATATGGGAAAAGAATCTAAAAAAACAAAAAAAGATTGGATATATGTATATGTGTAACTGATTAACGTTGCTGTATATCAGAAACTAACACAACATTATAAATCAACTATTCTCCAATAAAAATTTTTTTAAGGTGAAATCAAAAAATACCTTGAGACAAATCAAAATGGAAACACAACACACCAACACATATGAGATGCAGCAAAAGCAATTCTAAAAGAAACATTCATAGAAATAAATGTCTACATCAAGAAACAAGAAAGATCTCAACTAAACAACATAACTTTACCCTCAAGAAACTAAAAATAGAAGAACAAATTAAGCCCAAAGTTAGTAGAAGGCAGTAAATAATAAAAATCAGAGCAGAAATAAATTAGAAACTAAAAAGACAATAAAAAAGATTAATGAAACTAAGATCTGGGCTTTTTCAGATAAATAAAATAGATAAAACTTTAGCTAGACTCGCCAAGAAATAAAGAGAGTAGAGTTAAATACTGTAAATAAAATCAGAAGAAGAAAGAGGAGACATTACAACTGATACCACAGAAATACAAATGATCGTAAGAGACCAGTATGAAAAGTTATACAACAACAAACTGGACAATCCAGAAAAAAAAAATTGATACATTCCTAGAAACATACAATCTACCAATTCTGAATCAGGTAGAAATAAAAAAGCTGGGCAGACCAATTAGTAAGGAGATTGAGTCAGTAATCAAAAACCTCCCAACAAAAAAATGTCCAAGACCAGATGCCTTCACCAGTAAATTCTATCAAAAATTCAAAGAAAAATCAATACCAATTCTTCTCAACTTTTCCAAAATATAGAAGAGAGGGAACACCTCCAAACTCAGTTTATGAGACCAACATTACCCTGATAGCAAAACCTGACAGGGACACCATGAGAAAAGAAAATTACAAGCCAATATCACTGATGAACATAGATGTAAAAATTCCAAATAAAATATTAGCCAACCAAATTCGACAATACATTTAAAGAATCATAAACTGTGATTGAGTCGGATTTATTCTAGATACCCAAGAATGGTTCAACATTCACAAATCAATCAATATGTTACACTACATTAACAAACTGAAGGATAAAAATCATATGATCATCTCGATAGATGTAGAAAAAAGCATTTGACAAAATTCAACATTCGTCTAAGATATAAACTCTCAACAAAGTGTGTATAGAGGTAATGTACCTCAACATAATGAAGACCATATGCGACAAGCCCACAACTAACATCATACTTAATGATGAAAAGCTGAAAGTTTTTCCTGTAAGATCAAGAACAAGACAAGAATGTCCACTCTTGCCACTTTTATTCAACATAGTACTGGACGTTGTAGCCAGAGCAAATAGTCAAGAAAAAGAGATAAAAGCCATCCATATCGGAAAGGAAGAAGTAAAATTGTGAAGATTTGCATATGATATGATATTACATATTTTTAAAAACCCTAAAGGCTCCACCAAAAAAAACCTGGTAGAACTAATAAACAAATTCAGTAAAATTGCAGAATACAAAAACAATAAACAAAAATCTGTTGATTCTATACACTAATAATGAACTATCAGAAAGAGAGACTAAGAAAACAATCTCATTTACAATTGCATCAAAAAATAAAATACTTAGGAATAAGTTTAACAAAGGAAGTGAAAAACCTGTACACTGAAAACTATAAGACATTGATGAAAGAAATTGAAGAAAACACAAATAAATGGAAAGATATGTTCATGCTCATGGATTGGAAGAATCAGTATTATTAAAATGTCCATACTACCCAGAGCAATCTATAGATTTAATGCAATCCCTATCAAAATTCGAATGGGTTTTTTCACAGAACTAGAACAAACAATTCTAAAACCTCTGTGAAACCACAAAAGACCCAAAATAGAAAAGCACTATTGACAAAGAACAAAGCTGGAGATATTACACTCCCTGATTTCAAAATACATTACAAATCTATAGTGATCAAAACAGTACTGCATTGGCATAAAAACAGACATGTAGATCAATTGAACAGAAACAATAGTGAGCCCAGAAATAAAACCACACATATATGGTCAATTAATTTTACAACAGTGGAGCCAAGAATATATAATGGGGAAAGGACATCCTCTTTAATTGATGGTGTTGAGAAAACTGTACAGCAACATGCAAAAGAATGAAACTGGACCATTATCTTACATCATATATAAAAATTAACTCAAAATGGATTAAAGACCTGAATGTAAAACCTAAAACCATCAAACTCCATGAAGAAAATATAGGCAGTAAGCTCCTTCATATCAGTCTTGGCGATGATTGTTTTAGATTTGACACCAAAAGCAAAGTTAACAAAAGCAAAAATAAACAGGTGGGAGTACAACAAACTACAACACTTCTGCACAGCAAAGAATATCATCAACAAAATGAAAAGGCAACCTACCAAATGGGAGAAAATGTTTGCAAATCATATATCTGATAAGAGATTAATATCTGAATTATCAACATATAAAGAACTCATACAATGCAATAGCAAAAAAAATCAATTAAAAAATGATCAGAGGATCTGAATAGACATTTTTCCAAAGAAGACATACAGATAGCCAACAGGTGCATAAAAAGATGTACAACATCACTAATCACCAGGAAAATGCAAATCAAAACCATGATGAGATATCACCTCACACATGTTAGGATGTCTATCATCAAGATGAGCTAGGTGTTGGCGAGGATGTAAAAGGTGAGGAGAAAAGGGAACCTATGTACAGTGTTGGTAGGAATGTAAATTGGTTCAGTCACTATACAAATAATATGGAGGTTCCTCAAAAAAATAAAAATAGAACTACCATATAATCCAGCAAATCCACTTCTGAGGATATATACAAATATTGAATCCTTATGATATACACTTGAAATTAATATAATGTTATATGTTAATTATATCTCGTTTTTTTGTTTTGTTTTGTTTTTGCGGTACGCGGGCCTCCCACTGTTGTGGCCTCTCCCATTGTGGAGCACAGGCTCCGGACGCGCAGGCTCAGTGGCCATGGCTCACGGGCCCAACTGCTCCGCGGCATGTGGGATCTTCCCAGACCAGGGCTCAAACCCGTGTCCCCTGCATCGGCAGGCGGACTCTCAACCACTGCGCCACCAGGGAAGCCCTATATCTCGTTTTTTTAAGAAGTTAGAGTCATGCCAAGAACTGCCTCCCACAAACTTATTCAACAAACATATATTGAGTTCTTATGTTGATTCAGTACCCATACTGGCCATTGGAAACAAGAATACAAAAAAGACAGAGTCTCTATCCTCCAGTCGTCTATGGTTATAGCAAGTTCTGAATCTCATACACTAAATGCCTTAGGCAAAACTAGGCTCACAGATAGTGAAGCAGATGTATTACTCTTGCCCTGAATAAACCTTAAGAAGGAGAGGTGTAAAGAGTTTAGATTTTCTTTCATATCTTATGTGTCTTATATTCCCGCCCCCAGGATCAAGAACAGGAAATTTGTTGCATGAGGTGTTCAGGAAAGGCTATTCTCAAACAGAATCATAGAAAACACAATTGCTGTGAGATTTGGCTGCACTTTACTGCTCATAGCCTAAGGCCATGAAGATGCCAATAAAGGCTGGAGCTCAAGAACACGAACCCAGATCCAAGGCTTCCTCTCTGGCACCCAGCCATGAAGCTCCTTTTTCCTATCCTTGCCAGCCTCATGCTACAGTACCAAGTGAACACAGGTAATGTGAAATCCTAGGTTTAAGAGGGAGCGGTTTGAGGAAGGAGGGATTTGGCTGTCCATAATAATGGGAACCCAAAGAGAAGCTAAAATATGAGATGCCCAAGATATGGTTGAAAAGTTTATGTATTGCATCAGTCATACACCATCCCCCACATATCCCCATAGGCTCCAATCCCAGACTGTGTCTGATGGGTAAACACAGGAAGCTACAGAGAAAGTAGGGTGTTGTTTGTGTACTCAGAAATTATCCAGCATATAAAACTGCCTTCCTGCCCTCTAATAGTTGTCATCTGGGACTCATGCCAAGTCTACCTCATTTTTGCTCTTTTTCTAATTTAAATCATCTCTTGAAGTAAAGGTTCCTATCAGTTTGTACCTTGGTATAATAAGGAGGAAGTCCTTAACCTTACACTCAGAAAATCTCCTCTCAGGATCCAGTAAACAGGCCTATGTTCTCCATCTCAAATTTTTCAGATTTTTATAGAATTTCATTCCTTCTCTCAGCTTTGTTTTATTAGAAATCCCCAAATTACCCACAGGAGCATCTAGGAACACATCATGGCAAAAAGTTGAATCAGAGCATTGGTCACTGTTTTTTGAAAAGAAGATAGAAACATTGAGACTTGTTTCAATATACAAGAATCATCCAGATATTAAATTGGCAATGGGTTTAGGAAGGGAAAGAAAAAGAGTCAAAGATGTTTCTATTTTTTTTTTTATCTTGGGACCTTAAGAGAAGGGCTATAATATAAGCCAGTATGGCTGTGTCATCTTGGGTAAAGTCAAACTTGAGCCTCAAATTCCACATAAGATAGTAGGGTTAATCAGTGTAGCTGCTTAAAATACAAGAATTTTACAGTGTTGTCTTTGGTGAGAAACAATATTGAAATGTATGTGAACATTAGGTGCTACATAAATCTCTTGTGCTTTATAGAAAATCAGTTGAATTGTTGAGTGAGGGAGAAGCTTCTTGATTTGAAAAAGAGAAATAAATGGAACAATGGGATGGAAAAATCATCCAGCAGATGAAGATGAGTCATGTACTACTCTAAGCAGGGAATTCAGAGATATAGATAACAATGTGGGGGTTATCTTCATAGAGATGAGGTTAAGGCTATGATAATAAATAAGACCTCTGAGGGACATAGTGTCCAGAGAGGCTGAAAATGATAGAACACCATGCCCCAGGAACCACAGGTCAAACGATTGTCAAGGAGAGTGAGGTCATGGAACAGTGAGTTTGGCAAGAGCCCAGAACTTCTGAAAGTCCATTGATTCTCTTTTGAAATTCTTTCTTGAATTAGTTTTATGATAGATTTTACTCTTGTTGGTATTTCCTAGGATCATGGGGAGATATAGTGATATTCTACAAGTGTCTACGATTAGAGGTCTAAAATCTTACCCTGAAGCAAATAATTGCATTCCCTTTTCTTCTTTAGATGTTTCAAGTTATTCAATGAAGGGAGACTAGAGATTTATTTTGGATTTCAGAGGTGTACAAAGACTCTCTTGGCCTGCCAGTTGCCTCCACCAACATCCTTAAACACTGTACTTAAAATTTAGCATTAACAACTCCCTCTGCCTCTAACCCTCTTGTTCCAGCAATTTTAACATCATATCTAGTTATTAACCTTAGCACTTTGGTTTTCTCTTTTCTTTGTGCAGAATACTTTGGCTTGGGAAGATGTGTAATGGGTTTTGGGAGATGCAAAGACCACTGTGCCATGGATGAAAAAGAGGTAGATAAATGCAAAAAGAAAAAATGTTGTATTGGACCAAAAGTGGTTCAATTGATAAAAAGCTTCATACAAAATGAAATGCTCCACACACTTGAAGAGGACTCTCAGGAAGTGCCAAAAATTACCAAGAATTTTAGTGTTGTGATGCAAACAAAAAACCATATTTTAGCTCTTCTGCCCAAATTCAAAAGTGTCAACACTTTTGCTAACATCAACACCAGCGTCATCCCAAATGTCACCACCATGAAGTCTGTCACCACCAACCCCATGATTGCAGGAAAGATAATACACACTGTTACTTCTACCAAGAGTGACACCAAAAAAAGAAGAGATTCAGCCACTGACTCCCCACCACCAGCGCCACCACCATAGACACTGCCGACAACATGACTGGAGCTGGAAGAAGCAGATGAGCAGGGATGTGGGTCTTTCCTTTAAAACACCAAGTTCCTCTTTATCTTTGCTGTCTATAAACTGAGACATAGAACTGTTTCCTTTATCATCATTCAATAAACACTGTTTAAGCACCCACAGTTTACATAATGTTATCATTCTCTCAGGAGCCTCACAGAGGAGATAGAGCTAGAAAGAGATAGAATTTTAGTTTACGTACCCAGGAGAAAGCAAGCACCAGAAATGCTGACTACAACATTGAATTTGGCCCATGGATGGCCCAAAATAAGCCTCTGTAATGAAGATTTATGGTTCTCATATTATGTGCTTTTCTTGGGGCAACAGGAATGAAAACAGCAGACATACTTTCTATTTTCATAGCTTTTTCCCACAGAAAGAACCATATGCAAAATAGAATGTGGGGAGAGCAAGTCTACCTTCTCCACAGAAGAACATAACCTAAATTCATGAGCCCACTTAAGATAAAAATATGGGGGAATGAGAGGAGGGAAGAGGGGAAAGGAGAAGATATATGACTTCTATCTCTGAGCCAAGGCATTTTCAACATGATTCCCAGTGAGACAACAGGAAATAGGTAGAGCGGTGCTTCCAATAGATACAGGATACAGACCACAGATGCAAATCATGTAGGTAACTTTTAATTTTCTAGTAGCCACATTAAAAAATGTAAAAATAGGGTCTGAAAAGCTAAAAAGCATTTAAAAATGCTTTAAAAAAGTATTGCCCCACCAGACACAGCCCTGCCCACCAGAAACACAATATCCAGCTGCACCCACCAGAACACAGGCACAAGTCTCCTCAACCAGGAGGCCTACACAAGCCAACCTTACCCACTGGGGGCAGGCACCAAAAACAATGGGAACCACAAACCCACTGCCTGTGAAAAGGAGACCCCAAACACAGTATGTTAAGCAAAATAAGAAGACAGAGAAGTATACAAAAGATGAAGGACCAAGATAAAAACCCACCAGACCAAACAAATGAAGAGGAAATAGACAGTCTACCTGAAAAATTCAGAGTAACGACAGTAAAGATGATCTAAAATCTTGCAAATAGAATGGAGAAAATACAAGAGTTGTTTAACAAGGACCTAGAAGAACAAAAGAGCAAACAAACGATGATGAACAACACAATAAATGAAATTAAGAATTCTCTAGAAGGAATCAATAACAGAATAACTGAGGCAGAAGAACAGTTAAGTGACCTAGAAGACAAAAGAGTGGAAATAACTACCACAGAGCAGAATAAAGAAAAAAGAATGAAAAGAATTGAGGACAGTCTCAGAGACCTCTGAGACAACATTAAATACACCAACATTCAAATTATAGGGGTCCAAGAGGAAGAGAAAAAGAAACGGTTTGAGAAAATATTTGAAAAGATTATACTTGAAAACTTCCCTAACATGGGAAAGGAAATAGTCAATCAAGTGCAGGAAATACAGAGAGCCCCATACAAGATAAATCCAAGGAGAAACACGCCAAGACACATATTAATCAAGCTATCAAAAATTAGATACAAAGAAAAATATTAAAAGCAGCAAGGGAAAAACAACAAATAACATACAAAGGAATCCCCATAAGGTTAACAGCTGATCTTTCAGCAGAAACTCTGCAAGCCAGAAGGGAGTGGCAGGACATATTTAAAGTGATGCTTTCACTTTTATAGGAAAAACTTACAACCAAGATTACTCTACCCAGCAAGGATCTCATTCAGATTCGATGGAGAAATTAAAACCATTACAGACAAGATAAAGCTAAGAGAATTCAGCACCACCAAACCAGCTTTACAACAAATGCTAAAGGAACTTCTCTAGGCAGGAAACACAAGAGAAGAAAAAGACCTACAATGTCAAACCCAAAACAATTAAGAAAATGATAATAAGAACATACATATCAATAATTACCTTAAATGTAAATGGATTAATTGCTCCAACCAAAAGACACACATTGGCTGAATGGATACAAAAACAAGACCTGTATATATGCTGTCTACAAGAGACCCACTTCAGACCTAGGGACACATACAGACTGAAAGCGAGGGGATGGAAAAAGGTATTCCATGCAAATGGAAATCAAAAGAAAGCTGAAGTAGCAATTCTCATATCAGACCAAATAGCCTTTAAAATAAAGACTATTACCAGAGACAAAGAAGGACACTACATAATGATCAAGGGATCAATCCAAGAAGATATAACAATTGTAAATATTTACACACCCAACATAGGAGCACTTCAATATATAAAGTAAATGCTAACAGCCATAAAAGGGGAAATTGACAGTAACACAATCATAGTAGGGGACTTTAACACCCCACTTTCACCAATGGACAGATCATCCAAAATGAAAATAAATAAGCTTTAAACAAGCTTTAAATGACACATTAAACAAGATAGAATTAATTGATATTTATAGGACATTTCATCTGAAAACAACAGAATACCTTTTCTTCTCAAGTGCTTATGGAACATTCTCAAGGATAGCTCATATGTTGGGTCACAAATCAAGCACTGGTAAATTTAAGAAAATTGAAATTGTATCAAGTATCTTTTCTGACCACAATTCTATGAGACTAGATATCAATTACAGGAAAAAAAATCTGTAAAAAATACAAACACATGGAGGCTAAACAATACACTACTAAATAACCAAGAAATCACGGAAGAAATCAAAGAGGAAATCAAAAAATACCTAGAGACAAATGACAATGAAAACATGATGATCCAAAACCTATGGGATGCAGCAAAAGCAGTTCTAAGAGAGAAGTTTATAGCAATACAATCCTACCTGAAGAAACAATAAACATCTCAAATAAACAACCTAACTTTACACCTAAAACAATTAGAGAAAGAAGAACAAAAAACCCCCACAGTTAGCAGAAGGAAAGAAATCATCAAGTTCAAATCAGAAAAAAATGAAAAAGAAATGAAGAAAACAATAGCAAAGATCAATAAAACTAAAAGATGGTTCTCTGAGAAGATAAACAAAATTGATAAACCACTAGCCAGACTCATCAAGAAAAAAAAAGGAGAAGACTCAAATCAACAGAATTTGAAATGAAAAAGGAGAAGTAACAACTGACACTGCAGAAATACAAAGAATCATGAGATTACTACAAGCAACTATATGCCAATAAAATGGACAACCTGGAAGAAATGGACAAATTCTTAGAAAAGCACAACCTTCCAAGACTGAACCAGGAAGAAATAGAAAATATAAACAGACAAATCACAAGCACTGGAATTGAAACTGTGGTTAAAAATCTTCCAACAAACAAAAGCGCAGGACCAGATAGCTTCATGGGTGAATTCTATCAAACATTTAGAGAAGAGCTAACGCTTATCTTTCTCAAACTGTTCCAAAATATATCAGAGGGAGGAACACTCCAAAACTCATTCTACGAGGCCACCATCACCCTGATACCAAAACCAGAAAAAGATGCCACAAAAAAAGAAAACTACAGACCAATATCACTGATAAACATAGATGCAAAATTCCTCAACAAAATACTAGCAGACAAAATCCAACAACTCATTAAAAGGATCATACACCATGATCAAGTGAGATTTATCCCAGGAATGCAAGGATTCTTCAATATATGCAAATCAATCAATGTGATACACCATATTAACAAACTGAAGGATAAAAACCATATGATAACCTCAGTAGATGCAGAAAAAGCTTTTGACAAAATTCAATACCCATTTATGATAAAAAAAAAAAACTCTCCAGAAAGTAGGCATAGAGAGAACTTACCTCAACATAATAAAGGCCATATATGACAAACCCACAGCCAACATTGTTCTCAATGGTGAAAAACTGAAACCATTTCCTCTAAAATCAGGAACAAGACAACGATGCCCACTCACACCACCATTGTTCAACATAGTTTTGGACGTTTGAACCACAGCAATCAGACAAGAAAAAGAAATAGAAGGAATCCAAATTGGAAAAGAAGAAGTAAACCTGTCACTGTTTGCAGATGACATTGTACTGTACATAGAGAATCCTAAAGATGCCACCAGAAAACTACTAGAGTTAATCAGTGAATTTGGTAAAGTAGCAGGGTACAAAATTAATGCACAAAAATCTCTTGCATTCCTATATACTAATGATGAAAAATCTGAAAGAGAAATTAAGTAAACCCTCCCATTTACCACTGCAACAAAAAGAATAAAATACCTAGGAATAAACCTACCTAAGGAGACAAAAGACGTGTATGCAGAAAACTATAAGACACTGAGGAAAGAAATTAAAGATCACACAAACAGATGGAGAGATATACCATGTTCTTGGATTGGAAGAATCAACACTGTGAAAATGACTATACTACCCAAAGCAATCTACAAATTCAGTACAATCCTTATCAAACTACCAAGGGCATTTTTCACAGAACTAGAACAAAAAAATTTTACAATTTGTATGGAAACACAAAAGACCCCAAATAGCCAAAGCAATCTTGAAAAAGAAAAATGGAGCTGGAGGAATCAGGCTCCTGGACTTCAGACAATACTACAAAGGTACAGTAATCAAGACAGTATGGTACTGGTACAAAAACAGAAATATAGATCAATGGAACAGGATAGAAAGCCCAGAGATAAACCCACACACATGTGGTTACCTTATCTTTGATAAAGGAGGCAAGAATATACAATGGAGAAAAGACAGCCTCGTCAATAACTGGTGCTGGGAAAACTGGACAGCTACATATAAAACAATGAAATTAGAGCACTTCCTAACACCATACATAAAAATAAACTCAAGCTGATTCACTTTGTCATACAGCAGAAACTAACTCCAATAAAGATTGTAAAGCAATTATACTCCAATAAAGATGTTTTTTAAATGTAAAAATAAATAGGTGAAATGAATATTAATAATAAATTTTACTTAATGCAGTAAATACAAAACATTATCATTTCAATGTGCAATTAATGTAAAAATTATCTAAGAGATTTGCATTCTTTTATTGTACTATGTCTTTGAAATTTCATATGTATATTACTATTACAGCATATTGCATCATACTAGCCATTTCAAGTGCTCAGTAGTCCCATGCGGCTAGTGGCTACCATATTGGACAGCACTAGGTTAGAGAGTTTGAGGGCACAAGTAGCTCTAGGGCTGTTAGACAAATGTGATGATGCTGATCTAGAGAAGACAGCCATATCTCTGAGGGCTGTGGTACAGAATCTAAGAGTATAGAAATACAGATCCAGTGCTCCTGGGCTAACATTCTGGGTCTGGCACTTTTTAGCTGTGTGGCCTTGAACAAATCACTTATCCACATATGAGCATTTGTTTACAAAATGGAGATGTAAACATTATATATTATATTCCAGAATCTGCTTCTTTATATCCCAGGACACACTTCATTTTATTGCTCAAATTACAATGGTATGGACCACTAGCCCAGTTTTTTTTAACATATTCCTCTCTGCTACACATCACCTCCTTCAACTTAAAGACCACCTTTCCTTAACCTACTGGTTCTTTACTACAATTTCACCCTAAGGAAGAGAAAGATTTTCCCACAATGCCCCACAGTGATACTAGAGCGCAACTTTTTAAGATATGTGTCTCAAACTGTTTGTACAACAATAAAAGTGTTTCCACACAAAGAATAATTTGAACTCCTGCTAAATACGTGTTCCCAGAACAACCCCAGGTATATCTTATGAGTGTTAGATTTTCTCCCTGCTACAGCTATTTGCCAAACTCTTCAAAGTCCAGCTTATCTTCTCATAATTGGAGTGCCCTCTTCATTTTCCACTCACAGAAGAATAGAAAGTTTCCTTCTCACCTAAGTTTAAGGGCTTCTTTTGAGTCCTCATTTCCTATCATAGAACTCACCCTTCTCTTCTCAGGATGAATGATACTGGAGAATATCCTTTTCCTTAGAGAAATCCCACAACCACAACTATGGTAAGTCTCCAATAACTGTCCTCCCCTTTCATTACAGTAGTAGAACCCTCCTAATGTTAGCTTGAGCCAAGGCCAGTCAGAGTAAATGTTACATTTCCCAGACAGAATTGACCAGTCTTCAATACAGAGAAGCCACGGTTTCCTGGTGGCGCAGTGGTTGAGAGTCCGCTTGCCGATGCAGGGGACACTGGTTTGTTCCCCAGTCCAGGAAGACCCCACATGCCACAGAGCGGCTGGGGCCGTGAGCTATGGCCACTGAGCCTGTGCGTCCGGAGCCTGTGCTCCGCAATGGGAGAGGCCACAACAGTGAGAGGCCTGTGTACCGCAAAAAAAAAAAAAAAAAAAAATACAGAGAAGCCAGAAATGACAACCCTTGCAATTATTCATTAATATTCTTGGTGAAAACATCTTATTTTCTATTTTAAAGGCAGAGAGGAGCCTTTCTAAGCCCTGGGAGCCCCATCGTGACCGCAAGTTCTCCCCTGGGATTCACCATAGCACATCCTAGTACAATCCCCAGACTCCACCACTCAAAAATGTTAAAATTCACCCTGACACATCCAGTGATGCCCCAAACCCCTACCATTCAGGGGCTATGTGACTCTGAATTTTTTAACTTCTCAGAGATAATCTTCAAACCCAGACTGACCAGATTAGAAGCCCATGAACATTCCACTAGCTAGCACTGCTTCTATAGAGCACTTTACAGTGAGCCATCAATCAATCAATCAGTCAATCAATCAGTAAACTGCTTCCCTACCCCGAACTATGTATGAAGTTGAATCCTTCCTACTTTGCCAGGTAGCAGGTTAATCCCATATGTAAGGATGAAGTTGCTGCTTTTATGGCAGGCGAGAATACAGGGTAGGACTAATAGGAAAAGAGGGTTTGAGAGAGAACCTTAACTTATTAGAAGACCTTCCTTTTACTACCCACATCACTTACAATAGCCCAATTTCCAGTCCAAAACTACTTTGAAAATACTGTCTATGAACACAAACTGTCACTGGTAAAAATTATAAAGCTTGAGACTATGATAAGTATATACAGATCCAGCTGACCTATAAAAAACCTAAGATAATGGGAGAACACAAAACTACAGATTACAATTTGGGAGCTGGAGATAATGTCCAGAAAAATATTAATTAAAGTAAAAGGTCTCTGTCAATAACTGAGGCTCAGAAAGTAGGAAGGGGAACGGATGGTCCTGGAGGACAAGGGAGGCACACAGCAGCTGACCCTGCTTATCTAGGCTCCAGCCTGTACCCAACTGAGTGGAGAAAACTTTGAGCAGGAAACAGCATCATGGCTGACTTCCCTGCTCTCTACTCATCTACTCAGAGAGCCAGAGACTTTTCTGGCCTGGCCAGTTCCCATGGAAGACAGACGTTATCTACCTCCTTTGACAACACACTAAATGTTCGAAGGACCATGTTATGGACTGCATCGTGTCCTTCAAAAATTCATATGTTGAAGCCCTAACCCCCAATGTGACTATACTAAGAGAAAAGACCTTTGAAGAAGTAATTAAATTTAAATGAGGTAATATGGTTGGGCCCTAATCCAATATTACTGGTGCCCTTATAAGAAGAGGAAGGGCCATGAAGTGTGCGCACGCACAGAGGAAAGACCATGTAAGACTATCTACAAGCCAAGGAGGAGACCCCAGGGGAAACCAAACCTGGCAACACTTTGATCTTAAACTTCCAGCCTCCAGAACTGTGAGAAAATACATTTCTGTTGTTAAAGCCACCCAAGCTGTGGTATTTTTCTTTAGCAGCCAGAGCAGACTAATGAGTGAGTCATAAAGGAGATGATATCCTTTTTCTCCTTCTTTCTGAGCTCTGGGTATAAAGAGGTAGGAACAACACATTCCTCTTAAAACACTCCAAGACTTCTCTGCCTTCATTCTGGGTTTGTCAGTAAGGAAAACTGAGCAACCTTAGTAGCATTTGTATACTCAAACCCAAGATATCAGTTTATATAAAGTTATAGTCAGACATGACTGTTTATTGTAAACTCTGAGAATAAAAGCCACGGAATGCATACTAAAAGACAACAAGCATGGAATGATTATTTAATCATTGTCAAATAATTTGAATTTTTGCATACAAACTGGGTTTGAATTTACTAATAAATACCAAAAGTTGCTATTTTAGAGGGAAAATAGAGGAGTCCATTTGTGCTTAGTGTCATACTTTGCAAGTGACAGCACCATAAGTCTGACTTCTAATTCCAGCGTATGAGTTGAATGGATCACAGCAGTTACCATTGTTGCTGGGACAGTTGCAATTGGTCATCTGTCTTACAAAAGATTTTATGTTAAGATCACTGCAGCAAATCTATGGTAAGCCTTCATATCCAGAAAGACAACTTCAAGACAGTACATGTTTTAGCTTGAGAATTTAGAAAATAAAGGTGTGTATTGCCATTATTGGAGATCTGAAAATTTCCCATTCTGTGATGTGTCTCACATAAAACACAACAAAGAGACTAGAGGGAATTCCCCAGAAGTCCAGTGGTTAGGACTCAGTGCTTTCACTGCCTAGGGCCAAGGTTCAATCCTTGGTTGGGAAACTAAGATCACACAAGCCACGTGGAACAGTCAAAAATAAATAAAAATAAATAAATAAATAAATAAGAGACTAGAGACCACATGGGACCTCTAATCTTTAAGAAAAAGAAACTGAAATGCTGCAGACCAACTTGTCATGATGTTACCTGACAGTTTAATTAGAATAACTATCACTTCTATCTAATTCACTTCCCCTGGATCCTAGATACTGCAGACTGCAAGTTTCATATTCATGCCATTCACCTTACTTGAAACATTGTGGTGCATACTTGTTTACAAAATAAAGAGACGGGCTTCCCTGGTGGCGCAGTGGTTGAGAGTCCACCTGCCGATGCAGGGGACACGGGTTCGTGCCCCGGTCCGGGAAGATCCCACATGTCGCGGAGCGGCTGGGCCCATGAGCCATGTCCGCTGAGCCTGCGTGTCTGGAGCCTGTGCTCTGCAACGGGAGAGGCCACAACAGTGAGAGGCCCGCGTACCGCAGGAAAAAAAAATATATATATATATATGGACAGGCAAATTACCAGTAATGGAATTAAATAAGTAACTTAAAAACTCCCAACAACAAAAGTTCAGGACCAGACAGCTTCATAGGTCAATTGTATCAAACATTTAGAGAAGAGTTAATATCTACCCTTTTCAAACTATTCTAAAAACTTGAAGAGGAAAGAACACTCCCAAATTATTCTATGAGGCCAACATCACCCTAATACCAAAACCAGACAAAAACACCACAAAAAAAAACATTAACAAACTAAATTCAACAATACTTTAAAAGGATCATACACCATGATCAAGTGGAATGTATCCCCAGGATGCAAGGAGGGTTCAATATCTGCAAATTAATCACTGTGATATTAACAAATTGAAGAATAAAAACCACATGGTCATCTCAATAGACACAGAAAAAGATTTTGACAAAATTCAACATCCACTTATGATTTTTAAAATACTCTTCAGAAAGTGAGGTATAGAGGGAACATACCTCAACATAATAAAGTCCATATATGATAATCCTACAGCTAACATCATACTCAACAGTGAAAAGTTGAAAGCATTTTCCCTATGATCAGGAATAAGACAAGGATGCCCACTCTTGCCACTTTATTCAACATAGTATTGGAAGTCCTAGGCACAGCAATCAGACAGGAAAAATAAATAAATGGAATCCAAATTGGAAAGGAAGAAGTAAAGCTGTCATTGTTTGCAAATGACATGATACTATACATAGAAAATCCTAAAGAGACAACCAGAAAACTACTAGAGCTAATCACTGAATTCAGTAAAGTTTCAAGATACAAAATTAATATAATACAGAAATCTGTTGCATTTCTATATACAAATAAAACTATCAGAAAGAGAAATTAAGGAGGAAAATCCCAATTACAATTGCATCAGAAAGAATAAAATACCTAGGAATAAATCTGACCAAGTAGGTAAAAAAAAACCTGTACTCAAAATAATAATAAGAAGAAGAGGGGGCTTCCCTGGTGGCGCAGTGGTTGAGAGTCCGCCTGCCGATGCAGGGGACACGGGTTCGTGCCCCGGTCCGGGAAGATCCCACATGCCGCAGAGCGGCTGGGCCCGTGAGCCATGGCTGCTGAGCCTGCGCATCCAGAACCTGTGCTCCGCAACGGGAGAGGCCACAACAGTGAGAGGCCTGCATACGGAACAAAAAAAAAAAAAGAAGACGACATTGATGAAATAAATTGAAGATGACATGAACAAATGGAAAGATACATCTTGCTCATGGACTGGAATAAATAATATTGTTAATTCAAGGCAGTCTACAAGTTCATTGCAATCCTTATCAAAATTCCAATGGCATTTTTCACAGAGCTACAGCAAATAATTCTAAAATTGTATGGAAACACAAAATATCTCAAATAACCAAAACAATCTTGAGAAAGAAGAACAAATCTGGAGGTGTCATGCTCTCTGATTTCAAATTATACTAAAAAGCTACAGTCATCAATAAACCAGAAATAAACCCACGCTATTATGGTCAATTAATGAATGACAAAGGGGGCAAGACTATGCAATGGGGGAAAAGACAACCTCTTCAATAAGTGGTGCTGGGAAAACTAGAGAGCTACATGCTAAAGAATCAAAATGACTACCTTCTCACACCATTTACAAAAATAAACACAAAATGGATTAAAGACTTAAATGTAAGACTTGAAACCATAAAACTCCTAGAAGAAAACATAGGTAGTGTGCTCTTTGACATTGGCCTTTGCAATATTTTTTGGGATATTTCTCCTCAGGCAAGGGAAACAAAAATAAACTAATGGGACTTCATCAAAACTAAAAAGCTTTTGCACAGTGAAGGAAACTATCGACAAAATGAAAAGGCCACCCACTAAATGGGAGACGATATTTGCAAATAATACATCTGACAAGGGGTTAATATCCTACGTATACAAAGAACTCACACACAACAACAACAACAAAAAAAACACAACCTGATTTAAAAATGGGCAGAGGACCTGAATAGACATTTTTCAAAGAAGACATTTTAATGGCAAACAGGCACATGAAAAGATGCTCAACATCATTAATTATCAGAGAAATGCAAATCAAAACCACAATGAGATGTCACTTCAAACCTGTCAGAATGGCTATTATCAAAAAAGACAACAAATAACAAGCATTGGCAAGGATTATGAGAAAAGGGAATACTCGTGCACTGTTGGTGAGAATGTAAATGGGTATGGCCACTATAGAAACAGTAGGGAGGTTCCTCAAAAACTTAACAATAGAATTACCATATGATCCAGCAATTCCACTTCTGGGTATTTTTTCAAAGAAAACAAAAACACTAATTCAAAAAGATATATGCACACCTATGTTCATTGCAGCATTATTTACAATAGCCAAGATATGGAAATAACCTACATGTCCATGAATAGATGAATGAAAAAGAAAATATAATATGTTTATGTATAATGGAATATTACTAAGCCATAAAAACAGATGAAATCTTGCCATTTGTGATAACACTGATGGCCCTAAAGGGTATTATGCTAAGTGAAGTAAATCAGACAGAGAAAGACAGTTATCATATGATTTCACTTATATGTGGGGCCTAAAAAACAAAACAAATGAACAAACATAACAAAATGGAAATAGATTCGTAGATACAGAGAACAAGCAAGTGGTTGCCAGAGGTGAGGGGGTGAGAGGTTGAGTGAAATAAATGAGAGGCATTAAGAGGTACAAACTTCTGGTTACAAAATAAACAAGTCACAGTGATGAAATGTACAGAATGGGGAATATAGTCATTATATTGTAATATTCTTTTACGATGACAGATGGTAACTAGACTTATCATGGTGATCATTTTGTAATGTATCGAATTGTTGAATCACTATGTTGTACACCTTGAACTAACGTAACGTGTAGGTCAATGATATTTCAATTAAAAAAAATATGTAGACACTGGGAGGAAATGCATCAAAATGCAGATTGTGGTTATCTCTGGGGGATGGAGATTATACATGGTTGTTATATTTCACTTTATGCTTTTATGTATTTCTAATTGTCTGCAATAAACATGTATTGCTTGTAAAGTTATTGATAAAAAGAAAACAATAAAAGTCACTAAAAGTGAAAAAAAAAAGAATTCCTGAATGTACCCTCTGGCTGCAGCCTCACTTTGAAACATAATTGTAATTGCCTCTATCATGGCCTTGACACCATTCCTCCTCCTGCTGAGGTGCCAGACTTTCAAACACACAACGCTTGGAATCAGATTGACACTGGTGTGAATTTTATTTCTGCCACTTATTGTACGACCTCTGCTCAGAAACTTGAATTCGAATTGCCTCCAATTCCTTATTTGCAAAATGGAGAGAATATTCCTTGCCTTGAATAATTGGTAAAAAATGTTAAATGATATAACTTAAATAAGACACCTGGAACACTCTGTGGCCCACAGTCATACTCAATAGAAATTATTCCTTTTCCTTCCATGTCATAAATCATGACAGCTCTGTGTTCACTTTATGTTTCTGGTCTGTTATTCATTCGTTTGACTATTTAATGAGGACCTAGTATGTGTCAGATAAGTGGCAAATCCTTGGGGCTCTGAAGTGAACAAGATAAATAAGGTCTTGTTCCCATGGGGATTACATTCTAATGGCAGAGGACTGACATAAAATGAAAAATAAATTAATACATTATGATGTAAAACAAAGCAGGTCCTTTAATTTGTCCCATATTTTAGGTTTACTGCAGACCCAAGTTCACATGAGTTGTTGTTATAAGGTAATGCATGTGACACTATGTAAGGTAGTACTTAGCATTTCCTTCCATCCCTGGGTCTCTGAAACTTGTTCTCTTGGGCATGAATTTCTTTCACATGGGAAGTTGTTCTCTTCCATCCACTTTCAGTTCCTTGTTTATTAATTGGTCCCTCGGTGGAGTGCATCTGACCCTCCAGCAAAGGCCACCGTGACCATCCCAATTTGCATGGAGAAGAAGTAGCCTGGAGTCCGTTCTTAGACCCACACTGTTTTCTCTTTCCCCCAGGCTTGAGTGTGCCTACCAATGCCAAGCTGGGCTGACAGTTAAAGTGGAAAAGACATCATTTATACCCTTCAGGACCTCTCAGTGCAAGGATGCAAGAGGCTTTGTCTCTTGAGACTTCTCCAGGGTGCTCTAAAGGACCACCTCACACAGGGTTCACAGCTGACTGCTCCAGACTCCAAAGTAAATCAGTACCTCCATCAGCCATGGCTCTCCTGAGCTCTGAAGAAATATGAATGCTGAAGGGAGAGTCTAAAGGTACATGAGTCCAGCCCCTCTGAGTGCCGCTCCATCATGAAGCTTTCTCTCCTGATCTTGGCTGCCCGTCGGGGTGTGACCCTAAGAAGCTTAGTTAGGGTCAGAAAAACATCAGAGTGAGAGAAAGCAAAGCATGGGAGAGAGAGGATGAGCCTAACCATGGAGCCCCTCAGCATCCAACAATCCCTGGAAAGAAGAACAGGGCCCAAGAGTAACTTGTTGCTGCCCAACATTAGAAATGTTTCTTTTCAGGGTAACACTATGGGCCTAAACCCAAAACTGTCTCTGATGAAGCACCCAAAGTTGCCATCAAGCCCTCCAAAGTTAGCAACCACGTGTAGCTCCCTGAACTGCCCTCACGGGTCCAGCCAGACTCCTCTTGACTTTCACACACAACAGCCTTTCCCAGTGAGCAGTAGTTTCCTTCTTTGCAGTGATGAGCCCTCTAAGTAAACTCCTGTTCTGAGAAAGAGAACAGCTTTGACATTTTCAGCTTTATTTTGTTTTAATTTGGGAAGAGGGAGAGTAAGTCGGTGAGTGGTCCTTAAAGGACTTCCTCTAAGCTCCTGGGATTTGCTGTCCAGATCTGTGGTCCATGTCATCATCAACTTTGGGATTTATCAAATTGGAGTGATAACTCCCTGTCAGTCTTTGTCTTTCTAGGTAACTTCTAGAGATCCACATGAGTGATTTTTAGTGATCATAGAAGCAATACATTGAAAGGACAGGACAGGATAAGACATATTTTAGGGGAAGAATTACTTTAGGAATGATTTTGTTGGGGAGGAGGGAACACTTAGACCGTGTGGTTTTAGCTTGTCGACTGAGTGTCTTTATCAGATTAAGGGAGTTGCTTTCTATTCCCGTTGTGTTAAGAGTATCTTGATGACTGTCATTTTATAGTAAGTTTTGAAATCAGAAAGTTAAAGTCCTCCCACTTTGTTCTTTTTTCAAAATTGTGTTGTTTATTTTTTGCCTTGTTATATAAATGGTAAGATCAGTTTGTCAATTTCTAAAAGAAATCCTGTTCAAATTTTGATAAGGATTGTGTTGACTCTACAGTCAACAAAGCACATGAAGTGATGTTTAAATTCACTGGTAATGAGAGAAAAGCAAATTAAACCAACAATGGGATTGGTAAAATTAGAAAACTGGGTAACGGCACATATTAGGGGAGATGTTGGAATATGGGAATCTTCAAATACTGCTTTTAGAAGTATGGACAGTTCCTCTTGAGAACAAACTGCTACTACTTAATCAAATTTATTATACACTGATCTCATGATCCAAGGATTCTACTCCTCAATATATCCCAAAGATATTTTTATGCAAGTCCTAAGAGAACATGTATTGTACTACGTTGTTAGTTGCAGCATTATTGCTATTGGCAGACATTCTAAGGCACTCTGGGTAGCCATTCTAGGGTAGTGGATCCGTAAGATTATATAGATACACACTTTAGAATGCTATACATAGGTTAAGAGCAATGGATTCAATAGACACAGAGCTATTATAGGTCTGAGTAAAAAATAAGAACAGGGCCTCCCTGGGGGCGCAGTGGTTGAGAGTCCGCCTGCCAATGCAGGGGACACGGGTTCATGCCCCGGTCCGGGAGGATTCCACGTGCCGCGGAGCAGCTGGGCCCGTGAGCCATGGCCGCTGAGCCTGCGCATCTGGAGCCTGTGCTCCGCAACGGGAGAGGCCACAACAGTGAGGCCCGCGAACCGAAAATAAGAAGAAGAAGAAGAAGACATACAATACAATGATTCTGTGTCATGAATGGAGGAAAGTGACTAATTCAATAGCTGGAATTTTTTTTTTTTAATTGGTGGGAGTGAGAGGGATGGATACCAAGTGAAAAATTAGCTTGCACTGCAGCCTGGACCACCTGGAAAGCTTTTGCCTGCTCTTGGCCCCAGTAAAATCTTGAAGACAGAGGCCAGAGAACACTCTCAACATGCCTCAAAAATTCAAAAAGGCTGAGCTAGCTAGCATGTAAGCGTGCAGGAGGAGCAGGTTGTCTTCCTCTTCTGATCTACAGCAACTCTGCTAAAATGGAAGCCTCCATCCTTTTCATGGAGTTTCTGCTGCATCTTTCGGCTTATATCCAGCAGGTAACTAGAGTATCACCTACTTTCTCTCCATCAGGTCTGGTGCCCACCCTGTGGACGTGTGTGATATTCTGTGAAATGATAAGATTGTCAAGCTTCCTGTGGATCCAAATTATGGAAAAAATTTAAGACAAGATAATGAGAGTGCACAATAGTCTCTACTAGGTGAAAACAAACTGCTTAATAACTGCATGACCAGGAGCCATTGATACTGTTGGATGCTCTCCCTGTCTTGACTCTGGGAAAAGAAACCTTTTCTTAGCTTTTGAACTTTTGGGCACAGTTGAAGAAACTAACGCATAATTATGACAAAAGTACCATTTGATGCTAATGGTAAGATCACTTTGGCTCTAGAGATTCTATGCATCTGTGGCAAAACCACCTCATAACTCTCAATTCCATGTGTCCAGGGCTTATTGATGATGCAGTCTAACTCTCAGAGAACTGAAAATTGATCGTGGTGAACAAGATCTATAAATAGACGCTCAATTCACAGGCAATCCATTGAATTAATAAGTGCTCTGTGACAATACCAAAGGGTATTAAAGAAAGAATAGCAACCTGGAGGAAGATCTATAGAGAAGCAATATTAATAATGAGAATATTTAAGAGTGATAGAGCATTTTCAAGTGTCAGGTACAGTACTGAGGGCTTTGAACGCATTATCTCGTTTAGTCCTTAAAACAACGCTATACACAAATAAAACAACTGAGGTGTAAGTTAAACTGCTGAAGGTCACAGATAAGTTGTACACCCAGGACTTGAATTCTTGTCTTTCTAACATCAGAGCCCCTACACATAGTTGCCATGCTACCTTGGCTCCCAGTGACAACAGATTTGGAGCATGTGCCCACTGCCAATTCTATAATAAGGCATCTACGTGGATAACCTCATTTCATACTTTGAGAAATGATGTGGAAGAAGCTATATAAGTATTGATTATTACATCTATTAGTGACCCAGTATAAGGAGGGAGAGGAATGAATATGCCTATCCTAAAAGACTCCATAATCCTAAAGGACTTCAACAGCTCCTGCAATTGCCGAACTTAAGTGACCTTGTTAGTTCACCCTTGGATTATTGCATTTATTTCTGGGCACCACACTGTAAAAGGAATTTAGAAAACATGGAATTAGGGTACAGAATAGGAGTTATGAAATGAAAGTGCTAAAAATTCCCATTAAGAAACACACACTCTTGAAAAATTGGGATTAACATATATACACTAATATGTATAAAATAGATAACTAATAAGAACCTGCTGTATAAAAAATAAATAAATAAAATTAAATTCAAAAAGAAAGACACACAATCTTCGTAAGTCATAAATTCAGTGATGACATCTCTTTGATATCTCAATGTTTTCATTGTAAGAAATGGGAAAGAAACAACAGTCTTACAATCAGTTCTCTCCATTTACCAGGGATGCTTCTGGAAGGAAAGAATAAAACAAAATTGACTGCATCAGATTTCCCTTATAAACATGCTAACTCCAGAAACTCACTAAACTGTGTTAACTAGTAGCATAATCTTTATCTAGCAAAATGCGTCTGCTCCATCTAGCATTGTTTCTGGCAAACAAAACCTGGAATCTATGGATTACAGGGGATGGCTCCTTGAAAAAATGTCATGTATTTTTCATACTACATAATTTTCAGAGAATAAAATGGAGACGTTTCTCATTGAAATAGCCCCCATTTTGTACTCACATGCATCACTCAGACAGAGATCTCTAACATTAAACCCAATCCACAGCTCATTCTAATTAGACAAGAAAAGGACCTGAGAAGTGGTGTGGACACCCCATACTTGTGCCTGTCTTAACTGTGCTTCATAATTACTTGTATCCTTGAAATTATTACCAAAGTTTAATTTGAGAAAGATCTCTGATTCCTGTGAATCTGATTTGAATCCAATCAATCTTGTGTTAGTGAAGAAAGAAAGCAAATATTTCTGTGTGAATATATTTATTTCAAAACAGGGGACCTCCCTGGTGGTCCAGTGGGTAAGACTCCACGCTCCCAATACAGGGAACCCAGGTTCAATCCCTGGTTGGGAAACTAGATCCTGCATGCATGCCATAACTAAGAAGCCCACACGCAGCAACTAAAGAGATCCCGCGTGCCACAACTAAGACCTGACACAGCCTAAATAAATAAATAAATAATAAATTTAACATTTTTAAAAAAAGAAGAAACAAAAACTTATGACCCAGAAATAAATGCTAAAAAAAAAAGAACTTTTCAAAACAGATGTTTATCCTATATGGAAATAGCTTAATTTTTTTTCTCATTGTGAAGTTACATGTAGCCATTTTATAACATTTAGATGAAACATAAAATTATGGAAAATAAAATAAAATCACAAATAATCCTTCTCAAAGATAAAAACCCTTAAAATTTTTGGTATATATCTTTTCAGATATATATGTGTATATGTGTGTGTGTCTGTGTCTGTGTGTGTCTGTGTCTGTGTGTAACAAAGACTATATCATACTATATATATTTTCTCATAATTTTCCTTTTACACTAATATATCACTGAGAGCTTTTTATGTCACAAATCCTCAGTTATCACCATTGCTTAAAGTTGCATGGGATTCTTATGTGCCATGTGTCACAAATTAGCAAAGTCTCTATTGATGGGCATTAAGACTTTCACATACTCATTATGAGTAATGCTAAGAAGAAAATATAGTACTTACATCTTTATGATTTATTTATTTCATGATTTATTTATTCTGTGTGTGTGAATTCTGAAAACGGCAAGCATAGTTTTGTTTTGTTTAATTTGTTTTGGAGATTGGATATTTATCAAAAAACTGGTCTCCAAAATATATTGTATCAACTTAAAATCACAGGAACAGTACACAGCTGTCCCTGTTTTGCCTCACCTTTGCCAACGGTAGCCAGAAAGCGTAGGTTCAAAGACTGAGGCTAGTCTTCTAGATGTTCTGTGAATACTCGGTAAATTTATGCAGTAGCCAATTAGACAGTCTAACCAAATCTGTTTGCCCTGATGGCAGAGATTTCTGCTTTATCATCTGCCCACTGCCTAATTTCTGATCTCATTTGAAGTCTAATAAATGTTGGAGCTCCAGGCAAGTGACACAGGTAGCTATCCCATCCACCCCACTGCACTCGCCCCAGGCATGTCTCCATCGTTCAGGCATGAAGTTCTTGCCTCTGGCTTTTGCTGCTCTCTTGTTTCTGGCTTCAGTAACCTTAAGTAACCTGAAATTCTTCAAATTGAGAAGAGAGTGATGGAGGGGAGGGGAGACAGAAACAAAAGCACTAGATACATCTATTTTTAAAAGGAAGGAAATTTTTTAAATGCGCATCTATGGGAGGAGGAAAAAACAGAGAGAAAGGAGAGGTTTTTTTTAAAAAGCTAGACTTCTCTGAATATATCCTGTTTTGAAGATTTGACTTTGAAATTATTTAAGTATTTTACCTAATATAAGTAGGTAAAATGTGTATTGAATTGATGGCATAACCACAAATAGAAGAGCGATTTGAAGTAACAAGATATAATCACTCCCATTTTGTTTGTAAAAGGAAAAAAAATGGGAAAAATAAAATAAATGTCCATCAATAGGGTTTAACTAAACCACTGTATGTTTATATATGTGAAGTTATGTAAAATTAGCAAAAAATAATGAAGATCTGGGCTTCCCTGGTGGCACAGTGGTTGAGAGTCCGCCTGCCGATGCAGGGGACACGGGTTCGTGCCCCGGTCCAGGAAGATCCCACATGCCACGGAGCGGCTGGGCCCGTGAGCCATGGCCACTGGGCCTGCACGTCCGGAGCCTGTGCTCCACAGCGGGAGAGGCCACAACAGTGAGAGGCCCGCGTACCGCAAAAAAAATAATATAAATTAAAAAATAATATTAATGGAGATCTACATTTGTGCTCTTGGACATATTAAATTTTAAAAAGGAAGCTGAAGAACACATAAGTACAGGATGATACTATTATTTACTTTTTATAATTTGTTAATACCATAAATTTGGCTTTTTTTCTTCCAGTGTACAGTTCTATGACTTTTAACATCTTTAGATTCATGTAACCACCACCATAAACAGAATATTGTTTCATCATCCTAAAAGTACCCCTTTGTATTCAAATTCTCGTTGCACCATAATTCCTGGTAACCAATGATGTATTTTTCATCACTGTCGTGGCCCGAGCACAGGCTGAAAAAGAATTTCCAGACACAAGGCAGAATGTAAGAAAGATAGAATTTATTAAAGAGAAGGGTCGCTGCAAGAACAGCAGGCTGACTTCCTGGTAGCCAGGGAGAGTCGACAATGAGCATGGGTTGCTTGTCGGTTTTTAGAGCCAGGGAAACTGTAAGTCATCTGCTGACTGGGCAGAGTATGTATACTTTCAGTGTACTGAGCGGGAGAAAAACGGGGCAAATCTCTTTCCTTATATGGGATGGGAACGGGACAGGGCATGCGGCTTGGGAGAGCTCTGGGACATTACAGTGGTCACACTGTGACAGAGTGATAGGAGTCCTGTAACTCTTTGTTCCAGCAATATTGGCCCTTTATCTTGTTCTTTGTCCTTGGAGCACACCACAATCACTATACTTTTGCCTTTTCTGAGAATATCACATAAATGGAATGTTTGAGCCTGGCTTCTCTCATTTAACATGTCTTTAAGATTCATTCAAGTTTCCAAATACGTCAATAACACATTCCTTTTTACTGCTGAATAGTATTGTATTCTAGGGATACAGTACTGGTTTTTTATCCTTTCACTCACTGAAGGACATTGGCTTCTTTCTGGTTTTTTGGCTAACACAAATAAAGTTTCTATAAACATTTGTTTACAGATTTTTGTGCGATCATAAGTTTTCATTTCACTAAGGTAAATACCCAGGTGTAAGACTGCTAGGTTCTATGGTAAATGTATGTTTAACTTTAAAGGAAACTGAAAACCATTTTGCCAAGTGACTGTGCCATTTTGCATTTCCACCCCTGAAAATTAATCAATGGAAACCTCATGTATTGATAAAATGGAGTCGGGAATTCAGAAGGGGGAGCTCTCACACTCTACCACTCAACCTCAATTGCATTACCAACAGGAAGAAGGTTAATACTTTACTACCCAGCAGGAGGAAAAAGGAATTTCTCCTTGCCTGGCTATAGCCCAGCCAATGAAAGACTGTCACTATTCAGCCAATGAAAAGCCACTTCAAGCTCCCAGTTTCCTCCCACAAACTGGTTATAACAGCCTCTCTCAACTCTCCCTTCGCCTCTATAAAAGAACTTTTCCTCTACTTTTGCTCTCTGGACTTCCTGTGGTTTGCCATAGATTTACATGTCTCAAATCGCAATTCTTTGCTATTCCTGAATAGACCCATTTTCCTTGTAAAATAACTGGCTGTTTTATTGTTTTAGGTCAACACCAGTAATGAATGAGATTTCCATTTGCACCACATCTTTGCCAGCAATTGGTGTTGTCAAGAATTTTTATTTGAGTAATTCTTATCAGTGTGCAGTGATACAATTGTTTTCAAAATTCACAGAATTTTGGAAGTATATTACATATTATTTGTGTAATTAAAACAAAGCAAATGCAAAAAAAAGAAAATAAAGATGAACAAGCAATTAAAGAAGCCATAAAAAAATCAAAATTAACTTTTTTTAATTTAGAAGGCACACACAAAATGAGAATAGTTTGTAACACGACCAAATTCTTCCCTAAAAACAGCAAACAGGATAGTGTAACTACAAATCAAGTACAAATTTAAAATAATATCTTAAATTCTCCCTATTGAAAATAAGAGACTTACCCTCCCCGCCCGTTTCTTAGAGGATTTTCTTTAGAAAACTTATAAATTCTTTCTCTCTCTTTAAAATGAATAAATCTTTTTAAAATTTAAATAAGACTCTTGACAGTTTTACAACCCAGGAATGTCTTTCTCAAAGACCTGGGAGTCATCCTGTTGAAATGTAATCATCAAGGGAGATGGTGCCCCTAAACCCCCTTTTCTGTGGGAAGGTAGGGACCTTCAGCAGATTCCTCGGGCTCCTCACTCCAAAGTGCAAAATTACCTCCTGCCACAAGGATACGAGAATTTTGTTTTTCCTTTGGATGAAGCAAATTAGCAAACACAGATGGCCACTCTAATTATCAGGTGAATTTAAGATAAACTGTGTATAACAAATGGTTTTGTCAGGTCCTCTAACTTCAGGGCTAGTTACTGTTTATCTTGAGAACAAGTATATAATGGATTGTATCTGCTTATCTGCATAAATACGTAAGATTTCTGTCTTTGCAATCTCTTAGCAGATTGTCTGCCACGTGCATCACATTCTGGTTTAACGCTTACTCAGTGACAAAACTGTTTTGTTTCTCTTCTACCTTAGTGAAGAAGTTATCTGGGATGAGAGGAGATTTTATTTTTAATCATATAAAAGCAATAGCAAACACATACATAACACACAAACATACACACACGACATCATCAAAAAAACTAGGTGCAAAGGAATTCCTATGATCACCAGAAAAAAAAAAAAAAAAGAATAGAAAGAAATAAAAGAAAACTACAAGCACAACAATAAAAACACTAACAAGTGCCCCAGCAAGGAGAATATCCTGCCTGCCTTGAATGTAAGATTAAACCAGTTGTTCTCAAAGTGTGGTCTCCAAAAATGAAGACAGGGCACTGTTGGTCAGAAAGTAAATGTGTGCAGTAACTAAGGAAAACAGTATGGAGGTTCCTCAGAAAGTTAAAAATTGATCTGCAAAAAGATAAATCCTCAAAAAATTAAAAATAGATCCAGCAATTCCACTTCTGGGTATTTATTTGAAGGAAACAAAAATACTAACTCAAACTTTGTTATACAGCAGAAACTAACACAACAATGTAAAGCAATTATACTCCAATAAAGATGTTAAAAAAAAAAGATAACTGCACCCATGTATTCATTGCAGCATTGTTTACAAGAGCCAAGATATGGAAACAACATAAGTGTCCACTAACAAATGAATGGGTAAAGAAAATGGGGTGCATATATACAATGGAATATTATTCAGTCATTAAAAAAATGAAATCTTGCCATTTGCGACAAAATGAATGGACCTTGAGGGCATTATGCTACGTGAAATAAGTCAGACAAAGACAAATACCGTATGATCTCACTTATATATGGAATCTAGAAAACAAAAAAACAAAAAACAAGTTATAGATACAGAGAGAACAGATTGGTGGTTGCCAGAGGTGGCATGAACCATTGAATAAAGCCAATAAGATCTTTAAAATTTATTCAGCCGAATTCTATTTTTTTAACAATCTGTTGATGGACACTTAGGTTGTTTTCATATCTTGACTATTGTAAATAACCCTGCAATGTACATAGGAGTGCAGATATCTCTTTGAGATTCTGATTTCACTTTTTTGTTTTTTGGCTGCATCGGGTCTTAGTTGCAGCATGTGGGATCTTTCTGTTGCAGCACACTGGCTTCTCTCTAGTCGTGGCACGTGGGTTCAGTAGTTGTGGCACATGGGCTCTCTAGTTGTGGCACACGTGCTCAGTAGTTGCAGTGCAGGCTCAGTTGCCCTGCAGCATGTGGAATCTTAGTTCCCTGACCAGGGATCGAACCCACATCCCCTGCATTAAAATGCAGATTTTTAACCACTGGACCACCAGGGAAGTCCCAAGATACCGATTTCATTTCCTTTGAATGTATACCCAGAAATGGGACTGCTGGAACATAAGATAGTTCTATTTTTAATTTTTTGAGGAACCTCCATACTATTTTCCACAGTAGCTGTACCAGTTTACATTCCCACCAACAGAAATACACACTTTTTTAAAAAACACACAGTAAGAGTCATGGAGCATAGCAATAGGAAATTTGAATGTATCCATTATCTATGGCTGCATAACAAACCACCTCAAAACTTAGTGGCTTAAAATAACAATGACCTATTATTTCTCACATTCTGTGTATTCTTTTGTGAATTTCACCTAGACTCACTCATGCAGCTGCATTCAGCTGATGACTGGGCTGGGCTTCATCCACAGGTCTGGAGCATTGGTTTTCCTCCTTAAGGCCTCTCATCCACCAGTAGGAAGACCACTTTATTTGCATAGAAACTGGGTTCCAAAAGGGCAAAACCCAATGCACAAATACTTATCAAACCTCCTTTTGCATCAATTACCCATTGGCTGGAGCAAGTCAAGTAGCATAACGTATTTGATGTTGGAGTGACAACACAAGGATGGGAACACTGGGAGACATGATTCCACGGGGACCATTCAAGTAACAGTCTAACACACTCTTTCTTCTAGGCACTAATAATTCATACCCTTCTCACATGCAAAAAATATAATCACTCCCTCCCAAGACTCCCAAACTCTCATCACATTATGACATCAAGCTTAGGAATGAAGACTAAGATCTCATCATCTAAATTTTAGAGGTCCAAGTATGGATGAAGCTCCTTCACCTTGATCCTCTTGATCCAGAGACCTATGAACTAAAAAGGTGATTTGTCTGACCACTTCACACCTACTCTTCACCCGAAGTACAGTGGAGACACAAGGATGGGATAGTCACAATTGACATTCCTGTTCAAAAGGGAGAGGGTGGCAGGATGAGATATACACAGCAGTCACTGGCCCAAAGCAATTTTTAAATCCAATCAGGCACAGACTGACAGTTCCCTACATTTGGGAACAGGAAATGTTCTTGATTAGTAAGCAGTTCTGTGCCCTAGGAATGATTCCCTAATCTGTTTTTCACTTCTACTGTTAGCTCTACCCTCTGGGCACTTGGCTTTACCTTGTGAGACATATGTATATATACATGTCTAGGAAAAGATATATTTATCTTATCCTATTTCCTACCTGTAGTTAGTTGGAGCCCTAGAGGAATCCTTTAACTTGTAAATCTCAAGTCTCTTTTATCAAAGAGACTTGATGACTGGTGATATCAAAAATTTTAGGTGTTGTATCATATATAGCATAGAGTTGGGTTTGCTTTATGATCTAATTGGAAATTTTTAAATAAATGATTTAAACATTTACATTTATTGATAGGGCAGATAAATATTTAGTCTGAATTCTGCAATGTTTTTAAGTATTTTTTATGTTTTTAAAAAATTGTTCACTATGTGGTCTTGTTACTGAGACTGTTGCCCCAGAAACATACCCCTACCCCTCCCTCGAATAGAAACCATTTACTCCTATCTAAGTGTCAGGAGGAAGCTGCAAAGAGAAAAAAACAAGAACTGGTTAGAACCAACTAGGCCCAAGATGGCGGAAGATTTGATTCCCAGTAGACCTTGAGCCTTACTATACAATCACTGTAATACATTAGCTAAATGACACACCCACCAGCGCCATGACAGTTGACGATTACCAAGACAACTGGAAAAACCCATACAAGGACTGAAAAGGAGAGCTGCATCAGTTCTGGGTCCAAACCTCACCCCTATTTTCACATAACTCATGAACATTCCTCCCACTCTTTCCAATTCCCTCCCTTTTACCTCGATCCTCCTATATATTTGGTATCTCTGCCTGATCTGGGTTGAGAAGTTGATTTGCAAACTAGGTTCCTGTTTTGCCATTGTTTGGCCATTGAGTAAAGCTTGTGCTGTTCCAGTCTCAGCATGGGTTTCATTATTGGCTGAGTGAATCCAATCAGAAAGAGAACCTCCCTGGCTGAGACAAAAGGTCTTGGCCCAGGCAAGGACCCTGACTCGGATCCCGCCGACCAATTAGTAACAGTGTGTGTGTGTGTGTGTGTGTGTATGGTTTTCTGGTATTTAGGTAAAAGATACTCAATTAGATTTGGCCTTTTGAGTGATCGTCTTTCTAACTATATAGTACCGCTGGTAAATGCAAGTTCGTGTGCCTGAGGCACAGTGAGACCAAACAATACCAAAACGTCAGAGTTTGGAACAGAGAAAGGTTTGTTGCAGGGCCATGCAAGGAGACCTGTGGCCCACGCCCAAAAAAGAAAAAAAAAAATCCTGAACTCCCCAGAGGGTTTCAGCAAAGTATTTTTAAAGGCTGAGGGAAGGGGGTCACCCGTTGTGTGATCAGCTTGTGCACAATTCTCTGATTGGCTGATGGTGAGGGAACAGGGTGGTGTCACAGGGGTTAACATCATCAGTCCTTAGGCTCCAGGAGGCCTGGGGCTATGTGCTCATGGTCATTAAGTAGTTAACATCTTCCATTGGGGGTGGGGGTGGGGTGGTGGTGATTTCACATCTGTAAAACAACTCAGGAAATGTGCGTCAGATACTGTTGTCTAGGTACTTCAGGGAGGAGCTAAAGCAGAGGATATGGGGGAAGGGCCTGCCCTGGGAAGGCCCCATAGGGTCCTGCTTGGTTACAGTACCCGTAGACATCCCTCTCTTTTTTAACCAGTATCTACTAGTTCCCCGCTGGAGCAATGATATAATTAGCATATTTTTTCTTTCTACCCTCTTTCCACCACCATCTATGTCAATACATTATCTTTTTTTTTTTTTTTTTTACATCTCTATTGGAGTATAATTGCTTTACAATGGTGTGTTAGTTTCTGCTTTATAACAAAGTGAATCAGTTATATATATACATATGTTCCCATATCTCTTCCCTCTTGTCTCGCTCCCTCCCACCCTCCCTATCCCACCCCTCTAGGTGGTCACAAAGCACCGAGCTGATCTCCCTGTGCTATGCTGCTGCTTCCCACTAGCTGTCTATTTTACGTTTGGTAGTGTACATATGTCCATGCCACTCTCTCACTTTGTCACAGCTTACCCTTCCCCCTCCCCATATCCTCAAGTCCATTCTCTAGTATGTCTGTGTCTTTATTCCTGTCTTACCCCTAAGTTCTTCATGACATTTTTTTTTCTTAGATTCCATATATATGTGTTAGCATACAGTATTTTTCTCTTTCTGACTTACTTCACTCTGTATAACAGACTCTAGGTCCATCCACCTCATTACAAATAACTCAATTTCGTTTCTTTTTATGGCTGAGTAATATTCCATTGTATATATGTGCCACATCTTCTTTATCCATTCATCCGATGATGGACACTTAGGTTATTTCCATCTCCTGGCTATTGTAAATAGAGCTGCAATGAACATTTTAGTACATGACTCTTTCTGAATTATGGTTTTCTCAGGGTATATGCCCAGTAGTGGGATTGCTGGGTCGTATGGTAGTTCTATTTGTAGTTTTTTAAGGAACCTCCATACTGTTCTCCATAGTGGCTGTACCAATTCACATTCCCACCAGCAGTGCAAGAGTGTTCCATTTTCTCCACACCCTCTCCAGCATTTATTGTTTCTAGATTTTTTGATGATGGCCATTCTGACTGGTGTGAGATGATATCTCATTGTAGTTTTGATTTGCATTTCTCTAATGATTAATGATGTTGAGCATTCTTTCGTGTGTTTGTTGGCAGTCTGTATATCTTCTTTGGAGAAATGTCTATTTAGGTCTTCTGCCCATTTTTGGGTTGGGTTGTTTGTTGTTTTGTTATTGAGCTGCATGAGCTGCTTGTAACATTATCTTTCTTAATGTTATTTCTATATGGCCAAATATGCTTATAGTTTTATTACTTGATTTTTCAGCCTTGATTGTTGTTATACGAAAGCAGTATCACCATAAAATATGTCTCTTTAGCATATTAACTACTTTAAGCTGGTTATTTTCTAAGAAACGGCAGACATATGAAAACCAAGTAAGAGTTACCCTTTTGTAAGAAACATTTACATTTACAAGGAAAATCTCCATTTGTAAGGGTGACTCCCTCTCTGCATCTGGAAGAGGAGGATGAACAAATCTCTAAAAACTTATCAATGGAGAAAGCACTGGCTTAAATCTACGTAACAACCTTACCTTTGTTTGCTGTGCTTTTCCTGAAGTTCTCACTTCTGTCTCTTGGGATGCTTACCTTTGAAACCCAGACACCATTCTGTAAGGAAGCCCATGTGGAGAGGCCTAAATGAAGAGGAATCAAGAACACTGACCCTCATGCCCAGTGAGTTTCCAGATGACAGTCAGCACCAACTTGGCAGCCATCCTGGAAATGGACGCTCTAGCCCCTAGCTGACATGCCCCAGTTGACACCATGTGAAGCAGAGATGAGCCTCTCCAGATGAATCCTGCCAAAATTGCAGATTTATGAGCTAAATGAACAATTGTTTTGTTTTAAACTTCTAAGCTAGTTTCTTACATAGCAACAGATAATTGGAACAGTAGTAGCCCTTGAAGTTCTTTCCTAAACCAGGTGCCCAGATCAAATCAAGTGGCTCCTAGAGTGCTAAATGGCATGCCAATGTCAACTATTCTACCTATTCCTGTATGCAGGGAATTTATCACGCTAACTCATTTAGTCAGCTGATGTTGACTAATACACAACATGATGTATTGGTCGATGTGCACGTGCTGCCTTGGCTGGCCAACAGAGTGAAGAGAATTCCATTGGCTTTGATACCCAGGCCAAGGAGCCCAGGCTGGTCTATTGTTGACCTAAGGTTTGGATGACTTCACTGGTGATTTTGTCTAGCATGACTGACAGATTGCATACTTTTGTTTTCAGCTTAATTTCCCACTCCCCATGAATCGGACCACAGATGAAGGTGTAGAGGGTTATGTCTCTTACTCTCCCCAGGACAGTCATTCATTTACACCTGTTCCAGAGGGTAGGTGTGGGAGCATGGAGGTGAGTCCTGAAAATTTTGTAATGAGTACTGACTCCTCTAGTGTGTGGTTATGTATCCACAAGGCAACCAAGAAAAAGTCATTTTTATAAATTGGAAGAACATCCCAAGATGGATATAGTGACCAGTCTGAAAAATGTCATATTTAGTCATTAGAGTCAGTCAGTTAATGACTGTTATTCCTACTGGTGGGCATGAACATGGTGTGGAAATGGACAAGGTCTGCATCTGGGTCAAACTACTTCAGGGCTTGTTGCATTATTCCCAAAAAGTGACAGTAAAATAAAATGCTATATGACCTAGTCAAGAAAATAAAAGATAAGTGATTGTGGACCTGAAGTAGCAGCAACACCAATGTTAGAGGAAAAACACATATCCCTATTTCTGGTTTCCATGAAGAGAAGCTTTCCCTAACCACATGCCATGCCTCTCTCCACCCTTTTACTCACTACATCATCAGGGAATAAGGATGACTTATCTGATGGTAAATTTGAAGAAAATTAGTGAACGTGTTCAGATCAGTTCTATCCTTCTTTCAAATTCAAAGAGTGGAACAAGTGTTAGGGACTCACAATTCAAATAATATTCTCTCTCTCTCTCTCTCTCTCTCTCCATATATATATATCCTCCCTCTATCCCCTCCCTCTGTATTAATTCCATTCTCTCCCTCTTGTGGTGGGGAGAAGGGCAAACTCAGCATATATCACATGTCCATCATTGTGATCAGAAAGACAGAACACTGTGAGAGCCAGACTGGGTCAAATAGCCACACCTATGTCCAACAGGGTAGGCTACTGAAGAATCATGTGGAACAGAGAAGGGACAGTCCTCCAAAGGAGATGGAATGAAATTTCTAGGAGGCAGAATAATTGTGAACCAAGAAAATACTATCCAGATGCTAAGCCTGGATTCCTGTTAGCTAAACCCTTTCTCTTTCTCACCAAATCCAGTGCCAAGTATTCAAACTCTGCCTTCAAATATAATAAATGTATCCCATCCTTTCTGTTTCTACTTGCAGAAACCAAATCAAATCACCTTTTACCTAGACAAATGCAACAGCGTCCTGAAACATTCCCCATTTCCTAAATCAACATAGCAGTAACTCATGTTTAAATGGTATTTTACAAAGAGTGGTAACGGTAGCGGTGGTGGTGGCAGTTGTGGTGGTAGTAGTAACTGCAGTATTAGTAGCAGTAGTAGAAGTAACAGGCACAGCAGTAGTAGCTGCTACCACCATAACACTCTTGACATGCCATAATGATCAACAATATTGTTCTTATTTGACCTTCACAACAGCAGGATAAAGTAGGCATGGCCATATCTTTATAGGCATGGCCATATCTTTATTTTATAAATAAACTCAGAGAGAGAGGAGTGGTGGCTTGCCCAAGTTGACACAATGTCTCAGTGGCAAAGCCAGGACTTCTTTGACTAATCTGGGGCCTTTCCCATTGCATCCATAAGCTCTGCAAGAGAATGAAGATGAGGCTACTAGACACCAAGTAGATAAAAGACATTGGAACCTATTGATTAAGATATTGGACCCTGGACACGTGAAAAGATGCTCAACACCACTAATTATAAGAGAAATGCGAATCAAAACTACTAAAACCACCTCACACCTGTGAGAATGGCTATCATCATGGGTTTAACAGATACAAACTACTGTGTATAAAATAGATAAGAAACAAGGATTTACCTCATAGTACAAGGAATTATACTCATTGTCTTGTAATAACCTATAATGGAATATACTCTGCAAAAATACTGAATCACTGTTCTGTGCACCCAAGACTAACACAACATTAGAAAGTAACTATACTTCGATTTCAAAAGAAAAAGAAGAATTGGGGCCCTCGAGCCAGGATCCCTCAGGCAAGTGGCTTATGTCTCTCTGCCTCCACCTGCACACTGTAACATGTGGACAGCACCAGATCTACCTGACAGGGTGGCTGAGAAGACTGAACATGATGGTCCACTAAAGCACTTGGCACAGTGTCTGCTACGAGGTCTATGCTCAGTAATTGTGAATCATGGTTGTAAATATGCAATTAAGGAGATAATGTTAGGAACCGCAGGGAAAAACCTGTCAGAGATCCTTGTTCTTTACTAAGAGAAAGGCAATTTGGGGTGGCGATCAAGGTGTCCCGCCCTTTTACACTGATTGGTGTGGCAGTGGACAGGGGACTTCGTTTTGATCACTTTTAAATGTATGAGGAAATCTGTCCAGTGGCTTCTAGGAAAGCCTGATAAAGGGCCAGGAGTGGAAAAGGAAGTCTCCCTTAGCCACCCCTCCCATCCTCTTATTTGGATGTTCTCCTGTGCAGACAAGATGCTTCAAGTGCTAGAAGCCAACTTGTAACCTTGAGAATAGATATGGCTGACTCAGTCAGTCAGGAGAGAAACCACAGCAGTTATGTGAACATGGAACTTTTAATATGAAGAACTGTTCTCTAGCACTTAACTACTGAAAGGGGTAAAAAAGGATACTAAGAGGTCCAGAAACAGCAGATGGGGAAAAAAGCAACCTCCAGGCTGAGGGAGAGTGGACGATTGACTACGGACCTCACATACTCTCTTCAAAGAGGGCGGGCTGCACAGGGCAGTGATGGAGAAACTCACCAGGGGGAGCTGGCCAGAGCTGATCAGTAGAGGTGGCCCCAGGAGGGAGAGCAGCTGCCTGAGGGTGCAGCCAGGGCTGCTACTGGAGTGGCCACCAGGCGGGAAGGGCACGGCCCGAGAGTGGGGCTGGAGCTGGCCTGTGAGAAACGCAGGGCTCCTGAGCTGAATTTCAGATGGAGAAGTGGAATTGAGAAGAGAAGTAGCTTTCTGCCATCATCCTGCCAGTGTTCCTCCAACACCCTCTATTGATGAAGCCTAACATGGCAAAAGAAGCCATGTTTCCAAGGTCCAGATCTAGTATTGCAAAGCAGGGCAATGGATGGATCTGGAGCTGAGGAAGCACATCTACATACTGAGGGTAGCAGAGAGAAGGATGCAAGAATGACTTCATCCAGCCACAAAATCCCTCCCTTGCTTCTTGTTGGATAAATAATAAATAGTCCTATGGCTTAAGCCACTATCCGTTGCGTTTTCTGTTTCTTGCAATCTAACACATTCTTAATAGGAACAGCAAGACTGTTGGGGTGTCTTTAGTGAGCTGTCCACCTAGTGAGTGAAGCTCTGCTATATGCTTCCAGTCAGGTCCGAATGCATTATGGAGGACACTCTGTAGTATCTCAGGCCCCTGAACTGGCACCTTAAGGACTGCAAAATGGAAAAATAACCATGTTGCTGTGGACAGCACATAGTTCTTTACAGCCTCTCCTTCCTCCGTCACTGCCGTTCTTTCCTCTGAGATGTGGAGTTCAGCTCCCTGCAGGGCCAAGCACACAACCATTCCCACCCCTCCTAGTCACCCAACACCAGACTGTACTCACGGAACAGGACTTTTCTGCTTTCCTTGATGCCAAAGGCTCTCTTGCTCCTAGGACCTCCTCTCTGTGTGGGACAGAGAAGGAAACGAGGAAACACGATTTGCTGTGCTTTTGCGCTCTGCTCTCTCAGAGAGATATCACTTTTGATAGTCAAACCTCATCTAGAGACAGGCACATTTTTTGATGCCAATGGTAGCAGGGTCCGCAGGCAACCTGTCTCCCTGGAGCCTCTGAACACCTTTAAAGACATCCTTTTTTAGTTGTGGGTGCCACATATCCCAAGGATGAGCCAGTTCTCATCTCTATGACATCTGGTCTCTTAATATTATTATTATTATTATTATTATTATTATTATTAACCTATGCACTAAACCAGCAGTTCTCGAAATATAGCTGGGAACTCCCAGATGTTCCAAAGATACTTTCGGAAGGTCCTTGAGATCAAAACAATTTTCATAAGAATACTAACACACTGTTTGCCATTTTCACTCTCATTTTCTCCCAGTGGGGTTCTCCAGGGACTGCATTGCATGCGAAGTCACAATAGATTATAAAGCACAAGTAGATACGAGAATCCAGCTGTCTTCTATTTAGCCAGATTTTAAACAGATCTGAGAAAAGGTAAAATAATGCCATTATTCTCAGTAAATTTGTTTTGGAAAACCAGTTGTTCATTAAAATTATGTTATTTATCTTACCGTGTAATGGGTCTATTATAGTTTTTTTAATTCTGAACAATTTTAATCTTCCCTTAGAAGTTTCTTCTTCTTCTTCTTCTTTTTTTTTTTTTTGCTGCGTGGCACATGGGATCTTAGTTCCCCAACCAGGAATCGAACCCATGCCCCCTGCATTGGAAGTGTGGAGTGTTAACCACTGGACCACCACGGAAGTCTCTAGAAGTTTTTTCTTTAAACAAGAAATTCCATTCCTTGCTTAGTTAAATTCAAATTCCAATATTTTGTTCAATAAGCATTTCACTGCTATTTAATGGCTGCATGTAGGGTCAAATTTGTATTGTCCTGAATTTGTAAACAGTCACCATGCCTCGTGCATGTTCTAAGTAATGAGTAGTGTACACAGTGATCTCTCAGTTGTTTTAATTAATTGTAATTTTTAATGAATTAATAATTCTTTAATTTATAAAAAATACTCTATGGGGTTCTCAAAACTTTTTAGGTATGGTAAAGGGCTTTAGATGGATATCTTTTATTTCACATTTTTATTAGTGTTTTTTAAAAAGCAAGAATAAGCACAATTATAAAATTTGATGATTACCTGGAGTTGGAAAGAATAGTGAATATGCAAGAAGATAGAATCAGAAATCTCAATTAGCTATAGCGGTGGTCAAAACCCAACAAAATGAAAAGAGTAATTGAAACACCCTTGGACTTAGAGCTAAAACTCATCCACAGGAAGAAAAGGGAGAGTCTAGCAGAAGCCTATGTGAAAAATGCTTATTCCCTAGGGAATACTTGGGAGCACACGCACCATAAATGAAGCACTCTCAAAAAAGAAAATAGGGCTTCCCAGGTGGTGCAGTGGTTGAGAGTCCGCCTGCCAATGCAGGGGACACGGGTTCGTGCCCTGGTCTGGGAAGATCCCACATGCCGCGGAGCGTCTAGGCCCATGAGCCATGGCTGCTGAGCCTGCGCGTCCGGAGCCTGTGCTCCGCAACGGGAGACGCCACAACAGTGAGAGGCCCGCGTACCGCAAGAAAAAAAAAAAGAAAAGAAAAAGCTTAGATTTTTTCATTGATAAGCAGTGATCAGAAAAAGAGTGAGTAAAGTCCTAGGTTTGTTTTGTTTTGTTTGCTGCTTTTTTTTTTTTTTTTTTTTTTGCTGCATTGGATATCACCTATACAAAACGCTGACTAAGAATGCATAACCTGAATCCAATCACAAGGAAACATCAGACAAAAACAAATGAGGAATCTTCTCTTAAAGCAAAAATAGGAAGGACTGTATTATTCAAAAATTACAATGTTATAAAAGAAAAAGAAAGACTGTAGAAATATTCCAAATTAAAGGAGGCTAAAGAGATAAGATAAACTGAAATAGGTCTTACTGGGTGTTATCGACTGAATACTTGTGTCCCCCCAAAAGTCATATGTTGACGTCCTAACCCCCCAATGTGACTGTATTTGAAGATGGGGCCTCTAAGAAAGTAACTAAGGTTAAATGAAGTCATAAGGACGGGGTCCTGATCTGTTAGATTAGTGAACTATAAGAAGAGACACCAGGGGCTTCCTTCCTGGTGCAGTGGTTCAGAATCTGCCTGCCAATGCAGGGGACACGGGTTCCAGCCCTGGTGTGGGATGATCCCACATGCCGCGGAGCAACTGGGCCCATGAGCCACAACTACTGAGCCTGCACGTTTGGAGCCTGTGCTCTGCAACAAGAGAGGCCACGATAGTGAGAGGCCCGCACACCGCGATGAAGAGTGGCCCCCGCTCACCGCAACTGGAGAAAGCCCTCGCACAGAAACGAAGACCCAACGCAGCCAAAAATAAATACATAAATAAATAAAAAAATATTTTTTTAAAAAAAAAAGAAGAGACACCAGAGGGCTTGCTTGCTCTCTCTCCATGCATGAGTACCAAGGAAAGGCCACACAAGGGCATGGTGAGAAGGCAGCTCACTGCAAGGTGGGAAGAGAGCTCCCACCACAAACCAACCATACTGGCACCTTGATCTCAGACTTCCAGCCTCCAGAACTGTGAGAAAATAAATTTCTGTGTTTAAAAAAAGAGAAAGAGAGCTTCCAAGTTGGTGAACACATGGAGATTCAAGGAGGGTAGTATACTCAGAGAGCATGTAACTCTGCACCCCTTCCCACATACCTTGCCCTATGCATCTCTTCCATCTGGCTATTCCTGAGTTATATCCTTTTATATATTTCTCCTTTTAGGAGAAATTAGGGAAATAAATCATCATTAGAACATCAGAGTAATAAACACTGTAGGCATGATCCACAAATCAATACTAAAATTAATGTGTGCAAGTTTAAGAAGAAACAAGATATTTGCATAGTCTCAAATTATCGCTTTCCCAATCCCAACAAAAAAATATTAATTGCAAAGGCAAAAACAATAACTAAATGGTAACTATACAGTGGAGAAACCTGGCAGATATCACCTTAACCTTGTGATCAAGGTAAACATCTAGTAAGACGTATCTATATCAGGTACCCCAATATGATACATTAAGAAGAGACATTACTTCTATGGTATTCTCCCGAATAATGCATAACGTCAATCTAGGTATAATATCAAACCAATACCAGAAAATATCAGACAAACCAAACCAAGGGACATTCTGAATAACTGGCCAGGATGCTTCAAAGTCTCAAGGTCATGAAAGACAAAGAAAGACTGAATAAGTGTCACAGATTGAAATGAAGAAGACATGACAACTAAATGAATGCCATCCTGATTGGATCCTGGAACAGTAAAGGACATTAGTAGAAAAGCTGGTGAAATCGAATAAAGTTTATGGTTTAGTTAATAAAAAAGAAAAAAACTGATAATCTAGTAAGTAAAATGTTTCTCTGAGTTCTGTGAGCCACTCTAGCAAATGATTCAAACACAAGGAGGGGGTCATGGGAACCTCTGATGTATAGCTGGTCAGTCAGAAGCACAGGTGACAACCAGGACTTGTGAGTTGTATGTGCTGGGATGGAGGGGGAGGTTTTATGGGACTCAGCCCTTAACCTATGAGACCTGATGCCATCTCCAGGTAGAGAGTGTCAGAAATGAGTTATTCGCTTGGTGGTATTAGAAAACACACAATTGGTGTCAGAATTGGGATTTACTAGAACAGCCCTAGATCATGAAAACATGTGGCTTGGGAAGAGAAAGGATGAAAGGACAGGGGACGAGGAACTTTTGATTCCTGGGTGGCCATGTGGTCACCCATGGTATAGAGAAGCAGCTGTGCCACAATCTGTTACTAAAGGTAAAAGTTTTCAGTGGAATTTAGAGATAAATCCAATTCCCAGGGAGTTCATTCACTGATTGCATGAGGAAATATAAACAAATAAGAGAAAGGCAAAATATTCAATCCCTTGGTGGGAGGAGGACAGAACCAAGCAACTGTTGAAAACAGGGGGTACAGTGTAAGAAGTTGTTTCATTGTGAATCAGTATTACCAGCTTCCTGAGGAACCTTTACTAAAATGGATTATGAGAATACTAACTTAGGAGCTGTGTCTTTGGTTTTGAATGGTGCAGAGTGGAAGAGTATGTTTGGGTTGATCAAGGACCCACAGCTCACTATGGAACTGAAGGGGAGCAGAGCTTGCCACCCCAAAATGTCTCTTTGGCAGAATTACTTTAGGCTGATTATTTTTAAGAAACCAGCAGACACAGGAAAAGCTCTGAAAACTGAGAAGTTACCCTTTTGTAAGAGACATTTACATTTATAAGGGAAATCACCATTTGTAAGGGTCTTTCCCTCTCTGTACCAGTAAGAGATGGATGACTCTAAACCTAGAAATTCTTATCAATGGAGAAGACAATGACTTAAATCTGCACAACAACCTTATCCTTGTTTACTGTGCTTTATTTGATAATCTCCTATAACTGGCTTCCCCCACTCCCAACATCTTCTTTGGTCCTTAGCTGGAGATGGTATTTAAGGTGGTGTCTTGGGCCATTTCCAAGAGTGACTCTGTTTTCCTGGACACCTCCCATGTATATAGGAGGTATATGTGTTATTAAACTTCAGTGTGTTTTTTCTCCTGTTAATGTGTTTTTTATTACAGGGGAGGGTCTCAGCCAAAAACCAAAAAAGGTAGAGGGAAAATTATTTTTCATCCCCAACAGAGTAATCACAGAGGGTTATATGTGATCCAGACACAAAGCAGTTTATTCCTGAAGGAAGAGCCAGCCGGGTGGACTGGATAAAAGACACAGTAAGGTCTGTTTACCTTGAGAAGGGGGAACTGTCCCCCTCCCCCTGTGAATGCCAAGTGGAATACCAGCTGAAGCAGCTGATATGTTTTGTATGAAAGCCATGTGGGACTGGCTTTAAGTTGACTGGGATATTCACCTGCAGATTGCCCAGGTCATGGTAAATGTTGTGGTTAAGGGCGCCCTTTTCACATGGACACCCCATATAAGCTAGTTGCAAAACCAGAAACCAGTTCAAATTTGCTGTCTCAGTTTCCCCTCATAGGTATTACAGATAATAATAAAAATGTTCGATTAATGAACAAGAGAATGGGGAGAGGCTGAAGGGAGAGTCTGGGGACTCTTCCCAACAAGGTTAAATTTTTTAAAGCGTTCTTAAGAAATAAGGTGAACAAAGCAAATACTGACAGCCACAAAACAAAGAAGAAACAGAAGGGGGAGAGTCTCGGGACTCCTCCCAGCAGGTGGAAGTCTTTAGATGGTTATTAATAAATGGAATGAATAAAATGGACATTGATGAGTTAAAACCAAGGCTTTAATGCAGCACCACCAAAGGCTGGGTGAGACAAAGGGACCCCCTGCTGGTCTCCCAACATTAAGGACCCCAAGCAAGTCTGCTCTATTTACCCCAGTTTAGAGAAATTTTAAAAGCTGGAAGGCAGATATTACAATGGGAAACCTGACCCACAATCTCTTGGGACAGAGGTTAGGCAGATTAATCAAAATAAAGATTAACAAAAGAGTCAGGGATGGGGTGTTGGGTGGCACCTGGGGGAGTGTGTGTGGTCCGTCTTAGTTGCAGAAGAACTACTCCAAGATATGTGCTAGATTGATATGTATAACCCTTGAGGAGGAACGAGGACTCTGTTTTATTGCTGAACTATTGTCAATACTTTTTTTTAGTTTTTCTGTTTTTCCTTTGTTTCTGCATTCCCTCCCTTCCCTAATTAGCAGCGGCCTGTGCCTGCTCTTTGGAACTCAGGAAAGGCCTAGGAAAATAAAGCTTTTTTTTTTTTTGTAAACAAGAAATGGGGGCGGGGCGCTTCCCTGGTGGCGCAGTGGTTGAGAGTCCGCCTGCCGATGCAGGGGACACGGGTTCGTGCCCCGGTCTGGGAAGATCCCACATGCCGTGGAGTGGCTGGGCCCGTGAGCCATGGCTGCTGAGCCTGCGCGTCTGGAGCCTGTGCTCCACAACAGGAGAGGCCACAACAGTGAGAGGCCCGCGTACCGCAAAAAAAAAGAAGAAATAGGGGATAGGGGCTTTGTACCTGGAAGGCCCCTCAGGGTTCTGCTCAGTTTCAATGAGAGTATTCATATTGAAACTCAGGCAAAAAGTAATATTCCTATAGAAACAGCTTCTCTTTTTCCAATCATGAAAGTGCACATAACCTTTCCCCCAAAACTCAGACATTATATAGAGAAAGACATATAAACAGATGCTTCTTTTCAAAGATTAAATCATACTAGATGTATATTTTGTAGCCTATATTTTTATCCTTTGCAATCATTTCTAATGACTGTATAGTGTTCTATTATATTCTATAGTCTGGTTTTTTTAAAAATATTTATTTATTTATTTATTTTTATTTGGCTGCACCCAGTCTTAGTTGCAGCTGGCGGGCTCCTTAGTTCTGGCATTAGAACTCTTAGTTGCGGCATGCTAACTCTCAGTTGTGGCACGCATGTGGGCCCATGGCGGACACAGAGTGCTGAGACAAAGTCCTCAGATTTGATCAGAAGGTGGTCCCTGGTGTATGAATGCAAAATACTCTGTCAGTAGCAACCATTATTTTCCCTTTAATGCTTTTGGAGAAGGATTTGACTTTTTTTTTTTTTTTTGCCCTGGGTTGACTGATACTGACGAGTTTATATTCCCTGAGAACAAATGAGGCAGAAACACCATTAAAAGAGAAGATGTGGGATGAACAAGAACAGCCCCAATTCCCCATTCAAATGTTCAAATTCCTCCCCGACAAGGAACACCTGGCTCCCCAACCCCCATTTTCACCCATACATTCTGTGGTACCAACTATAGCAAAATGACAGGGCTTAGCTAGCTGCAAAGGTGCAGACACTGGCAAAGACAAAGAGCTCTTCAGTGTTCCCAGGGGCTATCCATCAAAGGAAATTCTGTCTCCTCTTCAGAGTCCTTCTCAAGTCTCATTTGCCTGATATCTCAAGCATATATCTGAGGATAAAAAGCCCCAAGCCCTTAGGGACTTCCCTGGTGGTCCAGTGGTTAAGAATCCGCCCTTCTGGGCTTCCCTGGTGGCGCAGTGGTTGAGAGTCCGCCTGCCGATGCAGGGGACACGGGTTCGTGCCCCAGTCTGGGAAGATCCCACATGCCGCGGAGCGGCTGGGCCCGTGAGCCATGGCCGCTGAGCCTGCGCGTCCGGAGCCTGAGGCCCTCGTACCGCAAAAAAAAAAAAAAAAAAAAAAAGAATCCGCCCTTCCACGGCAGGGGAGCGGGTTTGATCCCTGATTAAGAACTAAGATCCCGCACGCCTCGCAGTGTGGCCAAAAAAAAAAGCCCCAACCCCTTGACAGTCCCTCTGTTGTTTCTAACCTTGAATTCTCCATCTTTTCCTCTCCCTTGCAGCCACTGGGCATGGGACAAGCTGTGGGCACCAGATCCCAGGACACTGTAGGCTGCAGTGCGGCTCCCTGGAAAGAACAATGTTCATGTGTGACAGGTACAAACACTGCTGTGTCAAAGGCCTCTTCGTGGCAGAGCCCATGGTGCCACCACCTGTCCATAAACCTAAGACGCCGTACAAAAAACACACAGCCTGCCGAAACAAGAAGCAAAACATTTCTACAACAATATAACCCCTAGAATCTCCAAGGATTCAGAGTACTATCACTCCCCCATAAATTGTTGGGCTTCCTCCTTCTGGGGCTTCCATTTATGACCAGCCTCAAAGCTCCTGTTTTTTATATCTCTCTGTCATTCACTCAATAAACAATTTGTATCTATCCTACAAGAATGATTGCCATTTGGACTCATCCATGGGGTGTGTCAGCTTGGGTCTTCCAAGAGCCAATGCCAAGACAGAATTAGACCCGAAAAGATTTATTAAGGGGAAACGCCTGTGATGGAGGGCGATGAGAGGAAGCAGGAGTAGGCAGCAGTAGGCAGGGAGAGGCTCCAGTCTGCAATGCTGGTCTGATACCTGTAAAAGGAGAGACAGACAGAAGGTGCGTTGGATAGGAGGAGCCTGAGGCTGCAGACCTAAGAAAGTCTCAGCCGGGCCAGTGGAGAGTCCCAAACAAGAATTGCTCCTCAGAGGGGCCCCACCCAGGGCAGGGCTGACCAGGCACTGGGTTCAGTCACTGGCTAGCCCCTGGAGAACATGACCTTGGGAGAAGGCTATTGTAGATCTGGAAGTACGGCAGCTGAAGGCTCTCCACCAACTACATCCTCAAAGCAGTTCTCCTGAAGGGAAATCTGAGTGGTATACCCCATGGCTGCCACAGAGCATAAGAGAGAGAGAAAGGAACTGAACGTGTGTATGTAGCCTGCCACGTAGGTTGACGGATGAGGTTCTCACTTACTCATTTGTGTAATAAAATGGACAACATACATAGATCCAACATTGGTAATACCCTCTGAAAGTAAGGCAATGACTTTGGTGACTCAGATGTGCCCAGCCATAATATAAAACTGGCATAAACCTGTTGGAAGGCTGAGTGGAAACATGTACAATGAAACAGGACTTCTATTCATGCAATCCAGTTAATGCTACTTCTGGGAATCTATCCAATGTAAGTTATTCAAAAGAAGCAAAAAAGCTCAATACAAAGTTTTTTAAATGGCAAGAAAATGGGAAATTTTTAAGTGATGAAATATTATATACTAAGAATATGTATAAGTATGGGCAAAAGGAAATGTATAGCATTATTCAAAATAGCTTTTATACTATGGTCGCCATTATGTCAAAATTGTCTCTGCAAGTGACACACTGAAAATTATGACTGTTTTATTTGGTTGGAAAGCAGTATCCTGCATAAATTTCCTCTTACACTTATTAATTTTGTATTAATTAATTGATTAATTATTAATTTTGTATAACATTTATGTAACAGCTACCAAATTCCACCTGAGAAGGACAAACCACAACACTCAGACCTAAACAATCCAAGGTAATCCTGGAAATCAGCCAACCATACGAAAAAAAAATGTTTTTTTTTCTGTTTGGACTGGCATATGCCACTCTAATTTCCAATCAGGAAGAGGAATTTCCTAAAGGATCATGTTGCCCCAATAACCAGAAAAGGGCCTGAGGCAATCCTGAAGCTTTGTGGCTGTTTTGTTTTTTTTTTTAACATCTTTATTGGAGTATAACTGCTTTACAATGTTGTGTTAGTTGCTGCTGTACAACAAAGTGAATCAGCTATAGGTATACATATATCCCCATATCTCCTCCCTCTTGAGTCTCCCTCCCACCCTCCCTATCCCACCCCTCTAGGTGGTCACAAAGCACTGAGCTATCTCCCTGTGCCCTGCGGCTGTTTCCCACTAGCTATCTATTTTACATTTGGTAGTGTATATATGTCCATGCCACTCTCTCACTTCGCCCCAACTTACCATTCCCTCTCCCCGTTTCCTCAAGTCCATTCTCTACATCTGCGTCTTTATTCCTGTCCTGCCCCTAAGTTCTTCAGACACTTTTTTTTTACATTCCATATATATGTGTTAGCATACAGAATTTGTTTTTTTCTTTCTGACTTACTTCACTCTGTATGACAAACTATAGGTCCATCCACCTCACTACAAATAACTCAATTTCGTTTCTTCTTATGGCTGAGTAATATTCCATTGTATATATGTGCCACATCTTCTTTATTCATTCATCTGTTGATGGACACTTAGGTTTCTTCCATATCCTGGCTATTGTAAATAGAGCTGAAATGAATATTGTGGTACATGATTCTTTGTGAATTATGGTTTTCTCAGGGTATATGTCCACTAGTGGGATTGCTGGGTCGTATGGTAGTTCTATTTGTAGTTTTTTAAGGAACCTCCATACTGTTCTCCATAGTGGCTATATCAACTTACATTCCCACCAACAGTGCAACAGGGTTCCCTTTTCTCCACACCCTATCCAGCATTTATCGTTTGTAGATTTTTTGATGATGGCCATTCTGACTGGTATGAGGAGATACCTCATTGTGGTTTTGATTTGCACTTCTCTAATGATTAGTGATGTTGAGCATCCTTTCATGTGTTCGTTGGCAGTCTGTACATCTTCTTTGGAGATATGTCTATTTAGGTCTTCTGCCCATTTTTGTATTGGGTTGTTAGTTTTTTTGATATTGAGCTGCATGAGCTGCTTGTATATTCTGGAGATTAATCCGTGGTCAGTTGCTTCATTTGCAAATATATTCTCCCACTCTGAGGGTTGTCTTTTAGTCTTATGGTTTCCTTTGCTGTGCAAAAGCTTTTAAGTTTCATTAGGTCCCATGTGTTTATTTTTGTTTTAATTTCCATTTCTCTAGGAGGTGGGTCAAAAAGGATCTTGCTATGATGTATGTCATAGAGTGTTCTGCCTATGTTTTCCTCTAAGAGTTTTATAGTGTCTGGTCTTATATTTAGGCCTTTAATCCATTTTGAGTTTATTTTTGTGTACGGTGTTAGGGAGTGTTCTAATTTCATTGTTTTACATGTAGCTGTCCAGTTTTCCCAGCACCACTTACTGAAGAGGCTGTCTTTTCTCCATTGTGTATTCTTGCCTCCTTTACCAAAGATAAGGTGACCATATGTGCATGGGTTTATCTCTGGGTTTTCTATCCTGTTCCATTGGTCTATATTTCTGTTTTTGTGCCAGTACCATACTGTCTTGATTACTGTAGCTTTGTAGTATAGTCTGAAGTCAGGGTGCCTGATTCCTCCAACTCCATTTTTATTTCTTAAGATTGCTTTGCTATCCAGGGTCTTTAGTGTTTCCATCCAAATTGTGGAATTTTTTGTTCTAGTTCTGTGAAAAATGCCTTTGGTAGTTTGATAGGGATTGCATTGAATCTGTAGATTGCTTTGGGTAGTAAAGTCATTTTCACAATGTTGATTCTTCCAATCCAAAAACATGGTATATCTCTCCACCTGTTTGTATCATCTTTAATTTCTTTCAGCAGTGTCTTATAGTTTTCTGCATACAGGTATTTTGTCTCCTTAGGTAGGTTTATTCCTAGGTATTTTGTTGTTGTTGTTGCAATGGTAAATGGGAGTGTTTCCTTAATTTCTCTTTCAGATTTTTCATCATTAGTGTATAGGAATGCAAGACATTTCTGTGTATTAATTTTGTATCCTGCTACTTTACCAAATTCATTGATTAGCTCTAGTAGTTTTCTGGTAGCATCTTTAGGATTCTCTATGTATAGTATCATGTCTTCTGCAAACAGTGATAACTTTTCTATTTCTTTTCCAATTTGGATTCCTTTTATTTCTTTTTCTTCTCTGATTGCTATGGCTAAAACTTCCAAAACTACATTGAATAATAGTGGTGAGAGGGGAAAACCTTGTCTTGTTTCTGATCTTAGAGGAAATGGTTTCAGTTTTTCACCATTGAGAATGATGCTGGCTGTGGGTTTGTCATATATCGCCTTTATTATGTTGAGGTAAGTTCCCTCTATGCCTACTTTCTGGAGGGTTTTTATCATAAATGGGTGTTGAATTTTGTTGAAAGCTTTTTCTGCATCTATTAAGATGATCATATGGTTTTTCTCCTTCAATTCGTTAATATGGTGTATCACATTGATTGATTTGCGTGTATTGAAGAATCCTTGCATTCCTGAGATAAACCCCACTTAAACATGATTTATGGTCCTTTTAATGTGCTGTTGGATTCTGTTTGCTAGTATTTTTTTTTTTTTTTTTTTTTTTGCGGTACATGGGCTTCTCACTGTTGTGGTCTCTCCTGTTGCGGAGCACAGGCTCCGGACGCACAGACTCAGCGGCCATGGCTCACAGGCCCAGCCGCTCCGTGGCATGTGGGATCTTCCTGGACCAGGGCACGAACCCGTGTCCCCTGCATCAGAGGGCGGACTCTCAACCACTGCACCACCAGGGAAGCCCCTGTTTGCTAGTATTTTGTTGAGGATTTTTGCATCTATGTTCGTCGGTGATATTGACCTATAGTCTTTTTTTTTTGTCACATCTTTGTCTGGTTTTAGTATCAGGGTGATGGTGGCCTCATAGAATGAGTTTGGGAGTGTTCCTCCCTCTGCTATATTTTGGAAGAGTTTGAGAAGTATGGGTGTTACCCTTCTCTAAATGTTTGACAGAATTCACCTGTGAAGCCATCTGGTCCTGGGCTTTTGTTTGTTGGAAAATTTTTAATCACAGTCTCAATTTCAGTGCTTGTAATTGGTCTGTTTATATTTTCTATTTCTTCCTGGTTCAGTCTCAGAAGGTTGTGCTTTTCTAAGAATTTGTCCATTTCTTCCAGGTTGTCCATTTTATTGGCATCTAGTGGCTTGTAGTAATCTCTCATGATCCTTTGTTTTTCTGCAGTGTCAGTTGTAACTTCTCCTTTTTCATTTCTAATTCTAATGATTTGAGTCTTCTCCCTTTTTTTCTTGGTGAGTCTGGCTAGTGATTTATCAATTTCATTTATCTTCTCAAAACAGCTTTTAGTCTTACTGATCTTTGCTATCATTTCCTTCATTTCTTTTTCATTTATTTCTGATTTGATCTTTATGATTTCTTTCCTTCTGCTAACTTTGGGGGTTTTTTGTTCTTCTTTCTCTACTCCCTTTAGTTGTAAGGTTAGATTGTTTATTTGAGATGTTTCTTGTTTCTTGAGGTAAGATTATATTGCTATAATCTTCCCTCTTAGAACTGCTTTTGCTGCATCCCATAGGTTTTGGCTTGTCGTGTTTTCATTTTCATTTGTTCCTAGGTATTTTTGATTTCCTCTGTGATCTCTTGGTTATTTAGTAGTGTATTTTTTAGCTTCCATGTGTTTGTATATTTGACCGATTTTTTCCTGTAATTTCTATCTAGTCTCATAGTGTTGTGGTCCAAAAATATACTTGATACAATTTCAATTTTCTTAAATTTACCAAGGCTTGATTTGTGACCCAAGATATTATCTATCCTGGAGACTGTTCCATGAGCACTTAACAAGAAAGTGTATTCTGTTGTTTTGGAATGGAATGTCCTATAAATATCAGTTAAGTCCATCTTGTTTCATGTGTCATTTAAAGCTTGTGTTTCCTTAGTTATTTTCATTTTGGATGATCTGTCCTTTGGTAAAAGTGGGGTGTTAAAGTCTCCTACTATGATTGTGTTACTGTTGGTTTCCCCTTTATGGCTGTTAGTATTTGCCTCATGTATTGAGGTGCTCCTGTGTTGGGTGCATAAATATTTACAATTGTTATGTCTTCTTGGATTGATCCCTTGATCATTATGTAGTGTCCATCTTTGTCTCTGGTAATAGTCTTTATTTTAAAGTCTATTTTGTCTGATATGAGAATTGATACTCCAGCTTTCTTTTGATTTCCATTTGCATGGAATATCTTTTTCCAACACCTCACTTTCAGTCTGTATGTGTCCCTAGGTCTGAAGTTGGTCTCTTGTAGACAGCATATATATGGGTCTTGTTTTTGTATCCATTCAACCTGTCTATGCCTTTTGGTTGGAGCAATTAATCCATTTACATTTAAGGTAATTATTGATATGTATGTTCCTATTACCATTTTCTTAATTGTTTTGGGTTTGTTATTGTAGGTCTTTTCCTTCTCTTGTGTTTCCTGCCTAGAGAAGTTCCTTTAGCATTTGTTGTAAAGCTGGTTTGGTGGTGCTGAATTATCTTAGCTATTGCTTGCTGTAAAGGTTTTAATTTCTTTGTCGAATCTGAATGAGGTCCTTGCTGGGTAATCTTGGTTGTAGGTTTTTCCCTTTCATCACTTTAAATATGTCCTGCCACTCCCTTCTGGCTTGCAGAGTTTCTGCTGAAAGATCAGCTGTTAATCTTATGGGGATTCCCTTGTATGTTATTTGTTGTTTTTCCCTTGCTGCTTTTAATATTTTTCTTTGTATTTAATTTTTGATAGTTTGATTAATATGTGTCTTGATGTGTTTCTCCTTGGATTTATCCTGTATGGGACTCTCTGCACTTCCTGGACTTGATTGACTATTTCCTTCCCATATTAGGGAAGTTTTCAACTATAATCTCTTCAAATATTTTCTCACCCTTTTTTTTTTCTTCTTCTTCTTCTGGGACCCGTATAATTCGAATGTTGGTCCATTTAATGGTGTCCCAGAGGTCTCTGAGACTGTCCTCAATTCTTTTCATTCTATTTTCTTTATTCTGCTCTGTGGTAGTTATTTCCACTATTTTGTCTTCCAGGTCACTTATCCATTCTTCCACCTCAGTTATTCTGATATTGATCCCTTCTAGAGAATTTTTAATTTCATTTATTGTGCTTTTCATCATTGTTTGTTTGCTCTTTAGTTCTTCTAGGTCCTTATTAAATATTTATTGTATTTTGTCCATTCTATTTCCAAGATTTTGGGTCATCTTTACTATCATTGCTCTGAATTCTTTTTCAGGTAGACTGCCTATTTCCTCTTCATTTGTTAGGTCTGGTGGGTTTTTACCTTGCTCCTTCATCTGCTATGTATCTCTCTGTCTTCTCATTTTGCTTAACTTACGGTGTTTGGGCTCTCCTTTCTGAAGACTGAAGGTTCGTAGTTCCCATTGTTTTTGGTGTCTGTCCCTGGTGGGTAAGGTTGGTTCAGTGGGTTGTGTAGGCTTCCTGGTGAAGGGGACTGGTGCCTGTATTCTGGTGGATGAGGCTGGATCTTGTCTTCCTGGTGAGCGGGACCACATCTGGTGGTGTGTTTTGAGGTGTCTGTGAACTTATTATGATTTTAAGCAGCCTCTCTGCTAATGGGTGGGGTTGTGTTCCTGTCTTTCTAGTTGTTTGGCATAGGGTGTCCAGCACTGTAACTTGATGGTCATGGAGCTGAGTCTTAGCATTGAGATGGAGATCTCTGGGAGAGTTCTCACTGTTTGATATTCTGTGGGTCTGGGAGGTCTCTGGTGGACCAATGTCCTGAACTCGGCTCTCCCACCTCCGAGGCTCAGGCCTGACACCAGCCAGAGCACCAAGACCCTGTCAGCCACATTGCTCAGAAGAAAAGGGAGAAAAAATAAAGAAAATAAAGAAAATAAAATAAAGTTAATAAAATAAAAAATATATTATTAAAAATAAAAAAGTAATTAAAAAAGAAAGGAAGAAGAGAGCAACCATACCAACTAACAAACCTACCAATGATAACAAGCACTAAAAACTGTACTAAAAATAAAATAAAATAAAGGAAGAGATCAACCAAATCAATAATCAAATCTACCAATGATAATTAGCTCTAAATACTAAACTAAGATAAACATAAAACCAGAAACAAATTAGGTGCAGAAAGCAAACCCCAAGGCTACAGTTACTCCCAAAGTCCACTGCCTCAATTTTTGGATCATTCGTTGTCTATTCAGGTATTCCAGAGATGCAGGGTACATCAAGTTGACTGTGGAGATTTAATCTGCTGCTCCTGAGGCTGCCGGGAGAAATTTCCTTTTCTCTTCTTTGCTCGCACAGCTCCTGGGGTTCAGCTTTGCATTTGGCCCCGCCTCTGCATGTAGGTTGCCTGAGGTCATCTTTTTGGAAGTTGAGGTCTTCTGCCAGCGTTCAGTAGGTGTTCTGTAGGAGTTGCTCCAGATGTAGATGCATTTGTGATGTATTTGTCAGGAGGAAGGTGATCTCCATGTCTTACTCCTCTGCCATCTTGAAGGTCCCTCTCTGTGGCCAGTTCTTAAACAACAAGTTGAAAACCGGTGCTCAGGAGCACTGCAATTCACAAAGCCTGCAGAGTTGTAAATGACACCTATCCTCAAAAAATGTCTTGGGGTAGGACATCTAAGAGGACCCTTCCATAGACAAAATAGGTAATCAACAAGGATGTAATGTACAGAACATAGAACTTGACTCAACACACTGTAATCACCAGAAGAGAATATATAATACTGGTAACAATTTGAGGCAGCAAGTACCTCCTCTAACTGGCCCCCTCGATTCTGCCTTAAGGGTCGTCGGATGTGTGTGATAGCACAGGCCCTGGATCTCTTTAGTCAGCTGAGACCAGTGCTGCTGGTGTCCCTCCAGTCCCATCCCCCAACCCCCCATACCAAAAAAATTTAAACACCAATTCCCTACCTCATATCTTAGACCAAAATTAATTCCAGGTGGTTTTAAAATGACAGTGTGAAAAATAAAAGTAATAAAAGATTATAGCATTAAATATTTAATTTGAGAGTGAGAAAGTTCTAAGTATGACTGTAAAGGCAAAACTGATACGAATAATCTACTTACATAGCATAAAATATTAGCTTTCTGTATGAAAAAAGATATCATTTTGCAATATATCCATATTGTTGCATGTATCAATAGTTCACTTCTTTTTATTTATGAATACTATTCCATTGTATAAATATACCACAATTTATTCATCCACTGATTAGTCGATGGACATTTAGGTTGTTTCCATTTTGGGGCAATTACAAATAAATCTTCTGTGAACATTCATATACAAGTCTTTGCAAGAACCTATGCTTTCTTTTCTCTCAGGTAAATACCTAGGAGTGGAATAGCCGGGTCACATGGTAGGTGAATGTTTAACTTTTTAAGAAAATACCAACTGATTTCCAAGATGGATGTGTCATTTTACATTCCCACCAGCGGTCTATGAAAGTTCCAGCTCTTCCTCATCCTCACCAACATCTAGTATAGTCAGTCTTTTTAAATTTAACCACTCCTGGGACATCCCCGGAGGTCCAGTGTTTAAGACTCTGTGCTTCCACTGCAGGGGGCACGGGTTCCACCCCTGGTTGGGGAACTAAGATCCCGCATGCCACACAGCCAAAAAAAAAAAATTAGCCACTCTAATAGGTGTGTAGTGGTATCTCATGGTGGTTTTAATTTGCATTTCTTTAATAATTAATTACCAAAAAAAAGTATTGTGTATGATTCCATTTATACAAAATTCTAGAAAATTCCAAGTAAGCTATGTGGGCAGAAAGCAGATCAGAGGTTGCCTGGGGATATAAGGGGTGGGTGGAGAGGACTGGAGGGAGGGATTACAAAGGGGCATGAGGACACTTGGAGGGGTGATAGGTATTTCATTATCTTGATTGTGGTGATGGCCTAGCAGAGGTATACATGAGTTTAAAGCTTACCAAATAGTACACTTTATATGTGTGCAGTGTATTGTATGTCAATGATACCTCAAAAAAACAAACAAACAAACAACTTTAAAGGGAAATCCCTGGTGGTCCAGTGGTTAAGACTCTGCCCTTCCACTGCAGGGGGCACAGGTTTGATCCCTGGTTGGGGAAATAAAATCCCACATGCTGTGTGGTGACTAAATAAATAAATAAGTTTTTTTTAAAGCTGTTAAAATAAATCTCAAAGTGAAACAGAAAAATTAAAGTATCATAAATAGTTAAAAGATAAAAGACAAACTGAGACATAGATGAGTATTGATTCCTTTAAAATATAACAGGTTATCATAAAGTAACAAGGAAAACATGAAACCCCAACAGAAAATAGGTAAGTGACATGAACTAGCAACTTAACTGCTAAAATAGCCAAAAAGTATGGGGGGAAAAAATCCATCTTACTTGTAATCAAATTGATGCAAATTAAAAGTACAACGAGATCTCGTTCTTTATCTATCAGTTAGTCAGATATTCAAAAGATTTGCAAACCCAAGTTTGACAAAGTATAAATGGAAACAAGTTTCATCATCAGACACTCCTATTTAGGGTTAAATGGGTAAATTCTGGTGGGCATTTAGCTATTCTGGGGAGATGTAGGAGAAATTTTGCATCACCACTATCCAGCAAATCTTCGTAACAATTCCCTTTTTTTTCCAAGTTCTTTTTCAGCCACTGACACCTCAGCCCATGGGTCCCGGGTCTCAAAGTCACTCTACTCCTCCCCTTAGTCCTCCTCCCCCGCCTCTGAGTCTCCCCCTCTTTTTGCCATTTTGCCCTCTCTCTGCTTCTCGTACTCACATCCTTACATCCATGACCAGGTCAGAATACAATAAATTTCTTAGTATCTAGTCTTTTTAGAAAATAACATGGATTATAAATAATTTTTTTATTATATAAATACATTTCTGATAGCAAGAGGCCCTAACTTGATACAAAGATATGGGATTATGAATAGTGTTTTTTATTAAGTATTTATATGTATAATTTAATATTCTAATATTCTTTCAGAAGCACAGCTATAATTATAAAGCATATCACAACTCAAATTGGCCAAGTATCCTCCAGCTTTCTACTCATTCCCCTACCCTCTGTCAAGGATTCATAAGGCTCCACGGAGCAGAACGGCTACAAATGCCCCCCAAAAAAACTATATATATATAAAAATATATATTCATTGTCCTTATGTTATTCCAAATAATTGATTAAAGAATACAACTACAGAAAGGAACAGTTCCATCGATACATACAGTTTAGGTAAATTGCTTCTTCAAGGCGCAATCCCAAAATTATTTGTGGTACTATCAATGGTGAACAATCAAAGGTTAAGACAAAACCCCCAAGATAGGATACTGCAGCTCTTTTCTACCCCCTTCACCCAGAGTGGGGAGGGAGACAGAATTGAGAGAATACGAGAGAAGGTGTTGTAATATTTCTACTTATAACGTTTTTCCCAGCCAGACTGTCTGCCCTAAAATTTCTTCCAGGTAAATCACCACTAATTCTATTAGAAATCAATAAATCAAGAACAAAAATGAAAAAATGAGGACATAGAGAAATTTTACTAAACAATTAACAAACTTGAAGTAATTAATACAGAGAGAACATTCTGCATGTCTAGGGAAAAAAGAATAAACATTTCTTTCAAAAGCCCGTGGAAGATTCATAAGGATTATCAACATTTGAGGTTGCAATCAAAATCTTTTTTTAATATTTATTTATTTATTTAATTTTGGCTGCGTTGAGTCTTCGTTGCTGCGCTCGGGGTTTCTCGAGTTGCGGTGGGCAGGGGCTACTCTTCGTTGTGGTGCACGGGCTTCTCATTGCGGTGGCTGCTTCCCTCGTTGTGGTCTTAAGTAGTTGTAGCACGAGGGCTCTAGGGCGCAGCCTCAGTAGTTGTGGCGTACGGGCTTAGCTGCTCCGTGGCATATGGGGTCTTCCTGGACCAGGGCTCAAACCCGTGTCCCCTGCACTGGCAGGCGGATTCTTAACCACTGCACCACCAGGGAAGTCTGCAATCAAATTTTTTAAAATAAAATTAAAAACAGGAATTAAACACATTGAAGTCTTTACTCAGAGCAAAATAAGATGAAATTAATTATAAAGAGAAAAACAAATGTCTACTTCATAGACAGTATGAACAAGGAAATGCTGGAGCTGAGCTGAAAAACATACTAAAATAGAAGGACTGAAGTAACATCTATTAACTAATGGTAAGAGGGCTGGTTCCTTCCCCTTCTCTACTTCAACTGGGCTGCCTGCCAGGCTTAGATTTCCTGGGCAGGAGATGAAAGAATTCGTTTCTGTGATAGTCAAGGATAGCAAGGGAATTGGGGGAGGTGATAGAGGTGTTCTGTATCCTGATTTTGGTGGTAGTTAAAACTCATACCACTGTCCACCCAAAATATAGTGATTAACTGAATGTTAATTTTAGAAATTAAATAGTTAAAAACACCATCACAAAAATGCCATTTTGGGGGGATAAATTTCTTTGGTATACCAAGATAATAAAGCATTTTAATTTATACAAACTTGTCCCTCATAAAATAAAATATTTATAAAATACTAAAATATAAATTCTCAAGAGCTATAACTTAAACTTCTACCTATAACTTAAGCAAACAATTCTCCTATGAAAAGACTTGATGACTCTTTTCCTCTCCCTTTCTCATTTTGCTACAAAGAACAGTCTTAAGACTTACTAAAATAGTAACTGTGACAAGCATGAATGCTTAAAAATGTGGAAATAGAGCTTTAACTATGCTCAGTTTCATAACTGAATAGGTATGTACTTGGCTTGCTCCTATTTCTTGGTTAGTTTTCTGCCTTTCAAAGAAAAAGAAGAAATCAAATTCTAAATTTTTTAATTTCAAAACTAATTATATGATGATTGGCCAAGAAGAAAAGGAGAGAGGGAGGAAGAGGGAGGAGGAGGGAAAATATGTTAAGAGGTTGTACTATCTACTTCAAGATGAATTTTAATCAATAAATCAAAATGCTATTTATATTTGTAGAGAAAATTGATCCTGTGAGTTATCAAACTGCAAATTGGCAACAAGTCAGGAAATTGATAAAAACATGGCATTTGCCATGGCATTATGCCCAGAAAAATGGCACAGTAGCTGCTGTTAAGACATTCTTTTCTCTCTTTTTTGGGGGGAATTTTATTTATTTATTTTTTATACAGCAGGTTCTTATTAGTTATCTATTTTATACATATTAGTGTATATATGTCAATCCCAATCTCCCAATTCATCCCACCACCACCACCACAATCCCCTCCTCCCCTCTTTCCCCCCTTGGTGTCCATATGTTTGTTCTCTACATCTGTGTCTCAAGACATTCTTTTCTAAGGCTGAAATGCTGAGGTTTTTGAAAATGATTATTTTCCTTTTCTAAAAAGTACATGTAATGGCCTTGGTATTTAAGTTGAAAACAATAAGCTACCACTCTTTAATATAGCCTATGTATAGATTAACTTCTTAATTTTAATAATTATCTTATTTCCAAATTTAAAGGCAAATAATAAAATGTATGAAATATACTGTAAATTTTAATATTTCTTAGTACATTCATCTGCTCAGGCAGCCATAACAAGATATCATAGCTTGGGCTTCCCTGGTGGTGCAGTGGTTGAGAGTCTGCCTGCTGATGCAGGGGATGTGGGTTCGTGCTCTGGTCCGAGAAGATCCCACATGCTGTGGAGCAGCTAGGCCCATGAGCCATGGCTGCTGAGCCTGCACTTCCGGAGCCTGTGCTCTGCAACGGGAGAGACCACAACAGTGAGAGGCCTGCGTACCGCAAAAAAAAAACAACAACAACAACAAGATATCGTAGCTTAACAAAAGAAATATATTTCTCACAGCTCTAGAGACTGTAAGTCCCAGATCAAGGGGTGTCAGGGTGAGTTTCTGGAGAGTGCTCTCTTCCTGGCTTGTAGATGGCCATCTTCTTGCTCTGTCCACACGAGGTAGAAAGAGAGAGATTGCTCTCCTGTGTTTCTTCTTATAATGACACTAATTCTGAAGGATCAGAGCCCCACCCTTATGACCTCATTTAACCTTAATTATTCCCTTAGAGGTTCTATCTCCAGATATAGCCAAATGGTGGGGGGGAGGTGGGATTTACAGTTTCAACACATTGTTAGAGGAGATCATGGAGAGGACATGACCGTCAGTTGACCCTGAGCTGGAGCCAGGCAGTCGGAGGCTCCCCACACTCTCCCCATCCTTGGAATGTACCTTCAGTCCACCATTCCCCTAGATGGAGCCATTTCATGGTTGCAACCTTGAGAGCAATGTGTTGTTGAGGCCATCTGGACTGTGTACAAGACTGAACCCCATAAAGGCCTCTGCACAAGCTTTTAAGATTCTGGCAGTAGGTGTCTTGCAGCCACTCAAGACAAGCCTCAAATGTAAGTTCCCTTGCTTATTTAACCTGCCACCTACCAATCTGGAGGGGCTGCCTTGTTCTCTGGTCTCTCCCTGCCCTCTGTGTACTGGGGCCAGGGTCAGATTTCACCCTGGAAATTCCCAAGTTTGCAAACAGACACATATGAATTTGGATGGGGGATGGGAGATACAAAAGTCCATAACACTCAGTTTGGGTATTTCAATACTTAATTTTACCAACTGGCAAAAAGAAAAATACCTATTGGTAAATAGTTGTAACTGTTTTGAGAAAAATGAATATAGACACGCTTCAATTATGAAGGTGCATTGATTACACAATGTAAAAAGTTTTGAAAGTACAGACATGGCATGTTTAATTCTTTCTTTTTTTTAATTAGCTTTTAACACTAAAGCAAAGCTGTCTACAAACATTTTAATTTCCTTTGCCTTTCTATAAAGCTTGAGATTTTCCATTACCTAAAATGACACTCAAGGATATGTAAACGTAATGCAAACATGGATTTTGTGACAAAATTCTAACGTTGCCCCCCTTCAAGATTCCTGTCCCCTGGTTATTCAATCAAACACTGACATAAGTACCATTATGAAGGGACTGTACAGATATAATTAAAGTCCCAAGTTAGTTGGCCTTAATATACAGATGATTCACATGGGCCCATTCAGTCAGGCCAGGCTTTAGAAGTAGAGTTTTCTCTGGCTGGTAGCAGGAGTCAGAGAGCTGTGAAGCATGACAAGGATCTGACACAGCCTTGCCGGCTTGAAGATGGAGGGGGGCCAAGACAAAGAATGTGGTGGCCTCTAGGAGCTGAAAGCCGTCCCCAGGTAGCAACCAGAAAGGAAACAAGGAAACAGGGGCTTCAACAACATGAATGAGCTTGGAACCTGACTCTTTATGAGAGCTCCCAGATAAGAGGTCTGCCCAGCCGACACTTTAATTTCAGACTTGTGATACCCCAAGCACAGAACTCGGCCAAGCCCACCTGGACTTCTGACACACAGAAATGTAAACTAATAAATACATAGGGTGTTTTTAAGTTGCTAAGTCTGTGGTCATTTGTTATGTAGCAATGGCAAAGAAAAACAGATTTGCAATTAATATTATTTGCATTGGCATGTTGTATCTTCTGCTTTTTTAAAAATGCCTTTGAGACTTTAATAAAATACAGTGATAAGTACCTGTGTATATCTAAAGACATTTTTTAATTGGAATTTAATTCTAAAGTGATCAAATTATAAAAAGTTAAAAGAAAAGGATATACTGTAACCCCATGTCTCTGGGTAAGCTTTATCAGTATATATAGTCTAAATATAATCACCCTGACTTTTCTAAAACCCAGAAAGAAATAGTGCATTGTAGGTATTATCTTAATAATATGCTTAATTTAGCTTTAATTGTGTTTTTAATTAAGGTTGTTTTCAAGTTTTAAATAATGTTATAATTTAAACACATTCTTTGATATGACAATTTAGATAAGATTAAGATGCTAATAGGATAGTACCTAAGGTTTAAAATAGTAATAGAAGTTATAAGTGAGAGGAAGAATGCGAAAAATCAGAAAAAAGAAAAAAAGTAATTGAAAAGCTTTAATATTTGGACATTTTTTATTTGTAACCAGAAGTTTGGGTACTCATTCTTTTTTTTCAAGGAAAAAATGACAATGTAGTTACATGGGATAACTACAGCCACCTGCAGCCTCTGACCACATGAAACGTCATCACCTCCGTATCTGTTTCTCCAGTTACTGACTTGATCACAGGGCAGCTGAAAGTAAGGTTACAGCTCCTAGAGCAGAAAGAATACACAGCTCCCTTTTCCTACTAAAAATGACAATTAACTTTTTCCATAGGAAAAGTGACAATATCAGGCCAACTAGTCATCAAAACTAATTTCTTTCCCTCTTGGGTACACCTCTAGACTACACCTCAAGGACTTCTTTGCAGTTAAGGGGCTAATGTGACTGAGTCCTGGCCCAGAGAATACAGGTGGAAGTGAGTTATACCACTTCTTGGTGACCTGTAAAATCCTCCTGTGTTATATCCCACTCTCTTTCATCGAATATCCTTCCAGAGGATGGTGATACCTGGGGTCACCTTGGCAGCCACTTGAAGACGGCAGAGCCTCCATCCGCTTGAGTCCCTGAGTGACTGAGCAGAGGAACAAACCCCACCCCTCACAATGCAGATGAGGATGTATGTGAGGAGTAAGCTGCTGAATTGGGGAATTTGTTTGTTATACAAGCTAATGTTACCACATAAGGCAAGATACAGAGACAAAATATTTACAGTACTAATCTCTCCTCTGTCAAAGAAGAAAGCCTTCAAATAACAGTTACTAAGATTACCTAGACATAAGAAAATGAGTTACCCTGATAATCATCAGTGACCGCATCAATCTTCCTAGGTTACTATCTCGGGAGATTCTGTGAGTCTAAATTTGGAAATAAAAGAGCATTTGCCACAGAATTTTTAAAAGTAAAGAATTTTTATTTAATGTTGTACTTATGTGTAGAAGTTACAAAGACTTAAGCAGAACTCTTTACTCAGGACTTCCCTGGTGGTCCAGTGATTAAGAATCCACCTTCCAATGCAGGGGACGTGGGTTCAATCCCCGGTCAGCGTACTAAGATCCCACATGGTGCGCCACACCTAGAGAGAAGCCTGCATGCTGCAACTAAGACCTGAAGCAGCCATAAATAAATAAATTTTTTTTTAAAACAAATAAAAATGTGTTTATAAAAAATAAACCTCCTTACTCTTCTTTTTTTCCATGGCATTTATCACCTTTTTTTAAAACACTTTATTGAGATATAATTGACATACAAAAGCTGTATATATTTAATGTGTACAACTTGATGAGTTTGGAGATAAGTACACACCCTTGAAATCATCGTCACAATAAAAGCCATAGGTTTCTCCATCATATTACCTTCTAATATAACATATAATTTACTTAATTGTGATGTTTATCATTGATTCTCTACCTCCACTTACTTAATAATCAAGATTCACAAGAGCAGGAATCTTCATCTGTTTTCTTAACAGGTATATCTCAAGAGCCTAGAACAGGGCCTTGCAAATAATAAGTGTTGAATGAATGAATGAATACCTTCTTCCAACTGTAACATCCATATACAAAAGCCTTTAATATTTCTAAGTATTGGATCTTCTCTCACTTGCCTCATAAAACTGAGGGATAAATCCTCATAATGACAGTACTTGCTGTCTGAGATAATATGAGCAGTAATTAAACAGCCAGAGAGAAACACTATAAGTCACATTCTGAAGATGATACCAGCCAAAAGTATCCAGCAAAATAGCTTACATACACCAAATTACACCAGAGAAAAAGTTAGGATCCATACCTAGGACCAGTAGATTATCAGGAAGACAAGGAAAAATTACATAAAGTATATTATTAATAATGGTAATAAACTATCCTATAATGCTGATTGCAATAAACCAATCCAGCCACACTGGGCTCCTGGGTATTTTGAACACAACCAGTGAGCTCCTGCCCTTCCTTGTTACTAAAGTGACCGTTCCAAGCATCCACATGGCTCCCTATCTCACTTCGTTTAGGTCTTTGATCACATGTCACCTTGGTGAGGCCTTCACTGACTGCCCTATGTAAAATCAAATACCCTTACTCCATGAATTCCCTATTCCCTCTTCCTGTCACGTTATTCCCATAGCTTTAATGACATCTAACATGTTAGAGATGTTACCTATTTGTTTTTTCTATTTTTTGTTCCCCCCTCCGCACTAGAATGTAAACCCCATAAGGGTGAATGGTTTTATCTCTTTTATTTAATGCTGAAGCCCCAGGGCCTAGAAGAATAATTGGCATGTAGTAGTGCTCAATGAATATTTGTTAAATGAATATGTAAAGGATCAAGTAAAAGAATATTTAAACTATGTAGCGAAAAATTATAATCCTATCAGTCAGGATAAGCTGGGGCAGCAGGTCTCAAATATTTTTGGTCCAGAGACCAAAAATTATTGAGGACCTAAAAGAGAGCTTTTGTTTATATGGGTTATGTCTATCAATAATGTCCACATTTGAAGTTAAAACTAAGAAATTTTTAATATCTCTTTATTAATTGATTTTTAAATAGCAATAATAAACTCATTACTTGTTAACATAAATATATTATGAAAAATATGAATATTTTGAAATAATTGAAGGAGAAAAATGGCTTTGTTTTAATTTCTACAAATCTCTTTCCTAGATTTAATAGAAGACAGCAGTACTCTCATATTTGTTTCTGTATTCATTCTGGTTTTCATTTTCATTTGTAGATAGTCTTCTTTGATATTACATACAAACCCAAACAAGTGGTAGTTTCTTAAAAGTTATTTGTAACTTGGAGTCTGAAACCATGTCAAAGAAATTTCTTGTACTCTGTTACATTAAAATGCATTGGTCTATTTTGTTCTTTAAATGGACCTGTTACCCATGCAAGATTTGGTCACTTCATGCATTGGTCATTTGGAAAAGATTGATTTAATGAGTTATACAGGTCTTCCACATTCTGATATGTTTCATTATACACTATCAAAATTTTATATTTGTACCGTACGCTAACGCACATATATGGAATCAAAAAAACGATACTGATGAACCTAGTGGCAGGGCAGGAATAAAGATTCAGATGTAGAGAACAGACTTGAGGACACGGAGGAGGGGGACGGGGAAGCTGGGACGAAGTGAGAGAGTAGCATTGACATACACACACTACCAAATGTGAAATGGATGGCTAGTGGGGAGCTGCTGCATAGCACAGGGAGATCAGCTCAATGCTTTGTGATGACCTAGAGGGGTGGGATAGGGAGGGTGGGAGGGGATATGGGGATGTATGTATAGTTATAGCTGATTCACGTTGTTGTACAACAGAAACTAACACAACATTGTAAAGCAATTATACTCCAATAAAGCTATTAAAAATTTTTTTATATTTGTTAATATCACCACTGATCAGAAAAGCCTTTAAGACCTGAGAAGCTTCAAATTCATAGTGGTGGATACAGTTTGGATTTTGTCAAGACCAACATACACTATCTGTCATTGTACTTCAAGTGAGTGTCTCACTTGAATCATTTGTAAAAAAAAAAATAGCTCAATTTCGTCTCTTTTTATGGCTGAGTAATATTCCATTGTATATATGTGCCACATCTTCTTTATCCATTCATCCGATGATGGACACTTAGGTTGTTTCCATCTCTGGGCTATTGTAAATAGAGCTGCAATGAACATTTTGGTACATGACTCTTTTTGAATTATGGTTTTCTCAGGGTATATGAAAAAATAATAATAGTCTAGCAAATATCAAATTCTGGATAGCCAGAGCTTGTCTGCAAGCCATTTATCCAAGTGAAAATGATGTTTCATGAACAGAGCAGCTAGTCCAACTCACCACTCAGTGGCACAAGGGCTTTGTCCTTGAAACACTGTTATATTTCAAAGTTGCTTTTGATGTACTTCCCATTTCATCATACAGAATATTAAAAAGATGTATACTCGAGGAATGAAATTTGATTTTAAAAAGTTATTATTTTAATCAAGGATATTCTTAAGTAAAACTAGTTTTTTGGGTTTGTTTGGGTGTTTTGCTTGCTTATTTGTTTTACTGGGAAGGAAGTGATGAAGAATAGAGCTGGGTACCACCACCTTGTTTCATGCTATAGCTCCAGCAGTTTTATTCACTATTGCTTTTGCACCATGAGTGCAAATGTCAGCAAGGCAAAACAAGGCAAATAATGTCTTTGTGTCATTATGCACATAGTTTGGTCCCTCTGAGGACCACCTTAAGGGGTTTGGGGAGCCCTCAGAAGTCTGCTAACCACACTTTGAGGACAGCTAGGCTAGGGTATGCTGTAGTAACAACAATCTTGAAATCTCAATGGTCTTAAAGAAAAAGGTTCTTTCTTGCTCATGTGATATGTCCAACACATGTCAGTGGGGTGCTCTGCTCCTCATTGGACCCAGGCTGGTTGTTAATATTGCCAACTACCATTCCAGAAGGAAAAGGAGCTCTGCAGAGCCTCACCCGGGCACTTAAATGCGCCAGTGCTCAAGTGGCTGCAGGCACTTCTCACAATTCATTGTGAACTAGTCACTTGGTTCCACCAACCACAAGAGACAAAGAAGTAAAAACCTACCTAATTACTACCACAAGGCGCATACACCAAAATTTTTTAGGTCATTATAGAAAATATGAATATTAAAATGATGTTTTAAACCTTAGATTTTAAAAAGTATGAACTTTATTACAGATTTTTGTTTGAAAAAACTTGAGGTTATAAAAAAGATATAGATAGGATGTGGGAAAGCTCCTTTTATTGTTAGGATTAAATCCAACTTCATATAATGGAGCAATCAAAAAGATTTAAGCAATTAGAAGTTTATTTCTCTCTTATGCAAAATAATTCTGTAGAAATCAATCAAGGGAATGATTTGACAGGCCAACCATGTCATCAACAACCCAGGTTGCTACTTTGCTCTCTCACCATCCCTGATGAATAGCCTCCATACTCAAAATCACCTCATGACACAAAATGGGTGCTGGGTCTCCAGCCATCACACTTTTGTTATAAAGAATAGAAGGAATGGAAGAGAATGGGTCCTTATCACCACCCCTTTAAGAGACCTTCCCAAAATTCCCACACAACACTTCTGATTACATACCACTCTCTAGAACTTAGTTACGTGGTCACACCAGCTTCAAGGGAAGCTAGAAAGTGTTGTCTTTATTCCTAGAGGCAATGTGTCGAGCTAAAATTTGGGGTTCTGCTACTAAGGAAAGAGAGAATCTGTCTTTGCCATGGTCCTTCTAGATAGAATGATGAATGGATTAAGGAAATAGAAAATATATTTTAATACACTTTAAATATATACAATTATATTTGTCAATTATTCTTCAATGAAGTTCAAAAAAAAAAATTGAAAGCAGGATCTGGAAGAGATATTTGCACACCAATATTCATAGCAGCACCATTCACAAACAACCCACGAGTCCATCAACCAAGGAACTGATAGACAAAAGGTGGTATGTACATACCATATGGAATATTATTAATTCCTGAAAAGGAAGGAAATTCTGACACATGCTACAACATGGTTGAACCTTGAGGACATTATGCTAAGTGAAAAAAGTCAGTTGCAGAAAAGACAAATACTGTATGATTCCACTTAACTGAGATATATATCTAGGGTAGTCAAATTCATAGAAACAGTAGTAGAATAGTGTTTGCCAAGGGCTGGGGGGAGGGGAATTTGGAAAATTGTGATTTAATGGGTATATAGTTTCAGCTTGCAAGTTGAAAAGTTCCGGAGATTAGTTGCACAACAATGTGTATATACTTAAAACAACTCAACTGTGCACTTAGAAATGGTTAAGATGGTAAATTTTATGTTATGTGTTTTTAACTGTTCTTTTAATTCATAATTAATTTGAAATAAAAGAAATTCATCATGAAAAGTAAATGAATGGATGGGTGGATGGACAGATGGATGACGGACAGTATGGTAGCAAGTAGAGTAAACTGTCAAGAGTAGAATCTAGGTGGTGGAGAAAGGGTGTTCACCATAAAATTCTTTCAAATTTACTCTATATTTGAAATTTTTCATAAGAAAATGTTGGAGGAACTGAATCTCGTATTAAATGAAGGCTTTGAATAAGCTAACCACTTGTGAGGTTATTTCTCAGTCACAAGTATATTTTCCTTTCACGTCAAAAGGAGTTTGAATGTCTCCTAAGGCACTTCCGGTTCTTTACTTGTGCCTCCTGGGCAGCTGCCTTTGATCACTGCCCCTTACAAAAGATGTCATGGCTTCCAAAAATAACTCTGTGAAGGAGGGGAGGGTGCTTGGGGAGTCCCTCTCATGTATCTAACAGTTAGAAAGAACCATTGTCTCACCTGGCATTCAAACTCTCCCAGGTCCCATTATTGGTGCCATTTTTACTTAGACAAAGGATCTCTCTAAGAAGCATCCAACTGGTGAACTATGAACAAAGTGTGCCCATCTTGATATTTTTAGCAAAAGCTTTGGGCCTTATTTTAGCACCCATAACTCTCTGGGCATGCCGGTAAATAATTACTAAATTTAGCATGAATGTGAAAAGCTGAGTTCCCTAGAGCAATGCAAACCAGAAGAGAATGTTCCAGTCGTTATTCAAGCTCTTCTTTCACAGCATCATTTATCAGTCAAGCAACATGATGAAAGAACTGAGAGATGTGACATTGCTCTATGCCCGTGCCCTTAATCATCATCCAGTATGTCCTGAGGCTATGAAACACAACACAGAAATTCACTCATTTTCATAGAACCAGGTGGTAGAATTGCAGGCTGATGGCATAAATCTGGTGAAGAATGCATTGAGCTGCTTCTGCAAATCAACAAATGGGGGGACTTAAAGAATATGAGATTCAACTTGTTGGATTCCAATCAGTACGAGATACATAATTCACAGGGCCCAATACGAAATACAATGCAGCTCCCTTGTTTTAAAATTATTAAGTATTTCAAGACAGCTATTGTAGAATACTAAACCAAGCAGAGAGTTCTTTTGAGTATGGGGACCTGTGTGACTTCACAAGACACCCATGAAGCCAGCCCTGACGCCCATGGTTAACGAGGTAATTATTTTTACTGATGTGACAAATCAGAAGATCTGAACTTGAAGCCATTGTAGTGGTGAAAATGGCTCATTTCTTCATGGGGGTGCTGACATTCGAACTGAGTTGGCACGCCAATTAAGAAAATGGAAACATTTAGAGGGACTTCCCTGGTTGTCCAGTGGCTAAGACTCTGCACTCCCAAAGCAGTGGGCCTGAGTTCGATCCCTGGTCAGGGAACTAGATCCCACATGCTGCAACTAAGAGTTTGCATGCCACAACTAAAAGATCCCATGTGCCGCAACTAAGACCCGGTGCAGCCAAATAAATAAATCAATATTTATTTTAGAAAAAAAAGAAACGTTTAGGGACTGCTTTTATTTCCTATGGCTGAGGCGCCCTGACCTTGCTGAAATGGGAACCTAGCACTGTCATAGAGGAGGCTCATAACGTTGGTTGGATTAATCACAGAATGTAATAGCCATGAAGCTGCACTTCCAGAATTTATTCAAGTATTTTGATAAGTAAGAATGCTTCTTTAAACTTTTGCATCTTCCTTTCCTAAGAATGCAAACTGTAGAAAGTGCTTGCTATCAACTTGCAGGCATAATTACACAAGGGAGTGATTAAGCTACGGATCAGTCAAGGCTCTTCAGGTAATCTATTGGCTCACACAACTGAAAGGCCAGGGACAGTCTTCAAGGGCAGCTGGTCAGGGCTCACATGATGTCATTAAAACCCATCTTTGGGCTTCCCTGGTGGCGCGGTGGTTGAGAGTCCGCCTGCCGATGCAGGGGACATGGGTTTGTGCCCCAGTCCGGGAGGATCCCACAGGCCGTGGAGCGGCTGGGCCCGTGAGCCGTGGCCGCTGAGCCTGCGCGTCCGGAGCCTGTGCTCCGCAACGGGAGAGGCCACAACAGTGAGAGGCCCGCGTACCGCAAAAAAAAAATTAAAAATAAAAAAATAAAAATAAATAAACCCATCTTCCTTTCACCTCCAAAGGTAATATGCTACCTCCTGCTGTATTGGATTCACTGTCAGGCTATACATGATGCTTCAAGCTACAAGAACACATCAACTCTAATATCAAACCCAGTGGGAAAGAGAGCTCCCTTCCCCAGTGGAAGTCCAAGACCTGAACCTCAGTAGCCCTATCTGGCCTGACTTGGGTCATGTGCTCATCGTTGAACCAGTCAGTGACTGGGAAATGGAATGCTCTGATGGCCTCAGTCTTGCTCATAACCCCCCCCCCCTCAAACCCAGAAATAGAATCAGCTTCTTCATGGACTGAGAATGGGGTCGGGGTGGATTCCCCAGATGGAAATTTAGGAATTGTTATCAAGGGAGTAGAGTAGATGCTGGACAGCAAAAGCACCACGTGTCCGGCACAAGCAGAGAGCAAGCTACCCCCACCGAGCACATACTGTGTCCCCAGAAACCTGGAAATGAGATATGAAGTGAAGAACCATCCTGAAATCTCTGGTTGTGTTTGTGTTCAACTGACTCTCTAAAGCACCTTTTTTATCTCTCATGAAGAAACTGAAATCAAGGCTGATAGCCAGTGTTAGGGACGCGAGTCTGGAGTCACACTGAGATGCATCATGATGGAATACACCCCACTGCCCTCAGAAGTGACTCAGGACTGTGAGAGCTAAGTGTTCTGATTTGTTTTTCATTTAGAATTGTTTTTACAGTAAACATTTCGAAAGAGAAAATTGTCTACTCAATGTTATACCGTGTTCTCATTGAGTTGTTCAAAACGACTCTGCCCATAACTATGCACATCTACAGAAAACTTTAGTTATTTAAACACTTATTTTTAATCTATAATTTTAATATTCCCCTTCTAAAAAAAAAAAAAAACAAATTCACCCAGCCCTAAGATATTGACTAGTAATAACCAAATCACCATCTTAAGCAGCAAGAGCTTGTACTGCTGATCTTCCCTCTTGCATTATCTCCTCTATTTATCCTCCTACACAAATCCTAACTTGCGTAAAGCAGAATAAATTCCATGTGTGCAAGGGCCAATTCATAGCTAATAACAATGATGAACATTCACAGGAGGTGGAGGTAACTGAACCCTGCCCGGGTTGGGGGTGGGAGGGAGGAGGTGGGGCACTAGTTGCAGCTTCATTCTCAGGAGACGATTCGTAGGTTCAATCCAAGCAGGGAAAAAAGCTGCACAAAAAAGATTCTGCAATGTGTAACACAGGGACAAGCCACTGAGAAGATGAGGGACAATTCAGGGTCACAATTGTCCTGTTCATTGCCTCAGCACAATGGGAGGCATGACCAAAAACCAGCCTGCCATCACAATCTCACAGAATGGGGACAATCTTCTAAGACAGTATCTTAGCCATATACTCCATTTTGCCTCTTCATTGGATCGTTTTCCTTGGGTGGGGGCTTCATTTCCATGGCGATGTGAGTGTCTCTGCAGAAACCTAGCTTTACAATAGATAGAGTCATTCACCCATTAGGTAATGTAATATATATTTACTGATCACCAACTATGTGCCAGGAAGTGCTCCCCACACCACAGGTAGCAGTAAACAAGCATGACAAATTGTTTACCTTCATGCAACTCACCTTATGGTTGGGGAAATCAGACAACAAACATAAAAAGAGTAAATGGATGTGTAATACCAGATAGTAACTGCTGCTATAAAGAAAATAAAACAGAGTGATGCGACGTAAAGAACTACCTTAGACATGGTGGTCAGGTAAGACCGACCCTGAGAACAACCTTCAGAGCAGCGGACCAGCCAGTGCAAAGGCTGAGCAGGAAATGAGCTTGTTTGGCGGGAGGAAGGAAGGCTTGTGGGACTACAAATAGGGACGCGAGAAAAATGGAGACAAAGGAGGATGCAGGCCAGCTCAAGTAGGCAGGGAGCAGGCCATAGCAATGGGCGCATAACGAAAGCCTCCCATCACCACACTAACAGCCCAAATGTCCAATTGTAAAAACTCACCAAGGGCGATTTACAACCTGGGGTTTCATTCCCGGAGAGCCCGCTCTTACAAGTCGTTAACAGGTTCCTTTTATTGGGCCTTTACCGCCATCTGCTGGCAGTATTCGGCATGCCCAGGCCGTGGTCAACACAGCGGCTTAAGGCGGGCATATACCTGACACTCCGAGTGGGACGCCACTGTTCAGGGCTCGCCTAATGCCTACTGGTGCCCTAAACTGGATTCAGATCAAGGGTCACAATGCACTTTACAAGATATACAGAGTTGGGCCTGAGAACAGGAAACTTCCATTTATCCGATTAACTGACCTCACTGAGCACCAGAATAGGCTTTTCAAACAGCTCCTATTAAAATTAAAAAATAGTGCCCTGGGCTTCCCTGGTGGCGCAGTGGTTGAGAGTCCGCCTGCCAATGCAGGGGACGCGGGTTCGTGCCCCGGTCCTGGAGGATCCCCACATGCCGCGGAGCGGCTGGGCCCGTGAGCCATGGCCGCTGAGACTGCGCGTCCGGAGCCTGTGCTCTGCAACGGGAGAGGCCACAACAGTGAGAGGTCCGCGTACCGCAAAAAAAAAAAATAGTGCCTGGTCATATAATAGCACCTGGTTCGTGGCTGCCCGCAATACTTACTATGCTAAATTCTCCCCCTTCCGGGCGTTCTGCACCTTAGCAAAACGCTCTGAAGACACCCCAACTGCCTGTTCTTGCCCTCAAAGGTGAAACCTAGTCCTCATTTTCCCCTCCTCCTCCGGATCCCCATACACCTATTCTCTCACTCCTGTCGCCTTCCAATACTCCAGTAAAGGATGGTGGACCACCTCCTCCCACCAGTACCACCACCCCAAGTGTGCTGATTTGGAATCCTAGTCTGCCTAAGGCAGAAGCTTTGCCTAAATTCCAGGATACAAGGGCCACTCACAGCTTATAATAACGATGAACTTTCACAGGAGGTGGAGGGAATTGTACCCAGTGATTAGGGCTAGTGATTAGGAAGCAGAATAACTTAAAACTGACACATGTGAGAAATATCCTCAAATGATATCATCTGGACCCTCCCTGCAAAGTGGTGTCACCCGGGATCCACACTCCTGCTGGAGCCCTGGGTGACTCCCCTGGTCCCTTCCCATGCTCCTGACAAGAGTGAAAGAAGGAGGGAGTCCCCTACAATGTCCAAGGCCACGAAAATGCCTTTTTTGCTATGCTTAGCTGTGTTGAGTCTCATTTGGCTCCTGGCATGGGTATGGGACAGTCCCAAACCAAACTGCTAAGGTCAGTGGGTCATCTCTCATCCTCATTTGACAGCAGGTTGAATTGGGCCAGCCACTCTCTGGAACCAGTTCTTCCAGGTAGATGGGCTCCTCCCACCCACACTAGGAACTCCACAAGCCTGAATGCAAGAGTGACCTCCCAGACAAATGGGAAGGTTATTAACATGCGGATTAAGTGTGCCTGGGTCTGTGACTCCCTGTCTAACAAAGACTCTATGTCTCAAGGTCGTTCAGAGGCCAATTCCCATTATTACTACACCTGGGCTCAACCAGGCCCTAATGGCCTCCATTCAGGACCTGTCCAACCTTGCACATGAGATGACATCCCCTCTCCATAGGATTTCACCTAAGGTGACATCACCCCTCCAGAAGACTCCACAGGACACAGCATTGCCTAGGACCCCACCCTGAGCTGGGACCCTAATTTGGGCTCTGGCACAAAAACGACCCTGCCCCTCGAGCGCCCCGTGCAAGCCCTCTCTTTCCTCACAAGATCTTCTACCTGTTGGGCTTTCCCACCAGATGACACCCTGGGACCACTGCAGCAGTCAGATTGGCCGGGCTCTTTTCACAACCCGTCGAGCATGTCCCACGTCTCTAGCAATGGGGAATGGCCCCTACCACACGCCAGCACAAATACACTCAGTTAAGACAGGTAGAGTCCTGGCATAACTGTCCGGTAGCCCTGCTGCCCCAGATACATAGTGACACTTTGGTGCACTGGACCATTGTGTATTTAATCTTTGGCTTCTGCACTTAGCCTCTGAAGATGTGTCTGCCTGCCCACCCAGGGTAGCTCGCTGTCCTGCCTTTCTGTTCAGTGCCTCTTTGGTGCAAAATTCCGAAAGACAGAATTCCCTAATGGGATCCCCCATGGACGCAACAGCCCCTAGGCAGAGAGAGGAAAGTGGAAAAAGCAGACCCACTCAGGCTAATGACTCCCTGCTACAGTGCTTTACACAAACCTGTTTCACAGATCTACCCCACAAGACCTAAAGGCTTTAAAATGTTTGGAGGCAGATCTAGATCCTCTAGATTATCTAGATAGGTGTGACCACCACCTCCCTTCCTTTTAAACAGCAAACCAACTGCTGCTCCCTTCTGTCCCTGGTGGATGATTTCCAAAAATTAAGAATTTCCACTACTTTTGTTCCTCTACCTCCCATTCTTTGCAGGATACCAAGGACCACTTGACTGCCGATCGCACACCCCTGCCACTGCCTCCCTGAAAACTCTGGCCTCTTCTTCCATTTTTTTTTTTTTTTTTTTTTTGCAGTACACGGGCCTCTCACTGTTGTGGCCTCTCCCGTTGCGGAGCACAGGCTCCGGACACGCAGGCTCAGCGGCCATGGCTCACGGGCCCAGCCGCTCCGCGGCATGTGGGATCTTCCCGGACCAGGGCACGAACCCGTGTCCCCTGCATCAGCAGGCAGACTCTCAACCACTGCGCCACCAGGGAAGCCCCCTCTTCTTCCATTTTTAAGGACTCTGTGATGACACAAGCCCAGAGGACTATTCCCAGGCCTAGAAAGCAGCTGAATTTTGAAATCCCTTGGGACCAGTGACCCCTTTTTGCCTTTCATTTTCTCCCTTTTGAAGGGAGACTCTATAACTTTTATGCCCACCCCACCATTGCATTTTGGTGGCAGATAACTTGTTTCTTGAGTTTCACATGTTCACAGGTGGGAAGGAATTGTGCCCAAGGATGAAGTCTTCTCATAGCCTCCCTCTACCTGGTTTAGATGATATTTGGGACTTTTGAGCTGATAAGATTTAGATGAGTTGTTTTTACTTTGAGTTAATGCTATAATGGGATGAGATTTTGGGATGAGGTGCATGTATTTTGCCTGTGGGGTGGACATGAATCTTTGGGGCAGACTATATATAGGCAGACCTAATAGCCCCTAAAGATGTCCACATCCTATCCCCGGAATCTGGGAGTGTGTTATGTTACATGGCAAAGAGGAATTATGATTGCAGATAAAACTAAGATTGCCAATCAGCAGACCGTAAAAAAGAGAGGGTGCCCTGAATTATCCTGGTCGGGCCAGTGTCATCACAGAGCCCTTAAAAGTAGAAGAAGAGGCCAGAGTGATGTGATGGGAGAAAGGCTCAACCTGCAGTTACTGGTTTTGAAGGTGGAGGAGGGCCCCACAAGCCAAGGAACACAAGTGGACTGTAGAAGCTGGAAGAGGCAAGAAAATAGATTCTCCTCTAGTGCCTCCAGAAAAGAAGACAGCCCTGCTGACACCTTGATTTTAGCCTTCTGAGATCTGTCAGACTTCTGACCTACAGAGAGTTCAGGTAATACATTTGTGTTGTTTTATTTCAGTTTGTGATAATTTGTCATAGCAGCAATAGAAAACTAATACCAGGAGCTCAGTCCCTGCCTCTATAAGCAGAAAAGCACCACCGTTCGGGTTACTGTGCAGCAAACATCCACTTCCCTTACCCTCCCATGGGCAGGTAAGGGGAGGTGCACGGGGCGGGGAAGCTACTTCTCCGCCTAATTGATTTGGGACCTGGACGTTTAACTTCCTTTGCCCAGTGAAATGCTAGCACATATGCAAGCAGAGGTCTTAAGTGTGGGCCTGACTCGTTTGCTCCTGTGATCCTCCTTGAGAAAAGCACACCCGAGATAGCCCCAGAGCCCAAGGGCACCCCTGAGCCTAACCCAGAGTCTGAAGCCAAGCCCAGCTGACCCGCAACCTACAGCAGAGCCACCCAACCAGCCTAGCTGAGTACAGCCAAAGTGCGGTCGACCTGAGGACCCCGAGTAAAGAATAAACTCTTACCGCTGCGATCCACTGAGTTCTGCAGCTGCTTCTCAGGCAGCAGTGTTATTGGGGCTAAAGCTGACTAATACAGAGAATTCCTGACGAGACACGCAATCAGTCCTTCTTTTATCGATGAAGGCAGTCCTGGTGTGTACCCGCGTGCATATGCATCGATACCTGCATCACATGTGAGGATAAACCCACGTGCAACTCTGAAAAGTGGGAGCACATCCATGTACAGCTGTGCACGTGTGGGGTTACTCTCCATCACATCTGGAGGCGCGATGGCTGTGTGTGATGTGAGGGAATCTGTGTGCTCTTAGGTCATTTCTTGGTTTTCCTCCTCAGGACTCAGTCATCCCTTCACTATAAGGAATCCAGCTTCCGGCCAAAAACCTATGTCTGATTTTTTAAGTATTTTTTGATTGAAGGATAGTTGATTTACAGTGTTGTCTTCATTTCAGGTGTAAAGTGATTCATATATACACGTATACACTTGTTCAGATTCTTTTCCATTATAGGTTGTTAGAAGATATTGAATATAGTTCCCTGTGCTACAGGGTAGGCCTTTGTTGTTTACCTATTTTATATATAGTAGTGTGTATCTGTTCATTTCTTAGGCACAACCGTAGGCCATTACAGGGGCTCTCCCCGGCAGGCCTGGCAGGGTTAGCCTCCCCGCACCAGCGTGGTACGCCGCCAGTGCACGCGGTCTCTCAGTGGGTCACAGCCAAGGACTCAAGCCCCTGCCCCAACCTGCATTCCTATCCCAGCTTTCTTCAGAGACCTTTAGTGGGAAGGGGATTGCCTTCGGCCGAGGCCCTCCTCGGGTGCCTCACCCTTATGGGGGGCGGGGGAAACCTGGAAGACACGTCTCCACTCTGCCTCAGGAGTCAGGACCCTCTTGCTCCTAGCCCTTCCCACACTCCCTTCCCCACCCCAATCCACCCCCTCCCCCTGGCCCCCAGATCCATAAAACTGAAGGAGCCTTTAGTTCGGGGCTCCCCCAGCAGTGAGAGCATCCCCAGCTTCGATCTACCTGATGGGATGGTGCCATTCGTTCCAAGGGGAAAATCCAAGGAAGGGATGTCAGTGCTTCTCCAGTTTGGCCTCTTCCTTACATGTGGAAGTGAACGATTGAAGCCTGACTGTTCCTTTAATCTGGACTTGTCTTAATTGGCTCCTATGACACCTGGCGGCTCAGCTCTGTCCACCACTTACAGACATTAGCCTGGTGACTTTCGGAAAAGTCACTTTACCTCTTCATGCTTTGGGTTCTTCATCTGTAAAATTGAAATGCTAACAGACCTACCTCCTAGGGTTGTTCCTGTGAGGATGTGATGAGTTGATAGACGTAAAGCATAAGTAAGTTCTAGCTAATAAGCATTTGCTATTATGATGTTCAACACTATCCATTTCTGTTTGGAGATCCATATGGTTCTGCGGGTGCCTATTGGCTTAGCCTGGGTCATGTGCTCTACCCCCCCCAACCCCTTCCCCTGCTCTAGGGGTCCAGCACATGATCTAGACTAAATTAGGAGGCACTCTCCACCTCCTAGGCTGGTTCCCGGTGGGCATGTGATATGAGCCTGTCCAGTCATAGCAATCTTAAGGCTTGGGCTGAAAGTTCTGGGACAGAGACACTGTCTATTTCCAGCAGGACAAGAACAAGGAATCCTACACCCCAGGAGGTGCTGGCAGCCATACTGGGACCACAGGGAGTGCGACCTCAGCAAGAGGAAACACCCTGGAGAACAAAGGAGAGAAAGAGAAACTAGGCCCTCGGTGCCGTCGCTTGACTTCTGGTTAAAGCCTCGCCTCACCTAGAATATTTATGTACCCGAGCCCTTTATTGTTTTGGCCAATTTGACTTGGATGTTCTGATACCTGTAACCGAAAGTCTCCCAACACACAGAGTGGATCTGTGAGCGGCCAGAGGCTCCTGGGAGTGGGAACAGTCTGGGTCCCCAGGGAGGCCAATTCTGAGACAGAGCATAGGGTACAGGACATTGACTACTGAGTGTCCTTGGGACCGGCTGAAGGAGGGAGGAGAGAGAGGTGCACAGGGCTGGGCAGAGGGAGGAGTCAAGCTGCAGTGCCGGTCCAGGGGCAGTTTCAGCCAACCCTCCAAGCAGCCCTGGGCCAGAACAGCCTTTGGTGTTGGCACGTTAAGCATCATGGAAGGTGGGAAGAGGCCTGGCTCTCTGCAGCCAAGGCAAAGCCCGAAGGCACTGGCAGCTGAAGGCCACCTGCCAGTGGCCCTCCTGGTAACCGGAGCAAAAGCCCTTGCTGGAGAGGGGTCCAGGCAGCGCCCCTCTTAAGTCCATCGTGAAAGAGTATGTGGCAGGGAACAGCGCCTGACTAGGCACCTGAGGATGAGCTGGTGTTCACGTCCATACACCGTTGGGGTAGAAGCGGTGGACAGACAGACGGCTGGACTGGAAAAGAGACGGCCAGCAGCAGTGAAGGTCCAGCAAGTTCCCAGGTGTATCAAACTCAAGGAATCCCCCCTCCACCCCGGAACTGGCCTCAACAGGTCTGGGCACAAATCAGGTGAGAAACTGGAGTCGCACTGCACCAGGGAGGGGGTGGCCCGGAGCCACAGAACCATGGAGACTCAGGCAGGGGGCGGCGCTCCAGCACTTCTCAAGAAGTTTGGAGCCCCAGATGCAGGCAGCACAGTTGCCCACCCCTAATCTTAAGACAAAATCCACTTCTGCCTAGGCTTCTCAGGAAGCCCCAGGCACTGGCAAAAGGCAAACGCAGCTTTATTGGTAAAAAGGACTTGACTAGGAATTCCTACCTGGCTCAGGTAGAAGCACCAACCAAAAGCATGGAGGGAGAGGGACGCAGGAAGCAGAAAGGAACAGGAAGCACGCAAGGGAGGAAAGGACGGAGGGAGGGAGCAGGAGGAAGGAAGGAACCAGCAGACCAGCGTCTGGATGGGGACGTGGGCTTGGAAGGAGAGAGCTCAAGGCTCTGGGTGTGGGGAAGAGACCAGGGAGGGAGGGGTGGCCCATCGCCCCGCCATCTAGAAGGGCAGCAGCTCTTCCACAGGGATGTTGAGGATGATGTCCATGTTAGGGGTGCACCTGGTAGGAAACAGCAAAGAGGGGTGTGAGACACCAAGCAGGGGCGCCAGAGCTGCAGGTAGGGGAGCACGGCCTCAGAGGAACACAACCTGTGACCTTACAGCAAACACACACACACACACACACACACACACACACACATATCAAAATGGAAAAGGAACTGGTTTGGCAGGACTCATGTTGCCCCACAGAGCTCTGAGGCCAAGAGGAAACAAGAGCTCAGCTCTGAAGTGCTGGGGCCCCTCAGGACGAGTGCTCTCTCTGGAGTCAGGATGACTGGTTTGGAAGCCTAACTCTGTGTCACCTTGAGCACACTGCTTCTCCCCTCTGAGCCTCTGGACATCACTGGGCACCTATGTAACAAGCACTCACTATGTGACAGACCCCAGGTGAGCCTTGTTTCCTCATCTGTCAAGGGGGGAGGGTCCACCTTCAGTCACTGATGGGAAGATTAAATGAGACCAGGCCAGCATGTAATAAGTGCTCAGTAAATGACAGGCATTATTCTTTCCGTAACAGTAGCAAGAGCAGTGGGTTCCCATCTGCACTATCTTCCCATCTCAGTGACCAGCACGAACATTTCCAAGGCTCCAGGATTACATTCTCCCTCCCAGTTCTCTCACCCACTCTTATGGTACATACTGACGCACGCTGAAGAATTTAGACATGAAATGTCAGGATGTCTGCAATTTACAACATTTCAGAAGAAAGAACAAGGAAGAAATGAAGATGAAGCCAATATGGCAAAAATATAACTATTCCTAAATCTAGATGGGTAACTGCGTATTCATCATAATACTCTCTGGACTTTTCTATATATTTGAAATTGTTCAAAATAATAGTAAAAAGAAAATGCATCTCTGTACTGGCAATGCCCAAATTTCCATCTCCAGTCAGTATCTGTCTTCTGATATCTACACTCGTACCCCCACTGTCTACCTGACAGCTCCACGCTGAGGTCTCTGTAAATTAAACTCAGTGTCCCAGTCAACTGCAGACTGACCTGCGTAAGCATCCTTCACCCCCCGGCCCCAGCCTTCCCTCTCTCTGGATCTGGTACCACTACCCACCCTGTGACAAAAGCCAGAAACCCAGGGGTCATTCTTGACACCTCCCTGTCCTTGACTTCCCACATCCAAATATCACCAAGGCCTACGGGTTTACCTTCTTCAATTCTTCTCCACTCCATCCATCTCTCCTCTCTCTTCTGCCACCCACCCTGGCCAAGCCACTCCCGACCCCCCCCCCAACACGATTGCCAACCAGACTCCCAGCACCTCCTCTGGCCCCTCTCCAATATCTTCTCCACCCTCTTTTCAAAGTAACTCTTCTTGGAATGCAAATCTGATGTCACCACTCAGCTTACAATTTCTTTGCTTTCAGGGTCAAGTACCAAACTCTTCCCTCGGTCTACTGGGCCCTGGCAGTTCCTAGGGGCTGAGCTGTCCTGCTTCCTCCCCGTTACTCTCCCCACCACTCTGCATTCCAGCCTCATTCAGCCCCTGGTAAACATCAAGTTCCCTCCCACCACACATGCTCCACAGCCTCACTGCTCCGCTTGTGACCCAGGGACTGGCAGCGTCAGCCTCACCCAGGAGCTTCTTAGAAATGCTGACTCCTTAGCCCCACTCCAGACCTACCGGTTCAGCATCTGCTTTGTAACGAGATCTCTAGGTGATTCCTGTGCACATTCTGGTTGGAGAAGCTCTGGCTAGGGATGCACCCCTCCCACATTTTAGGAGGAGAAAGCTTCTTCCCATTCCTGGTGTCTCCCTGCCCGTGGAGGGGCAGCAGCAGGCATACTGCTCCTGGCCTCGCTTTACTCACTCTGCCCCTGGAAAGGGGTACAACGACCTGAACAGTGAGTCTGGAGAATAGGATGGGGCATGGGTGTCCTGTTCCCTCTCAGCCACGAGCAGCCTGCAAGGACGACACTCTCCTCTGCTCCAACACAGCTGACCAAGGAGCTCGACTTGCCTAATTCTGGGTTCACTATTCAGAAGCCAAGATATCTGGAGGTCGAAGCTGTTGCTACCTTCTCTAAAATCAGCTTCATCAGAATAAAAGTGAGCGTCTGGCCCGTGTCTGCCTTGCTCCTTTCAGTCTTATTTCAATGTGTTTAGAGCTCAGATAAGGACGACGGTGCCTACTCACCACACCCCCAAGACGCCAGCACCACCACCTGGAAATGTTCTTCCTTCAGTTTCCCCCTTCAGCCCCTTTTGCCCAGTGAACTTCTATGCATCATCCTTCAGACCTTGGTTTAACTGTCACATTCTCAGGAAAACCTCTCTTGACCCTCCAGACTCCTCTCTGTCCGGGCTACGCTCTGCCAGCGCCACGTCTATGCCTCTGCTTCAGCAGCTCTGGGGTCAGCTGCCGCGGGACCTTTGTCGGTGGCTCGTTATCGATGAATGTCTGGTCCCCTCCTTGGCTCCATGGTGTTAGAGCCAAGGGTTACCGGCACTCACAGTGCCTGGCACTCCACAGGCACATCATAAACTTGACAGTACTTTTCAAGGAAAATAAGAGGAGAATGAAGAATAGGAGGTAGAGGAGGAGGAGAGAAAGGGAGAGGAAGAGAAGGAGATAGACATAGAAGCTAAGAAGAAGAAAAATAATTTGCAGATGGTAAGATCTGCCCCACATAGAGAGGCGTGGCCTGGTGGGATCCTCACCCTCAGACCCAGAGGGCCTGACCCAAGGGAGGGCAGGCAGAGAACTGGTTTTGGAAGAAGGGAAGTCCTTCCTTTGGGGCCCAGAATTCTGCCCCACGGAGAGAACACCCTTCTTTCCCTGCAGTGTGCCTTCCAGGCCATTCGTCTCTGGAGCCGACCACCCCACTCAACACTGTCTTCCTGAACACCCCAGGAGCTTAGGGGCGGACCCACTTGGTTGAAACGTGGAATGTGGAATTGGAAGGGTCCAGAGAGATTACCTAACTCAGCCTGCTGTGCAGAGATGGGACACTAAGGCCCAAAGATGGGAAAGGTCACATCTGCTACACAGTCAGGGGCAAAGCCAAGGCAAAAACCCAGCCTCCTGCCTCCTCCACCAGGCTGCCTTCCCCGAGAACAGAGGGCTTCTTCGAGTCCAGAGCGTGGCTAGTTTAAGAGGCAGCTACACAAGGATCACATACTTGGATCTCCGAAGCAGAACGTCCGCAAACACAATCTCTCGGGGTTCCCAGATCTGAAACTGGAGCTGCTCCACCTCAGCCCTTAATACGGGTATTTCCTCCTCAAAATGGTCTATAAGCTGAGGAGAGCAGGGGAAAGTGAGAAACGAAACATTCCCCAACCAAAGGGAGAAAAGGGCAAAATGAACAAGGATTACTGCTCATTCATCTACAGAAATGGCCTGGGCTTTGTCACTTTTGTCACTGGGACTTCCGGACTCCAGACGGGGGTCCTCGCTGTGCAGGGCAGGGCTGGCTCACAAGTTACCGACGATGTTTGATGGTTCCGGTTAAGGGTGAGGGGATCGTGGACAAGGGAGACAGGTTGCAAATGGGTGGCAGCGCTTGACAGTGAGAATTAACGGGGGCTGGTGGAGGTGATGAAGGCCATTCACTCGGATAACTGATGAAGGTGCAAGATCACGAAAATTACCGCGAGAGGGTGGTGATGGTGGATTTCATTAACACTGGTCATGAGTGATGGTCAATGACAAGAATTAAAGAGGTGGAGACCGGGGCTGGGTAGTGAAATTAAAGTGATGGTCATGTGGTGATGCTTGGCGATGGTGCTGCTGGGTCATGGCTGGCAGTGTTGGTTAATGAGGCAAACCCTAGGCCAGCACAAATCCCCTTCTCAGATGAATGACAAGTGGCATTAATGGCACTGCCAAGGAGGAAGGCTAACACCAGAGTCAGAGACCTCATGAGCGCCACATCAGGACAAGCCTGGCTCCCACAGGTCCTGGGGACCACCCACCCTCCTGCTCTAGCACAGGGGTGACGACCACCTTTGCTGCCCACTCACTTCTCGGAACTTGTCCATGTATTTCAGTATGAGCTGGCTATTCCAAGTCTTCTGCAGGAGCGTTTCCTGATGAGCACGCTGGATTTTCTGCAGAGGAAGGAGAGGTCTGGCTCCCAAGTCTGGCCCCAGGGGCGACCATGCACTGGGTAGCATGGTGGGTGTGTGGGGGGCCTGGAGGCAGAGGACAGGGAAAAAGGCAGGGCTGGGGGCAGGACCTGGATACCTGCCACAGTGGCTGGCTACTCACCACCACCAGAGACCTCAGTAGGTTTTTTTTCTTATTCTGAATCTGGTTGGACATAGATGCCAGGACCATTCTGCACATCTCACTGAGGTCATCCAGCTCAGCCTGGGGGTCAGCAGGAGGGTGTTGGCCACCAGCCCTGCCTCCCACATGGTCTGGCGAGGCAAGGCCATGGGCTCACCTACCTGCTGGCTGTCCTTCACCTGCTGCAGCTGGCGCACAAGGTTGGCAACCTGGACCGACTTGATGGGATACTCACGGTCCATGTAAGTGCTCATGAAGCTCACTTTCTTGTGGACCTTCTCGATCTTGGCATCCAGCTGTTCCACCTGCTGCTCCAGGTCTGAAGAGATCAGGAGGGACAGAAGGCAGGATCCTCCCTCAAGAACCCCCCTGGGGAGACCCAAGAGGCAAAGCTCTCCTTGACCAATGAATTGGGGTCTGGGCTGAAGCAAGGTCACACAAGGCTGGGAGGTGGTGGACAGTTAAGCCCCTAGAGAGCTCTTTACCTTTACAGGAGAAGAGGCAGTACCGGGTAGGAAAGAAACTATCCCAGTGCAAGATCCCGGCTCTGCCAATGCCACTGCATGACCCTCACCAAGACCCTCCCTCTCTGGATCTCAGTCCCCTCACACACACGCTCCCAAGGCAATGAGCCCAGTGAAATGGGGCAACACTGGCTCCCAAGACATGACCAGGGCAGGATTAAGACAGTCTATCCTGCCACCCTCCATGGAGGGGATCCCCAGCGTCTGAGGCTGCCTGACACACTGCCCCTCCCCTCAAAAGGCTTCTAGTCTGCTCAGGGGAAAGAAACCACAGGCTCAGCAGGTCTGTGGCCAGTGACCTATTCCAGCCACTGACTCCCAGAGGGACGCTGGCAAGAGAGAGGGAGGCTGGGATTGGATGCTGGCTCCTAGCTGTATAACCTTCATTTCCCTTACCCTCAGTTGCCTCATCTGTAAAATGGGAGAAAAGGAAAACTTCCCTGCCTTACAGGTAGTCGGAATGACGGAGAGTGAGCCCGTAAAAACAAAGCACGTAGGGCCTGCAAGCGCTAAGTGCTTGATGAGTAAGCTGTCAGCTGTGCATCTTAGCAGAAGGGAGGTGATGGGCCTGATGGTTTCCGAAAGGGAGGTGCAAGGGGAATGCCCGGCGGCTGACCTCCACAGAGGGCCAGGCGAGGGTCAGGGAGTCAGCCCCAGGGATTCTTACTTTGTATCCTGGATTCCTCCTTCTCCTCCCATTCCTGAAGCTCACACTTCATCTGGTGCAGCTTCTTCTTGTTTGCGTACTCCAAGATGTCAGCGATGGTCTGTGGGAGTCGGGGGCGGGGAGGGGGGTCAGTTCACCCCAAGCCTCCACTGGTGCGGCCAAAGCACGGACTGTCAGAGGACTCAGCACTTCCTCAGAGGAGTCTCCAAACCCAACCCCACACATACTGTGTGCCAGGCACAACTCCTCTTCGGGGTGGGTGCAGTTGTGCCCCAGTTTTACAGGGCTCAGAAGTTAACCCAAACTCTTCCAGCTAATAAGTGCTCATGGGGATGAGTCCCCACCCCCCGCCACCCCCAGTCTGATTCCAAAGCCCAGGTAGGTGGGCGGGGGGTGGGGGGGGCCGGAGTGTGTAAGAGATGTATCCTCCACATGGAGGAAGCAGCTTGCGCAATGGGCCGGGAGAGGCCGGGAGAAAGCAGGAGAGGGCGCCCAAGCGCTCAGGAGGGCGGCGTCGCGGGCTGGACCGCAACGCAGGGCAGAGGCAGGGCTGCGGGGCCACGGTGGGGGCTCACCGTGAAGACGTCCTCCTGCTGCAGCATCACCCGCACTTTCAGGGCCGAGCTGTCGTCCGTGTCCTGGATGGTCTTGATCAGTTCCCCACAGAGCTTGGTGAGGAAGTCCTCGTGGTTGCAGAGCTCCTGGTGCGCGGTTCGCCGGTTCCTGAGCATCGTCTGCAAGCGGAGGAACAGGGAAAGGGGGCAGTGTTACGTGATGCGCGGAGCTGGCCGGAACCTCCGGGAGCCTAGGGACCACTTCCCTCCCGCCGCAATCCGCCCCCTTGTGGCCTCGACTGGTAAATGCCACCCGAGCTGGGCGGCGGTTCCCCATTGTCTGCGGGTCAGAGCACCTTGAATTATTTCATTCTTTCTGAAACACCCATTTTCCCATAATTTTACACTCTGAGGTGGGGATATATCTTACAGTTGGTGGCGTGTTACGGTCTAATTGACAAATATTTTATTAGTGGGTAATTAAGATAAAGGTACACCTTATTATCAATGGCTTCTTAGAATCGATGAACTATATAGTACTAGCAATAATAGAAAACGCCCAAGTAGGAAAGAAGATGGCCGAGGATATGGGCCTTGTCTGGAGAAGAAGCAGGAGAGGCAGAGTGGATGATAATTGCTACCATTTCTCGTCAGGCAGCTGAGCTGAGTGAGGACTGTTTCATACAACAGCCCCTGGGAAAAGAAGGAGCCTCTACGGGATTAAGGGACTTGCCTAAGGGCCCCCAAGCAGGTACACATAACCTACAATAACAATAACAACAAGAACAATCGCTGAGGGTGCCTCACTCAGCAGGCGGCTCAGGGTATCAGCTTACCCTCCAACAACCCTGTTCCCCAGCTCTATTTTACTGATAGGTGGATGGACGTTCAGGCAGGTTACATGACTGCCACAAAGTTGCACAGACAGGAAGTAGTGGCACCGGAACTCGAAAGGAAGACTTCTGACTCCCAATGTCTATCTTTCCACTACATTAAGATGAGGAGCTGAGTGGGCCTAAGGCCGCAAGGCGGGCTGAACCTCACAGTGATCAAGACTTGGATGTTAGGCCTCGACACACCTTGGTTCAAATGCCAGCTCTGCCACTTCCCACCTAAGGGAACCTGGGCACGTTAGTTAGCCTCCCAGAACCCTGCTCTACTCATTCCGTATGTTAGGAAACTAATACCGGCTTCAGAGAGCTGCTGCTATAAAAAACAGATGAGGTAATATTCACAGTCAAGCCGCTTAGTGGCGCGTCTCGCACACTCAGGGACGAGTCACCATTCTCACCGGTTCTCACCCTCCGCCTCTGCCAGGCTATGTGCTCTCTTCTTTATTCCTTCTGTTCTTCATTTCTCTGTCCTTTGCTAGAAACTACCTCTTCCTAGCCCTCAGCTGCCATATTCCTCACACGATAATGAGTAATAGTGCAAATGCACAGAGTACTTATTATGAACTCTAAAGTATGCTAAGCACTTCCCATGCACTACCTCACTTGGGACTATTATTTTTGGTTTTGGTTTTGTTTTTTTTTTGCGGTACGCGGGCCTCTCACTGTTGTGGCCTCTCCCGTTGCGGAGCACAGGCTCCGGACGCGCAGGCTCAGTGGCCATGGCTCACAGGCCCAGCCGCTCCGCGGCATGTGGGATCTTCCCAGACCAGGGCACAAACCCATGTCCCCTGCATCGGCAGGTGGACTCTCAACCACTGCGCCACCAGAGAAGCCCACTTGGGACTATTATTATCCCCACTTTAGAGAAGCAGAACTTGAGGGTCAGAGAGATGCAGTACCTTACCCAAGGTCACCCATCGCAGAGCCGTTGTCCTTGAAGTCTGGGCTCCTAGCCACTCCACCATCTTGCCTTCACATCTCCAGACCAAAACATCTCCAAATATGGCCCACAGGGACCAGAAGCATCTTGTGAAAAATGCCAGTCTCTTGAGTCTCGGGCCCACTGAGCCCCACTCCCAGGTGATTCTGATAAAGTGTAGAATTAATGACCTCTGCTCTAGAAATGGATCTTCCCTGACCACCAGCTCTAGGGTAGAAACCCTACTTTGTGCCGTCCTGACCCTTACCCAATTTGTAATTACATAATTACAGTTTGTAATTATGTCTCCCCTTTTCCCAATTTATTTTTCTCCTAGGACTCATCACTACCAAACATAACATGTTTTTCTTATTATCTTGTTTCGTGTCTGTCTACTCAACTAGAATTTTACAGCCAGGAGGGCAGGGGCTTTGGTTGTTTTGTCACAGCTGTATGTATATCCAGGACAGTGCCTGGAGCTCCATAAGTATGGGTTGAATAAACTGATGAGTACTATTCTTTGGGGGTTTAAATTCATTTATTATGTGTCTCCCCACTAAAGTATAAGCTCCATCATAGCACAGATTCTAAGGGCCATGTTCACGGCTGTGTCCCCAACACCCGGCTTGGTGCCTGGCATATCGTAGGCATTCTCTCAGGAGTTGTTGATCGAGTAAGTGACTGTCCTAAGGCTGAGGGGCAGAGTCAGGATCCTACTTCATATCCAAGAACAAACCAACTGAGTCATTTCTACTCCCTTGCTCTGTTTCCCCCTTGTCCCCACAGCCCGTTCTGCACACAGCAGCAGCAGCCCAAGGACTCCTGTGAAAATCTAAGTCAGATCATTTCCCCACTCTACTCAGAATCCTCCAGGGTCTTCCTGCCTTACTCTATGCAAACACAAAGCCTAATCATGGACTACAGGGCTGTATACAAGCTATCTCCTTCCCCCCACAGCCCACCATCTTTCTTCCTCATCACCTGGCCCATCACTGACCTCACACCAACCTCAGGGCCTTTGCACTTCCAGTTTCTCGGCCTGGAACATTCCCCCTCAGATGTCACCACCTTAGCAGCCTTCCCTGACCACCCTCCTAAAACAGTCATGGCCACTCCATCCTCTGTGCCTCTTTAGCCCCTAACCTTATTTTACACTTCTTCATAGCTCTTAACCCTCACTACACATATTACATTTTTATCTGTCTTACTTATTGTCTGTCTCCCCGAGTAGAATGTGAGCTCCCTAAGGTCAGAGTCCACATCACTGGTGAATCCCCACACCTAGAACAGGGTCTGGCACATAGTAGGTGCTCAAATATTTGTTGACTAAACAAATGAATGATTACAAGAGACAGTATTAGGAACTGGTTAGGAGCACAACTTTTAGAGCCAATTGTCCAAGTTCATGTTTCAAACAAAAACACATAAACCCTTCTAAAGTCAGGATAAAAATAACATCAGAGGGCTTCCCTGGTGGCACAGTGGTTGAGAGTCCGCCTGCCAATGCAGGGGACACGGGTTCGTGACCCGGCCCGGGAAGATCCCACATGCCACGGAGCAGCTGGGCCCGTGGGCCATGGCCGCTGGGCCTGCACGTCCGGAGCCTGTGCTCCGCAACGGGAGAGGCCACAACAGTGAGAGGCCCACATACTGCAAAAAAATAAAAATAAAAAAAATAACATCAGAAATATGAGTTCCTACTTTACGAATGCAGGGCTGCCTCTAAACCATTTTTGCAAAATTGAAGGTTAAAGGAAAAAAAAGGTTTCAAGGCAAATACATTTTTCCCTATTTCTTTATATAACAGTCATTGTTCATTGACTCATATTAAAAACTTTCCTGAAGAAGTTAAGAATTCTTCTATAGTATTTTGTAGTATTTATAGTATTTGGTATTTTACTTTCTCCTATGGACACAAAAGCCCCCTCTTCTTCTAGTCATTTCAAATACTTTGAAACAATGTTCAGAAGCCATAAAAAAACAATGGATGGTAAGAAAATCAATTATCAAAAGTTCTATTAGTTGATGTGAAAATTTTTAATAGTAAGCTCCTAAGCCTTGCTTTAAGATGCACTGTATTCCATAAAAGGCTACTGGAAATTTTAAAATGAACAAGCCACTAAATTGTGTTCCTAATGCAGTAAAATAAAAAGTGATTCTGCTCAGAGGGAGCACAGTCCTGCCAACACATTGATCTTGGACTTCTGGCCTCCAGAACTGTGAGACAATAAATTTCTATTGTTTTAAGTCAAAAAAAAAAAATTAGTGATTTGTTTCCCTGGGATCCTCCAAAGGTGAACAGCGAGTTGGTTTTATTTGTTCTTTCATAGATGTTCATATATATCATGTTTTAATGCATTGCAGTCATTAATGTTAAAAAAAAAGTGATTCTGATCATTTTCCTGAGTCTTAAACACAAAGGCAAGGGACTTCCCTAGTGGTCCAGTGGTTAAGACTCTGTGCTCCCAAAAAAAAAAAAAAAAAAGACTCTCTGCTCCCAATGCAGGGGGCGCAGGTTCGATCCCTGGTCAGGGAACTAAGATCCCACATGCCTTGCAGCGTGGCCAAAAAATACAAAAACAAAGGCAAACTACTGTTTGCCTAACTGGCTTTGACCCCTGGTACTGCATTTTCTAGCTGCGTGGTCTGTGTCATCTCCCTGCACCTCGGTTTCCCCATCTGTAGAAGAGGGATGATGATAAGCGTGCCCACGGGGTTGCTGTGGGGATGAGGGGTCAAGTCAGGCACCCATGAAGTGCTCAGTGCGTGTTTGCTATCACCATTCCCCGCCCCCTGCCCTGGGCCCTGGTGCCTGCGGAAAGATGCTCGTCATACTCTCACTAGTCGGATTTTGGTCTGTGTCTTCCCCGAGTCCAACTTTCCTCTGCGCAGTTCTAGTGGATTCCTCGGTTGACTTGTCATCCACAAGGTGGGCTTGGATTGCAACCCTAGGGTATAGGAAAGGACAGAGAGAGTGTGAGGGTAGAGGCAGGTCTGGGGTCAGGTCCCAGGGAATGCACCAGCCATGAGAAACCCCAATGCCATCCACTCATGTCCTTATAATGTACGAAAGTGAGACTGAGGAATGAAGCTCACATCCATCAGTTAGCTCCCAGGCCCCACTCTGAGCCTTGTTATAACGGACAGAGAAGCCCAGGAGACTTCCACATACCACAGTGACGGTGGGGTTGAACAGAGGGGAGGAGAGGGGTAGCAGCAGGAGATGGCCAGACATCCCCAATCTCTCCCACCAAGCTGGCCGGTGGCAAGCTCAGAAGGGGTAGGGGTTAATAGCAACAACGAATGAAGCAGACAGCCTGGGTTTGAATCTGGATTCTGCCTTCTACTAGCTATATGACCTTGGGCAGGTCACATGACCTCTCTGTCCCTCAGCTTTCCCATCTGTAAAACAGAAATAATCATCATGCCTACCTCACAGAGTTGTAGTGAAATTAAAAAAGAAGTTACTATAAAGTATTTGGAATAGTGCCTAACCCATATTCAGTGCTAAATATAAATTACTAGCTGTCACTGTTATTACCAATGACCTGAGAATTGGGATCAGGACCACAGCATCAGATAAAGGCACAGGAGCCGTGCAAAATGCTAACCAGCTGTCTGCGGAATACCTGTAAAAGCTGTGGTCCTGCCAGATGAGAAGTACACGAAAATAATTCAGATCGGAAGAAGGCATTAGGAGGGCATGTTCTGAGAATCCCTGCTTCCTCTCCACGCATCCTGCGCAGTTATGAGGCAAATCACACAGATGATCCCAAACACTACTGCTGCCTTGTCAGCCCCCGCCAACATCTCTGTTGGAGGTGCAACCCAGTTCATTTTTGAAAAATATTATTTCTTTTATGGATCAATATCCTTAATTTAGTATTAAGTGTTGAAGTGACAAAGTAAAATTAGAGTAATTTTGTGTTAAAGTTATGAATTATCTGTATGTATCTGGTATTTAATTGTATTGTTTGAGAGATGGAGTGATTAATAGATTAATTTTGTGGTTCTAATTTAAAATGTGTAAGTGAGATTTTGATTTAGATTTGTTTTAAGTTGAAAGGTTTAATACACTCTTATTAAATGTGTATAAATTACAATTTTTAAATGAACATAAGATTATCCATATTTAGAAGTTTATTTATTAGATATACAAGAATTACATTAAATACCCAATGGTTTTGTTCATCAGAACAAGTGAACTCTTTGAAAATGAAAGTGAATATATTAAATTTTAAAGGTGGCTTAAACGATTTAGGAGAATTTAATTAACCAACTTCCAAAACCCCCTTCACAAGGGTTTTTAAAAATTATAACATTGTAAGCTGAACTTAAATACTTAGCAAGATTTATTGCTTTAATAAGGAGTATTTCTTTTCATTAATGGTGGTAGCCCTGATTTATTATTTTTGTAATTAAACTTTTTATTTTTAAATAAATTCAGATTACATTTACTTAAGAAATAATGCAGAGAAATCCTATGTTCCCTTAACCCAATTTTTCCCAACCGTAACATCTTGCAAAACTAAGTACAATATCACAACCAGAACACTTAAAGACAGAACATTTCCACAACCACAAGGATCTCTTATGCTGCCTTTTATTGCCACACCCACTTCCCTCCCCTTCCATGCTCCCCCTACCTATGTCAATCACTAATCTGTTCTCCATTTCTACAAATTCTGTCATTCCCAGATGGTTATACAAATGGAGTCATACAGTATGTCACTTCTGAGATAGGCTTTTTTCACTCAGCATAATTCTCTGGAGATTCATCCAAGTTAGTGAATGTATCAAAAGTTCTTTCCTTCTTGCTGAACAGTACTACATGCTATGGAATGGATGTACCATCGTTTGGTTTTTGTTGTTGTTGTTGTTTTTTGGGGGTTTATTTGCGGTACGCGGGCCTCTCACTGCTGCGGCCTCTCCCGTTGCGGAGCACAGGCTCCGGACGCGCAGGCTCAGCGGCCATGACTCAAGGGCCCAGCCGCTCCGCGGCATGCGGGATCCTCCCAGACCGGGGCACGAACCCGTGTCCCCTGCATCGGCAGGCGGACTCCCAACCACTGCGCCACCAGGGAAGCCCACCATAGTTTGTTTAACTACTCACTCATTAAAGGTCATCTGGATTGTTTCCAGTTTGGGGGTATTATGAATAAGGCTACTCTGGAACTTTCATGCACTTTTTTTTTTTTTTTCACTTTTTAAAATTGAAGTACAGTTGATTTACAAGTTGTCTTAGTTTCTGGTGTACAGCAAAGTGATTCAGTTTTTTATATATATATATATATACTTTTCATATTCTTTTCCATTATAGTTTATTACAAGATATTGAATATAATTCCCTATGGTATACAGTAGGACCTTGTTGTTTATCTATTTTATATATACTAGTTTGTATCTGCTAATCCCAAACTTCTAATTTATCTCTACACCCACCTTTCCCCTTTGGTAACCATAAGTTTGTTTTCTATGTCTGTGAGTCTGTTTCTGTTTTGTAAATAAGTTCATTTGTATCATATTTTAGGTTCCACATATAAATGATATCATACGATATTTGTCTTTCTGATTCACTTCACTTAGTATGGTAATCTCTAGATCCATTCATGTTGCTGCAAATGGCATTATTTCATTCTTTTTTATGGCTGTGTAGTATTCCTGTGTGTGTGTGTGTGTGTGTGTGTGTGTGTGTGCGCATCTGTGTGTGTATACACACCACATCGTCTTTTTTTTTTTAACATCTTTATTGGAGTATAATTGCTTTACAATGGTGTCTTAGTTTCTGCTGTATAACAAAGTGAATCAGCTATACATATACATATATCCCCATATCTCCTCCCTCTTGCGTCTCCCTCCCACCCTCCTAGGTGGTAACAAAGTACCAAGCTGCTCTCCCTGTGCTATGTGGCTGCTTCCCACTAGCTATGTATTTTACATTTGGTAGTGTACATATGTCCATGCCACTCTCTTTTTGTCCCAGCTTACCCTTCCCCCTCCCAGTGTCAAGTCCATTTTCTACATCTGCATCTTTATTCCTGTCCTGCCCCTAGGTTTTTCAGAACCTTTATTTTTTTATAGATTCCATATATATGTGTTACCATACGGTCTTTGTTTTTCTCTTTCTGACTTACTTCACTTTGTATGACAGACTCTAGGTCCATCCACCTCACTACAAATAACTCAATTTCGTTTCTTTTTATGGCTGAGTAATATTCCATTGTATATATGTGCCACATCTTCTTTATCCATTCATCTGTCAATGGACACTTAGGTTGCTTCCATGTCCTGGCTATTGTAAATAGAGCTGCAATGAACATATTGGTACATGACTCTTTGAATTATGGTTTTCTCAGGGTATATGCCCAGTAGTGGGATTGCTGGGCTGTATGGTAGTTCTATTTTTAGTTTTTTAAGGAACCTCCATACTGTTCTCCATAGTGGCTGTATCAATTTACATTTCCCCCAACAGTGCAAGAGAGTTCCCTTTTCTCCACACCCTCTCCAGTATTTATTGTTTGTAGATATTTTGATGATGGCCATTCTGACTGGTGTGAGGTGATACCTCATTGTAGTTTTGATCTGCATTTCTCTAATGATTAGTGATGTTGAGCATCCTTTCATGTGTTTGTTAGCAATCTGTATATCTTCTTTGGAGAAATGTCTGTTTAGGTCTTCTGCCCATTTTTGTATTGGGTTGTTTGTTTTTTTGATATTGAGCTGCATAAGCTGCTTGTAAATTTTGGAGATTAATCCTTTGTCAGTTGCTTCATTTGCAAATACTTTCTCCCATTCGGAGGGATGTCTTTTCATCTTGTTTATGGTTTCCTTTGCTGTGCAAAAGCCTTTAAGTTTCATTAGGTCCCATGTGTTTATTTTTGTTTTTATTTCCATTTCAGGAGGTGGGTCAAAAAGGATCTTGCTGTGATGTATGTCATAGAGTGTTCTGCCTATGTTTTCCTCTAAGAGTTTTATAGTGTCTGGCCTTATATTTAGGTCCTTAATCCATTTTGAGTTTATTTTGTGTATGGTGTTAGGGAGTGTTCTAATTTCATTCTTTTACATGTAGCTGTCCAGTTTTCCCAGCACCACTTATTGAAGAGGCTGTCTTTTCTCCGCTGTATATTCTTGCCTCCTTTACCAAAGATAAGGTGACCATATGTGCGTGGGTTTATCTCTGGGCTTTCTATCCTGTTCCATTGATCTATATTTCTGTTTTTGTGCCAGTACCATACTGTCTTGATTACTGTAGCTTTGTAGTATAGTCTGAAGTCAAGGAGCCTGATTCCTCCAACTCCATTTTTCTTTCTTAAGATTGCTTTACTATTCAGGGTCTTTTGTGTTTCCATACAAATTGTGGAATTTTTTGTTCTAGTTCTGCGAAAAATGCCAGTGGTAGTTTGATAAGGATTGCATTGAATCTGTAGGTTGCTTTGGGTAGTATAGTCATTTTCACAATGTTGATTCTTCCAATCCAAGAACATGGTATATCCCTCCATCTGTTTGTATCATCTTTAATTTCTTTCATCAGTGTCTTATAGTTTTCTGCATACAGGTCTTTTGTCTCCTTAGGTAGGTTTATTCCTACCTAAGGTATTTTATCCTTTTGGATATGCTCTTGCACTGGTTTTTGTGTGACCATAAGTTTCACGTCTCTGGAACAAATGCCCAAGAGTGCAATTGTTGGATCATTATGGGAAATGTGTGTTTAGTTTCATAGGAAACTGCCATATTCTTTTCCAGAATGGCAGCTCCATTTCACATACCCACAAGCAATGTATGCATGACCCAGTTTCTCCTCGTTGCCAACATTTGGTGTTACTACTATTTTCCATTTTACCCATTCTTATAGGTGTGCAGTGACACCTCATTGTGGTTTAATTTGCATAGCCCTAATGGATAATGATGTTGAACATCTTTTCACGTGCTTATTTACCATGTGTATTTCCTCTTCGGGTGAAATGCCTCTTCATGTCTTTTGCCCATTTTCTAACTGAATTGGTTTTCTAGTGAGTTTTGATGGTTCCCAATATATTCTACAAAGCAGTCCTTTGTCAGATATGTGGTTTGCAAACATTTTCTCCAAGTCTGTAGCTTGTCTTTTTATACTCTTAACAGAGTCTTTCAAAGAACAAAAGTCTTAAATTTTGATGAAGTCCAACTTGTCCATTTATTTCATTTTTCTTTTATGGATCCAGCTGTTTGTGTAAAGTCAAAGAACTCTTCACTTGGCCATCAGTCCCAAAGATTTTTCTCTCCTATGTTTTTTTCTAAAAGTTTTACTGTTTTACATTTTACATTTATTTTTTACTTCATTTCTCCAGTGGTTGACTGTGGGTCCTGGAGCCAAACTGCCAAATATCACAGTCTGGATGTGCCCATCCTACCTGTGACCTTAGGAGTTACACCTGTCTGTGCCTCAGGTTCCTCATCTGTAAGAGGAGGTGATAACAACAGCACTCACCTCATGGGGTTGTTGGGAAGATTAAATGAAGTGACACGTGTAAAGTGTTGAGAACAGTATCTAGCACATAGTAAGTGCTTGGTATACGGTAACTGCTCTTGTTCTGCTTGTGGGTGTGTCTGTTACATAGCTCACCGCTTCCCCAGTGAAAGAAAAGGGCAAGAGTTTCCTTGTAGATGCTGTTTGAATAGGGTCTAGGACCAAAGACAAAAATTCTGTCACTACCACCAGGTCTTGGGCTTTCCTGGTGGCACAGTGGTTGAGAGTCCGCCTGCCGACGTAGGGGACACGGGTTCGGGCCCTGGTCCAGGAAGATCCCACATGCCGCGGAGCGGCTGGGCCCGTGAGCCGTGGCCGCTGAGCCTGCGCGTCCGGAGCCTGTGCTCTGCAACGGGAGAGGCCGCAACAGTGAGAGGCCCGCGTACAGCAAAAAAAAAAAAACTACCACCAGCTCTTGTGCTCATCACTTTATATCAATGACTCTCGACAGGGGTGTTTTAGACATATTGGCGGGGGGGGATCTATGGGTTCTCATTCGGGGCCCAAGTGGCATCTATAGGTGGGGGCCAGGGACACAAGATATCCCCCAGAACAGGACAACCCCATAGAACATAGAATTCTCCTGTCCTGCATAACTTTCCTAAGTCCTACTAGATATGACATAGGTAAAACCCCTATTTATAACAATCCGATCCCAGAACCTGACTCTGTTTTACATATAGCCACAAAGAATATTTTTCAGGGTTTTACTATAATGCTGAATTTTCCAAGAAAGCAGCTACAATCAAGGGAAGATTGTGCTTTTTTTGTTTAGAACTTTACCAAGAGATGGGCACCACTTTGGAAATCACAGTTGCAATGAAAAATCCCTCTTGGTATTTTGAGCCCCTGATTTCCCACCGTGTGTCACTCTGCATTTGCAACTGTTATGTTCACCATGACTCCACATCTATGAGTAAGCTTCTGAAGACTTTCTAATGTCTTCTAACGGACTCCATCCTGAGCATTTACATACTGAAATATACTTTATTTAACTATAAATAACTTTCCATTTCCTTTACAGTTATGGTATTAAATTAATATTTAAAAATTATATATGTAGGTAGGTTATATTATCTATGAAGTTTATTTCAGGATACTAAAGGAATATTACAAAATATTTGTAATATTTGTCATTAAAAGGAGTGTTGGGTCTGAATAACAATGCTTTACACAGATCTTCTCATTTAATTCTCACAACAATCCTATCAGGTAAAGATTAGTGTCCTCATTTTACAAATGAGAAAACAAAAACTCATTCATCTTTCTCACTTTCCCAAGAGAGCAGATGGGAGAGCCAAGGTCTGAACCCGTGTCTGCCTGAGCCAAGGCCTCAGAACTCCCCTGGAAGGCATGACAGTGATGTGGCAGAGATTATCCCAAGTTCACCAAACCCTGTTTTCTTTTCCTCCTGGACACATAGCTGGACTATATTTCCCATCTT